>NW_016107533.1:285045-502210 GCF_001604975.1 Cebus imitator
AAAAAAAAAAAAAAAAAAGAAAGTCACAGCTGAGATCAGCCTATTGGGAGCAGAACCACTGGGGCCAGTAACTGGTAGGAAAACTTTAATGGTAATTTTGACTAATTGCTGGAGGCTGACTGTACACTACTGTGAGAATGGGAAATTCCTGGAGACTGCGATCTTAGCAGGAGCCCCACATTTCATTTATTTTTTACCTCGAGGAACCCCACCAAGTTCTCACAGCCAAAAACCAAATACTCTCGTGGCTCTAATAAGGGGAAGAGGGAAAGTAATCATTTTGCAATATACTCAGAGTTTTCTTCATTGCAAAGAGCGATTCTCTAGGGAAAAGACTTTACCATAGCTTTATTACACCTAAGGAGAAGGGTATTTATACAACTTTAGACACCTTTAGTCTTGCAATCACTCTTCTATAGGGAGGAGAAAAGTTAGGAAACACAGTGAAAGTCACATTCTAGGGAGAAAGGCCTTACAAAAAACTGCGATTTAATCAAAAGATTACAAAGTACACCCCTTCCTCCATAATTTATTACCAAAGAAACAGATTTCCAATGTAATAACACTAGATTACAGCTGAAAATGCTGCAAAGCACAAATACTATTCAAGGAAGGTATTCCTGGGAAACTCAGAGGAAAACAAAAATGAAAATCCTAGAGGAATTTAAAGCCTCTGGCAACTATAGCCACAGCAAACAATAAACACAGCCCAATACCTAGCCAGATCAACAAAAACCTCACACTACAGGCCTTTCTCTTCAATTCCTATTATGTCACATCTGGCTTTTAATAAGAAGTTACAAAGTGTGCCAAAAGGCAAGAAAGAGCATAATCAGAAGAGGCAAAGCCAGCAGTAGAACCAGACCCATATATAAACACAGACTTTGGAATCAATAGGAAATTGAAAATATCTATGATTAACATGTTAAGGGCTCTAATGGAAAAAGTAGACAACATGCAAGAACAACTCGGTAACATAAGCACAGAGATGAAAACTCTAAGAAAGAATAAAAAATGATAGATATCAAAGACACTGTAACAGTAATGGTAATCAGAATATGTACTGTGGAACAATTTCAAAAGTTGTAATATGTGTGTAAATATTAGAAGGAGAAAAAAGAGAGAGTATAACAGAAAACATATTTAAGGAAAAATGGCAAGAACTTTATAAAAATTAATGACAAACATCAAACCACACATCCAGGAGGATCAGAGAACACCAAGAAGCATAAATAACGATGAAAAAAAAAAAAACTGTTCTTTGGTTTATCATATTCAAACTACAGAAAACCAAAAACACACAACAATGAGAATTATAGCCAACTTCTCATCAGAAAACATGTAAGCAAGAAAAGAGTGTAATGAAATTCTTAAAGTGTTAAAAGAAAAAAATGCCACCATTCCTGGATTCTATGTCTAGCAAAACTATCCTTCAAAAGTGAAGGAGAAATTAAAACTCTCTCAAACAAAAATTGAGCGAATTCATTTTCATAGGCATGTTCTGTAAGATATGTTAGAAAAATATTCTTCAAGAAGAAGGAAAACCATCTAAATCAGAAACTTGGATCTGCATTTAAAAAGATCAGAGAAGGAATAAACAAAGGTAAAATAAAATCTTCCATTTTCATTATTTTTAGCTGACCTAAACAATAACAGTTTAAAAAAACAATAATAGCCATGGTTTGTGTTATTATAGCTTATAGATAAGTGAAGTAAATGATAAAAATGCTGTTAGGGATGGGAAAAAGAAATTGGAAATACCCTATTAAAAGGTACCTGCAATGCACATGAAGTGACAGAATGTTATTTAAACATGTCCTTGGATTAATGGTGAATGTATACTTAAAACTGGAAAAAAATTAAGTCTAGTATTCTAAAAAGAAGGAAAAATTGTATCATATAAAATGCTTAATTATTATAGAACCAGAGAAGGCAGAAGGAAGCAACAAAAACAAGAGAAAGAAATAGCAAACAGTTACAAACATGGTAGATATGAATCTAACTGTATCAATAATCATTTTAAATATCAATGGTCTAAATACACCAATTAAAGGACACAGATTGTCAGAGCAGATTTTTTTAAAAACACCCAACTATACGCTGTCTATAAAATCTCACTTTAAATACAATCATGTGGGGTAAAACCAAATAAATGACCCAAAAACAGGAATAAATTTAACCAAGGAGGTGAAAAATCTTTACCCTGAAAAATATAAAACATTTATCAAAAAATTGAAGAAAACAAAAATGAAAAGTTATCCTGTCTTTATGGATTGAAAGTATAAATGTTGTAAAAATGCTCATATAATCCAAAACAACATACAGATTCAGTGGAATTCCTATCAAAATACCAGTGACATTCTTCATAGAAATAGAAAAAAACTCTTAATATTTGTATAGATCCACAACAGACCATGAATAGCCAAAGTAATCTTGAGCAAAAAAAGCACTGCTGGAAGCATCACACTACATGATTTCAAAATATACTATAAAACTATATTAAATAAAATAGCATTGTACTAGCATAAAAACAGACATATCACCCAATGGAACAGAATAGAGTGGCCCAGAAATATATCCAGGCATTAACAGCCAACTGATTTTTGACAAAAAGAATGTTTTTACGATGTTGTTGGGAGTGTAAATTAGTTCAACCATTGTGGAAGACAGTGTGGTGATTCCTCAAGGATCTGGAAATAGAAATTCCATTTGACCCAGCAATCCCATTACTGGGTATATACCCAAAGAATTATAAATCATTCTATTATAAAGACATATGCACACATATGTTTATTGCAGTACTGTTCACAACAGCAGAGACTTGGAAGCAAGTAAAATGCCCATCAATGATAGACTGGATAAAGAAAATGTGGCACATATACACCATGGAATACTATGCAGCCATAAAAAAGGATGAGTTCATTTTCTTTGCACGGACATAGATGAAGCTAGAAACCATCATTCTCAGCAAACTAACACAAGAAAAGAAAAAACAAACACCATATGTTCTCCCTAATAAGTGGGAGTTGAACAAGGGGAACACATGGACACAGAGAGGGGAACATCACACACTGAGGACTGTCGGAGGTTGGGGGGGCTAGAAGAGGGATGGCATTAGGAGAAATACCTAATGTAGATGACAGGGTAGTGGATTCAGCCAACTATCATGGCATATGTATACCTATGTAACAAATCTGCATGTTCTGCACATGTATCCCAGAACTAAAAGTACAATTAAAATGAAATAAAACAAAGACCCAAAAAACAGACAACTGATTTTTGAAAAATAAGCTAAAAATACATAATGATCAAATAAAAATCTCTTCAATAAATGGTTTTGAGAAAACTGGGTATCCTTTTGCAAAAGAATGAAATCAGATCCTTATATCTCACCACATATAAAAATCGACTCAAGTAGATTAAAAACTTAAATGTAAAATTCAAAACTATGAAACTACTTGAATACATTGCAGGTGAAAAGTTCTATGACAGTTGTATGGACAGTGGTTTTTTAGACATGACCTTACAAGCACAGACAACAAAAGTAAAAATAGACAAATGGGACTACATCAAACTAAAATGCGGCCAGGTGCAGTGGCTGATGCCTGTAATCGCAGCACTTTAGGAGGCCAAGGCAGGTGGATCACAAGGTCAGGAGTTCGAGACCATCTCTACTAAAAATACAAATAAATTAGCTGGGTGTAGTGGCATGCACCTGTAGTCCCAGCTACTTGGGAGTAGAAGAATCGCCTGAACCCAGGAAGTGGAGGTTGCAATGAGCCGAGATAGCACCACTGCATTCCAGTCTGGGCGACAGAGTGAGACTCCATCTCAAAAAAAAAAAAAAAAGAATAAAAACTGAAACCCTTCTGCAAAACAAAGGAAACAATCAACAGACTGAAAAGACAACATATAGAATAGGAGAAAATATCTGCAAACTATACCTCTGACAAGGAATTTACAAAATATCAGTCATGCACTACATAACAATGTTTCTGTCAGCAACAAACCATTGTCCCCTAAGATAATAATACCATATTTTTAGTGTACTTTTTTTATGTTTGATACACAAATACTTGCCATTGTGCTACAATTGCCTATAGTATTCAGTATAATAACATGATGTACAGATTTGTAACCTAGGAACAGTAGGTTATACCATCTATGTTTGTGTAAGTACACTCGATGATGTTCACATGATGAAATCATATAAAGTATTTTTCAAAAAATATCATATTTTAGCTATGTATTGCTATATAAGGAACTCAAATCAATAGCAGGAAAATAAATAACCCAATTTAAAAATGGATAAAAGCTGAATAAACATTTTTCAAAAGAGATATACAAATGGTCAACAGGTATATGAAAATCTGTTTATCAGTAATCATCAGGGAAACAAATCAAAACCACAATGAAATATCACCCCGCTTCTGATATAATGGCTATTATCAAAAAGACAAAAGATAATGAGTGTTGGCAAGGATATGGAGAAATATGAACCCTTGCACACTGTTGGCAGGAATGTATATGACTACTGCCATTAAAGAAAACAGTATGGAGTTTTCTCAAAATATTAAAAATAATATTCCACATGATCCAGCAATCCACTACTGAGTATATATCCATAAGATATGAAATCAGTATGTCAAAAAGGTTTGTACACTCTCATGTTTATTCCAATACTATTTACAAAAGACAGGAGATAAACTCAAGCGTCCATCAATGAACAAATGGATGGATAAAAATTTCTTTGAATATTTGTGTATATAATTCAGCCATAAAAAAAGAACAAAATCTTGTCATTTGTGACAACATGGATGAACCCAGAGGATAGTATGTTAAGTGAAAGAGGCCAGGGACAAAAAGACAAATAATGCATGGTCTTACTCATGTGGAGTCTAAAAAAGTTCATCTCATAAAAGTAAAGAGTAGGATGGTGGTGCATTAGTACGTTTTCACACTGCTATAAAGATACTACCTGAGACTGAGTAATTTATAAAGAAATGAGGTTTAATTGACTCACAGTTCTGCATGGCTAGAGAGGCCTCAGGAAATTTACAATCAAGGTGGAAGGTGAAGGGGAAGCAAGGTACTCTTATATGGGGTCAGGAGAGAGAGAGAGAGCAGGGGAAACTGCCACTTTTTAAACTATCACATCCCATAAGAACTCCCTCACTATCACAAGAACAGCATTGGGAAACCACTCCCATGATCCATCACTTCCTACCAGTTCCCTCCCTCCACATGTGAGGATTACAATTGGAGATCTCATTTGACATGAGATTGGGGTGGGAATACTAGAGGCTGGGATGGTTAGAAAAGAGGAGAAGATGGGAAGATGTTGTTCAAAGAATATATAATTACATTTGGACGTGAGGAATAAGTTCAAGAGCTCTATTATACAGTATGGTTGCTTTAGGAAATGATGATATATTGTATTCTTGAAAAATGCAAAGAGAATAGATATTACATGTTATCACCAAAAAAAAAAAAAAAAAAATAACTGTGTAAGGTAATGCATTTGTTTGTTAGCTAGGTTTAACTACTACACAATATAAATATACTTCAAAATCTCATGTTGCACACAATAAATACATGCAATTTTATCTATCAATTAAAATACTACCAATGATATTCTTCACTGAGAAAGATATACCATGTTATTACTAATCAAAAGAAAGTGGGAGTAGCTATGTCAATTTCAAAATATACTTCAGAACAAGAAAAAATATCAGGGAAAAAGACAGCATAACATAATGATAAAGGGGTCAAGTGTCCAAGAAGACATAACATTTCTTAGCCTGAATGAATCTAACATCAGAATATAAAAAATGGAGAAAAAAATGAGACAGAATTTCAAGGAGAAATAGACCAATCCACTACTGTGGTTGGAGGCTTCAATGTCCTTCTTTCAGTAATTGATAGATCGAAGAGTCAGTATGTCAGTAAGAATACAGTTGACCTTAAGATTACTATCAATCAACTTGATCAGATTGGCATTTATAGACTACTCCTTCCAACAACAGCAGAATACAAATTCTCCTCAAGCTTGTGTAGAAGACAGACTAAGATGAATCATATTCTGGGGCATAAAACACACCTTAAAAATTTTAAGTGAATAGAAATTATATGAAAAATGCTCTCAGAAGAAGATGAAAGTAAATAAAAATCAATAACAGCTAGAAAATAGATATTTGGAGATTGAATAATACATTTCTAAATAACACATGGGTCTAAGAACGCTGAAGATAAATTAAGAAGTATTTTAATTTATCTTGAGATGCATTTAAGCCAAATGAAAATACAGCATATTAGAAATTGGGAGATACAACAAAGAAGTGCTTAGAGGAAAATTTTTATCATTAAGTGCATATATTAGGAAAAAATAAACAGCTAAAATCAATAATCTAAGCTTCCATTTTATTAAACCAGAGAAAGAAGCATAATTTAAGCTTAAAGTCAGCAGAACAAAAGAAATAAAAATTAGAGCAAAAATCAATGATATGGAAAAGAGTAGAGAAAATCAATGAGCTCAAAAACTGGTATTTTTTTTAAAAGATCAATAAAATGGATAAACTGCTATCCAGGCTATTCAAAAATAAATGAGAGAGAGAAATTGCTAATACCAGAAATGAAAAAGCAGTCATCACTACTGAGCCCATGAACCTTAAAAGGGTAGTGAATAAACATAAACAACCCTATCTCACACATTTGATGATTTAAAGGAAATGGACCAATTACTTGAAAGTCATAAACTGCCAAAACTTACATAAGGTAAAGTAGGTCATATGAATGGGCCTATATCTATTAAATAAATTTAATATATAATTAATGGTCTGAAAGAGAAGGCACAAGGCCTAAATAATATCACTGGTGAATTCTACTTCACTTAAAGAAGATATGACATCAGTTCTTCATAATCTATTCTAGAAAATAGAAGCCAAAGGAATAGTTCTAAACTTAACTAAGCTATGATTATCCTAATACCAAAACCAGATAAAGACATTATTTAAAAAGAAAAGAAACTACACACCATTGTCTCTTTTGCACACAGATGCAAATATCCTCAGGAAAATCATAGTAAATCAAATCCAATAACGTACAAAATAATTATACCAATGGTATGTAAGCTGATATTTAAATATTGGATAATAGAATCTGCCATATCGATAGGGTAAAGAAGAAAAATAACATAAACATATCAATTGATGTAAAAAAAATTTTACATGTTTGATAATATCAAAGCATGATTCATGAAACAAGTATTGGTAAGTCAGGCTTTTAAAATTGTCATGATTAAGAACTCTCAGAAAACTAAGAATATAGGAAAACTTCCTTAACTTGATAAAAAAAATCTAAAAAATCTACAGCTATCATGATACTTAATTGTGGCAAGCAGGGCATTTTCCTTCTCTCTACAATCAGAAACTAGGCAAGGATATCCCCTCTTAATATTTCTATTCCAGATCATACTAGAAGTCCTAGCCAGTGAAATATAGGTTAGAAAATAAAATATAAATATATTTGAGAGTAAGAAATAAAATTGTCCTTGTTCACAGATATTATCTAAGTAGAGAACCTCAAAGAAGAGGACAACAAACTCCTCGAATTAACTAGAGAGTATAGCAAATAAAATTTGCAGAATTGAATTGCTTTCTTATACATTAGCAAAACCAGAGATTATAGTAAAATAAATTTGCAGAATTGAATTACTTTCTTATATATTAGCAAAAAAGACTGGAATTTGAGATTTTAAAAATTAAAATAGCACCTCCAAAAACAGAAGTGCTTAGGTATAAATGGAACAAAATATATATAGGATCTGTATACAGAAAACTACAAAACACCAATAGATAAAGCAAATAAGATCTAAATATTAATAAACAGAGACATAGTTCATATTTATTGGTAGAAAACCTCAGTACTGTTAAGTTGATTCTTTCAAAATTTGTCTATAGGTTTAACTCAGTTTTAATCAATAACCCACAAGCTATTCTGTAAATACCTATAACCTGATTCTAAAGTTTATATGGATAGGCAAAAGCCAAAAATAANAAAAAAAAAAAAAAAAAGCCAAGAACACAGTTGTAGGATCCCATAACCAGACTTCAAGACTTACAACAAAGTTCCAGTAATCAAGATAGTGTGGTATTGGCAAAATCATAGAAACAGTTAGAAAGAACAGATCCACACAACTACAGTCAACTAATCTTTGACAAAGGAGCAAAGACAATTCAATGGAGACAAAAGTATTTCTGTAAACAAATAGTGCTGAACAATTGGGCATTCATATGCAAAAATGAGGAATCTAGACATCAATCTTAACACTTTTTACAGATTTTTAACTAAAAGTAAATTGTAGATCTACATGTACAGTGCAAAACTATACAACTTATAGAATAACACATAAGAAAAAGACTGAAGAAGACAGTTTTGAGAGTTTCCTACAAAGCTAAACATATAATCCAGCAATTCCTCTTCTAGGTATTTAACCAATTCAGTTGAAAATGTAATCACATAAAAGTCTGCATGTAAATATACGGCTTTACACATAATCACCAAAGCTAGAAACCATCAAAATATCCTTTAATAGATAAATGGATAATCAAACAGCAGTCCATTCATGCAATGAAATACTATTCAGCAGTAAAATGGAGTGAGCTATCAAGACACAAAAACACATAGATGAACTTTAAATACATATTACTAAGGTGAAAAGCAGGTCTAAAAAGGCTACATGTTATATGATTGTAATTATGACATTCTGTAAAAGGCAAAGCTATAGAGTAAAAGACCATGAATTGCCAGCAGGAAGGAGGACTGAATAGATGAAACACAGGAACATTTTAAATATAGTGAAACTATTCTGGATTGTTCTGTAATGGTGAAGATATGGCATAATGTATTTGTCACAACCCATAGAGCCTCACAATACAGAGCGAACCTTAATACAGGCTAATTAAAAATATATTTAGAAGGTTGACAGAAGGTCACAGGAAAGAAGGCATATTGTGATAAGAAAATCTAAGCATATTACCCATGTATGAAACAACTTCACTGAAGACAGTAGTGTAAAAGGTACTGGTGTAAATAACTTTCAATATGTTACTTTCAAAATGTAAGAAGAAACACTATTCTTAGTTGATAAAGTTACTACCTGTGAGAGTACAGGTTAACAATTCTGACACGAAAATTGAAAAATTAAGTCATGAGATGGCAGAACATGGGAACCATGTTTCTCCCTGCCAGAGCAAGAGCTTATAGATAAACAAGGGAAGGAGGCTTGAATAATCCCTGTGGGAAGGGCCCTCTTACCAGCTTACCCTAGCTTGTCACTGTGTCTTCACTTGGTGGAGACAGAAGGAGCTCTGCTGTGTCTCTTCTCCTTCTTATAAGGACACTAAGCCCATCCTGGAACCCCACCTCAAGACCTCATCCAAACCCAATTATTCCCAGAGGCCCCACCTCTAAACACCACTACACTGGAGTTAGGGCTTCAACAAAAGAACTCTGGGGAGACAAAAACATATAGTGCAGTACAGAACTATAACCCAAAGTATAAAATAAAATAGCCGTGAGTTCATACTGATAAAATAAATGATTTAATAAATAAATATATAAATGGGAGCATAAAACAAATATCTTATGCAGAAGAATTCCAAATAATTTATGTGGGTACTTCACGCTCAAGAAGGGAGCGTAATTCTCCACTCTCCAAGTGTGGAAAATACGACAAGTATTTGAGAAAACAAGCATTGCAGACTGGCTTGGATGATAAGCTTGCATCATCTAGAGCAGTTGAGGTTAAGTCAAGTTAGGACTGAATTTGAGAACCATGAATAGAAGACTAAGGGTAAGGGTTAAGGGGTGTGTGTATGTGTGTGTGTTTTGAAATGGAGTCTCACTCTGTTGCCCAGGCTGGAATGCAGGGGCATGATCTCAGCTCACTGCAACCTTCGTCTCCTGTGTTAAAGCACTTCTCCTGCCTCAGCCTCCCTAGAAGCTGGGATTACAGGCATGTGCCACCACATCCAGGTAATTTTTGTATTTTTAGTAGAGACAGGGGTTTCACCATAGCCAGGATGGTCTCGATCTCTTGACCTTGTGATCCACCTGCCTCGGCTTCCCAAAGTGTTGGGATTACAACCATCTTTTAAACAAGGAGATGAACGCCACATACAGGGGGAGGCAGAAAGAGACAGAATCTTGATAACATTATTTAGCTATCTCTGAACTACATTTTACATGACAGGAAAAAATATTTAGTTAAACCAGTGTGGTTGGATTTCTTCTGCAATCCCAATTGAAACAGAGTAAAAGGTCGCTCTAAGAGTTTAAGCCCTAACAAATTAGGAAATAATGCCTGGTTAATTCTCAATCCAGGGTAATCGGATAAGAACGAGAAGAGGGCTCTACTTCAGTGAGCAAAATCATCCTAAAATAGGGACATTGCTGCTTGGAGTTGGAGCCAGGGCACCATGAGTCAGTACATATGTTTTCATTAAGGTTGTATAAAAGCCTAAATGTGCTTTGCATTTTGACAGGTCAGGTCTATAACTCTCCCTACTACAGTAGTTACGATTTCTCAATCCACTTCAAAATTAAGTAAGCTGTCACTAGTCCATTTCTATGCAGTGGTGATAAGGAAGAAAGCAACTCCTCATGAGGTAGCCAAACCCTCTGTGTGACCATGAGAAAGGCATGGGTCTCTATGCCTGGCTGCTGTATCACCTGGGCTCCTCCTCTGCCTGCCACATAGATCAGACAGAATGGTCTATGGGGATAATGGTCTATTTAATGATCTACGAGGCCTAACGGTCTAAGGTGATACATGATGGTTTATACAGATCTAATTCATTTCAAATTCTCTTACACCTGAGCTTCTGAGTCCAGAAATAATCATCATCCCTCCCTCAATTCCCTAGTAATCTGTCAACATTTCTGTGAGAACAAGGGGTATATCCCAACAACGGTCACCAAGCTATCTCTTATACCCTCCCACAAATTGCAGTAAATACATTAAACGAGATTTTGACTATTTTGCAGTTGTACTTCAACCTGTTGGGAATAGAGAACTGGAGACGCAGGACACAAAGCACAACTAATTAATTAACTCGGTAAATATTTGTTGAATGACTGCAATTTGCCTGGTACTGTTATACGAGCTAGTAACACAGAAGTAAACAAAATCTGCAAAAATCATGCCCTCATGAAATATAGAGAGAGACAGATGAGGCAGGAAATAAGTAAAATATATATTGTGTCAGAGATTGTGTTTCTGAGAAAGATACCATGAAGAGCAGAGAGAATGAATGCTAAAAAAGGAAGAGTCGATAGTTAAATAAAGTGGTTGTTGGATAATAAGGCCTCCTGAGAAGATAATATTTGAAAGCAATCTGAAGAAGGAATGAGAGGGAGCCATGCGAATAATCAAACATAAGGAATGCATCATGAACTTTCCTGAGGAAGCAGACACTGGCTTTTTTCATTAATTCAAGTGATTAGAGAAAAACAGTTACTCTGGAAAATGTACTGACACTGTCCATCTTTTTTGTACATAGTCATTGTGAAAAAGTATTTGCAATTGCACACTTGATACTGAAGATACATCCCACTGTGGCAAAGGAGCTAAATAAAGTTTAAACACATGATATATTATAAAACTATATGTAGTAAAAAATAAAACATTAAGTAACTTGGGAAAATGCAGGGATATTTTAGTGGGAATACAAGGCTACTCACAGTTATATAATTTTTGTTTATGAAGCAAATCAAATTTATTTCTTAAAATTTCCTGTAATTACAACTATATGATCATACAGAAAGGGAAAAATAGTAAATTATTATTAATTCCATTAAGTAAGCTCTAGAAGTATGTTTGAAGTAATCCCACTTTATTTAAAGCTGGTAAAGTAAGAGGCTGCCTTGCTGAGCAGGATGAAATACCACTGTGTGTAGCTTTATTTTCACAGCAAATCTGCAAGTAAGTGGAGCCAACTATCAGCAATTCTGTGACATCCACAGAGTTTGTTTTCAGGGTCTTTAATTTCCAGGCTCTATCTGACCCCAATTTGTTTTTATTTATATTAGCAACACAGATAACATTTACTATGTGACAGGTACGAAGTGATTTTAAAGGATAATGATGGGGGTTGCGGTGATAAAAATAATGGCTAGTTTTCGACGTCTGTATAAACATCAACATTTTGTTTCATTTGATCTTAGCAACTCCATGAGGTAGATGCTAATATTTCCTCATATTTTAGATGCAGGCATTAAATTTTAAATATGTTACTTACTTATCATGACACGGCTAGAAAGTAGGAAAAGCAATGTGCAAAACTAGATCTGCCTAGTAATACCAATTTTAATCTCATATACCAAGGCAAAGTAAAAACATACTTTAAGACAAAGGGGCACTTATTATATTTTAGGTAAGCCCCGTCGTGAAGGTAAACTGGAATTAGTCATTTTGGAGCCATTTGTGTGTTGGGGGAAGGGAGAGTAGAAAGATGTGTGATACTTGAGTTTCGGAGCTTTTTGAAGACAAATCAGGCCCCAGCCTGGATACGGCTGCTGGAGGCCTGCTTCCAGCATCTCTTTCAGAAGCTGGCTTTGCTCAGGATTTCCTGGCATTCCTCTCCCTCACATTTCCCCTTGAAGGCTGGTCAGAGTCTTCTCCCTCTCCCCTTATATAAGTCTCTATACATTAGTTTCCTATTGCTGTTGTAACAAATTACCAAAACGTTAGTAGCTTAAAATAAAATAAATATATGCTTTTATAGTTCTGAAGGTCAGAAATCCAAAATGGGTGAACTTGGCCAGAATTAGGGAGTAATCCGGCCTGTGTTTTTTCTAGAGGCTCCTGGGAATAATCCATTTCTTGCCTTTTCCAGCTACAGGAGTCCAAGAGTCCTCCTGCACTCCTTGGCCCCTGGTTGTGAATGACTCTGATGTCTGCTTCCATCGTCACATCTCCTCCTCTAACTCTTCTATCTCACTCTTTCCCTTGTAAGGGCCTTTGTGATTATATGAGTTTACACAGATAGTCCAAGATAATCTATCTCAAGATCCTGAATCACATCTGCCAAGTTCAGTTTGGATCAGGATTTGCACACATTTGGGGGGTCATCATTCTGCCTACCACACTCTGCTTTAGCTATATTCTTAGCTTTTATTTTTGAAACAATTTGACCTTTAATAATGTTTACAAAAAACATCCCTTCCCCTCAGATATTTTAGAATATATCCTGGGCCATTCTACTGTTTCTCTGCTCTTGCTTATGAGGTGTTAGTAAGCTGTCCTCTACTAAATTTATATTTAAGTACTCTGGATTGATGGATTTTTAAAAGATGACTTCCTTTTAAAAAATATGTCTGTGTTTCTTGATATCTTACCATGATAAATCAAATCCATGGCTGATCACCAGCAAAGTATCATTAGTTAGGTTAAAATTTCAAGTCAAACATATATATTTTATCTTTTGATCAAACACTATTAGAGCTAACAGGATAATCTTATGACTGAAATACTCATCTAGAGAAAAGAAATGCAAGAAGGTATGATGTATTTTCCAACTGAGAAGAACAGGGAAATTTTTAGGTCCTAAACTGCATCCAAATATTGAAATAAAGGTAGCTAACTTCACAGTCTGGAGTGTAACAGGCATGTGGATACTCAGCCAAGATCTGCCATCAACCCTGCTCACCAGATAGAAAGACGCATCAAAAGTTATAAGTAGAAGCTAAACATTGAGAATACATAGACACAAAGGAGGGAGCAATAGACACCAGGGCCTATTTGAGTCTGAAGGGTGGGAAGAAGGTGAAGATTGAAAAGCTACCTATTGAGTATTATGTCAATTACCTGGGTAACAAAATTATCTGTGCATCCAACTCCTGCAACACAATTCGCCCATGTAATAAACCTGCACATGTCCCCGATGAACCTCAAATAAAAGTTGTGAGGAAAAAAAAAAGAAGTTTCTAAATTAAATCATCTAAAGCATACATGTTCATGATAGGTGACTAATAGCTTCAAAAGCCAATGTGGAATGAAGTACTGATGCACATGACAACATGGATGAACTTCAGATTCATTATGCTTGGTAAAAGAAGCCAGACACTAAAGAACACATATTCAATTATTCCATTTATATGAAAAGTCCAAAAAAGGAAAATCTATAGACACAGAAAGTAAATCAGTATTATGCTTAAGGAAAGACTGTGATTGTAAATGGGCACAAGACTTTTTTTGACTTTTTTTTCAGAGTAACGAAAATATTCTAAAATTAGATTGTAGTGGTGGTTGCAAAGCTCTGTAAACACACTAAGAATCATTGAATTATATGTGTGAGATGGGTAAATCGCATGATATGCAAATTATACTTCAATAAAGCTGTTAATAGCAAGCAGTCCAATGGATTGATTGTACACCCAATGTTTATTTCTAAATATATTTCATTTTGAAAGCCAATGTATAATGATGCTTGATGTGAGGTATTTTATAAAAGAGGAGAGTTCTAAGCAGCTTATATGTTCAATAATGGGATTAGTTTAGTAAATTATAGTAGAGTCATGTGATGAATTATCTGTGTGCAGAAGATAAAATTAAGTCTAGAAGACTAATGAAATGAGAAACTCTCATATCATATACCAAATGAAAAAACAGACTACTAAATCTCTATGCTTTATGACCCCAAGTTTTTACATGACAGAATTGTAACACACGTGTGTTCACATGGTGCATGTTGTTAACCCCTTGTACTATTCCTGTTGTTCATCTCATTAATTTGGTAAACAGGAGGGATCTGTTTTAGTGACTGTAACAATTGTTCTAATTCTAAACCAATTGACATAGACCATCAAGCAAAAATGTCCTACCATTGCCTAATACAAAGCTTCCTGTACAACAATGTCAATAAATAGAGAACAGATGAAGATATATTCATTTTTAGTTGCTAGGGTGATTGGCACTGGTTGAGTCAAACCACTGGAAGAAACAAATGCATGTCATATACAAAATTGTCTTTCATATAGGTCCAGTTAAACCAATTTATACAAAATCTTCCCCCAAGATACCATATTCTGACTATAGTACACATACTCATTCCTGCCAACCAATGTGTCTGCTTCTACTATTTATTTCATTTACAAGTGTATTGTTTTTATTTTCTAATTCAACATTATTGGAAGATATTAACCCCATTGCTAGAACCATAGAAAGTGGGGCATGCATGTCACTACAAACACTTTACTCAATTCATTCAAAATACATTCCTGGGCTCCTCTCTCCTTGTTTGTCCCTTCACAACTTCTTATTAACCTGTACGTTTCTCCTTTAACTTTTCTAACTTCTCTCATGTTATTTCTACCAATTTACCTTGATGGCATACCCTTTCCCAATGCAGCAGATTTCTCATCTGATTAATAGTGTCCTTCTAAATTTGCACAATAATTTCTAGTAATTAATTTTAAAATTTAATAATGGTTCCCTCTGGATGCTGGGATGACAAGACATTTTCATTTTGTCTTTATATTGTTTTGTATATGCCACATAAATTTTTCATTGTGCATACCATCTAAAACTATGTTTTGCATTTATAACCTAAAAGGTAATGCCAATTCATTTCTTAACCATATTTCTTTTCATTATTCACATAAAAAAAAACAACTGCAGCCAGTACTGGTGCAATTTCTTAACCTTGGCACTATTTTGACATTTTGGGCTGAATAATTCTTTGTTGTGAAGACAATCCTGTGCATTATAAGATGGTTTGTAGCTTTCCTGGCAACTACCCACTAAATGCCAGTAGCAACTCCCACTTGTGAAAATTAAAATGTCTCCAGACATTGCCAAATATCCCCTCCTGGGGGTAGGAGAAAGACATAATCAATGAAGGTTAAGAATCACTCTTCTAGAGCTTCTCTGTCCCTTCTGCACTATTTCCATTGTATATCTCTTCTCTTTAGTTTCTCCAGGGATGTAGAATGTACAATCCTCTGTGGGAAGGACCTGGTTTCACTGATATGTAAATATTCTTGTGGACCACATCCTTTTTTCTCTGGAGACTTAGAAACCCATAAACAATTGTTTGGGTAAATTCTCTGGGTACATAAAGCATGGGAAACCTTCATAATCTCTACATAGCTCCTATACTTTCTCCCAGCCCATTCTTCTCCAAACTTGCTAAGTAATGAGTATTAAATCACAATGACAATACCAACAATCAGTGAGAAATGTTCTTATTGCAAATTACAATTCACTACATGTAATATTTATAGATTTTGATATGTTTATCGGCTGTTGTACATTGCATTTACCATTAAAACCAGCTTATGTGTGCGTCATTGCTTTCTTTTATAAAACTATCTTTCCTATCCATTTTCACAGTGAAAATATTACCTTAAGATTTCAATATTACCTTAAAGTTCATCTTGAATGTCAGGGCAAATGATGGAGAACTTCCACCTGTTATTTGAACATTCAATTAATAACCATAATTGTTTAAATAACAAATAACTGGCTTGTGTACTCACATGCATGAATCATAAAAAATGAAATGCTTATTAGTTTAGTTTTAGCAGTTTTAAGACTCAATTGCTTTCTAAATCAATAATTCACAGTACATCTGTAATAATCATTGCATAATGAGCCATCAAAAAGTATGTCTTCAAGTTATACACTAATTTTAAAAATTCTTCCATCATCCAGTAATACAAATGTTAGGCTAAATTCACTTCCTTTATAAATAGTTAAATACCAGATGCTTTCTATAACTAAACAAAAGCATCACACTTGAATAATTTATCACATGAAGTACCTAATTTTCACCATTATATTTGAGTTTTGCAGAATGATAATCATGACTTCAGATGTAGCATTCTCTCTACCCCACACATCCTTCCTTCTTGTCTATGCCTGGAAAAATATATTCTCTCTTCCAAATGCAGCTATATTTTTTCTCTACCTTTGTGAAATACTCCTTGACTACCTGGGCAGAGCTAGTGGTTCCCCCTGATCTTCTTAGAGCTTTCTCAAATACTAAAGCTCTTGTTACACTGTACTTATATCAATTATCCCCATGTGGCTTTTCCCATTCTAACCTATAGTGTACCAGAGGGCAGAGATCTTTAATATGTTTTATCCGTTAATAAGCATTTATTGAACACCTAATTTAGTGTAGGCACCAGGCTAATAGCTAGAGATACAGAAAAAATATTCTACTTATAAGTTACTTACTATCCAGGGAGAAGATAGAAAAACAAATACAATATAGCCAGGAGAGTCCATGATGCAGTGAAGCAAAGGGTATCTGGAATCATATGGGTGGAGCATCTCTGCCGAGACAGGGATTCAGAGAAGGATTACTGAAAGAAGCAGCATCTAAACTGAGTTGCAACTGATGAAGAGGCATCATCTGCACTGGCAGAGAGTGGCTAGTAACAAGGAACGTAAAAGACCTCTTCAAGGAGAACTACAAACCACTGCTCAACGAAATAAGAGAGGACACAAACAGATGGAAAAACATTCCATGCTCATGGTTAGGAAGAATCAATATTGTGAAAATGGCCATACTGCCCAAAGTAATTTACAGAGTCAACGCTATCCCCATCAAGCTACCTATGACCTTCTTCACAGAACTGGAAAAAAACACCTGAAACTTCATATGGAAACAAAAGACAGCCCGCAAAGCCAAGTCAATTCTAAGGAAAAAGAACAAAGCTGGAGGCATCACATTACCTGACTTCAAACTATACTACAAGGCTACAGTAATCAAAACAGCATGATACTGGTACCAAAACAGAGATATAGACCAATGGAACAGAACAGAGGTCCCGGAAACAATGCCACACACCTATAACGATCTGATCTTTGACAAACACAACAAAAACAAGCAATGGGGAAAGGATTCCCTGTTTAATAAATGGTGTTGGGAAAACTGGCTAGCTATGTGCACAAAGCAGAAACTGGACCCCTTCCTGACATCTTACACTAAAATTAACTCCAGATGGATTAAAGACTTAAACATAAGACCTAACACCATAAAAACCCTACAAGAAAATCTAGGCAAAACCATTCAGGACATAGGCATAGGCAAAGACTTCATGACCAAAACACCAAAAGCATTGGCAACAAAAGCCAAAATAGACAAATGGGACCTAATCAAACTCCAAATCTTCTGCACAGCAAAATAAACAGTTGTTAGAGCGACTCAGCAACCAACAGAATGAGAAAAATTTTTGCAATCTACCCATCTGACAAAGGGCTGATATCCAGAATCTACAAAGAACTAAAACAGATTTACAAGAAAAAAAACAAACAAGCCCATTCAAAAGCAGGCAAAGGATATGCACAGACACTTTACAAAAGAAGACACACATGAAGCCCACAAACATGAAAAAATGCTCATCATCACTCGTCATTAAAGAAATGCAAATCAAAACTACATTGAGATACCATCTCACACCAGTTAGAATGGTGATCATTAAAAAATCTGGAGACAACAGATGCTGGAGAGGATGTGGAGAAATAGGAACACTTTTACACTATTGGTGGGAGTGTAAATTAGTTCAACCATTGTGGAAGACAGTGTGGCGATTCCTCAAGGACCTAGAAATAGAAATTCCATTTGATGCAGCAATACCATTACTGGGTATATATCCAAAGGATTACAAATCGTTCTACTATAAGGACACGTGCACACGCATGTTCATTGCAGCACTGTTTACAATAGCAAAGACTTGGAACCAACCCAAATGCCCCTCGATGATAGACTGGACAGGGAAAATGTGGCATATATGCACTATGGAATATTATGCAGCCATCAAAAACGATGAGTTCGTGTCCTTTGTAGGGACATGGATGAACCTGGAAACCATCATTCTCAGCAAACTGACACAAGAAGAGAAAATCAAACGCTGCATGTTCTCACTCATAGGCGGGTGTTGAACAATGAGAACACATGGACACAGGGAGGGGAGCATCACACACTGGGGTCTGTCGGGGGAAATAGGGGAGGGACAGTGGGGGGGTGGGGAGTTGGGGAGAGAGAGCATGGGGAGAAATGCCAGATATAGGTGATGGGGAGGAAGGCAGCACATCACACTGCCATGCGTGTACCTATGCAACAATCTTGTATGTTCTTCACATGTACCCCAAAACCTAAAATGCAATAAAATATATTCAAAAAAAGAAAAGTTGGAGTGGGATCAGGAACAAAGGCTCGGATGGGTGTTTTAGGAATGAATCACTGGGTGCAAAGGCTGCACTGGAGGTCTTGGACCTCTCTCGGCTTCATCACATCCGCCTGATTACTTGTATCTTTGAAATTATTAGCAATCTTTCTAGGGATAAGAGCTCTGATTTGCATAAGCTTTATTTTATAGTGTGATCCTCCATGTTATCCTGAAATGAAAGAAAGCACGTATATACCTATGTAACAACCCTGCACATTCTGCTCATGTACCCCAGTACTTAAAACACTATAAAAAACAAAGGAAATCTAATTATTTTTTTAAAAAAGAAATGCAGATAGTAATTAGTCTGGATACAGACATTTAATACATGCTGGAGGGAAAGAGATAGACATAGAGGTAGTTGCTCTTTGATAAAAGAAGAGGTAAACAATGTTTTGAGAGTACTTCATGAGGAAAGAATCATGATGAAGTTATATAATAAATATATGATAAGAGAAATGGAGATGACTGGAGATATAGAAAAAAATTTAGGAAAGCTTGACTGAGGTTAGATCATGAGTATCTGGTGTTTCCAATTTGAACTGATGTGAGCATTTTCTTCAACAGTGCAATCAGCCTGGGTACAAGTACAGAAAAGATAGAGGATTGCACTATGTGAGTGTCGTGTAAGCAGCAAAAAAGTTGCAGATATTGATGAAGAAGTATTAAAAACCAAAAGCCAATTCAGTCTTTGCTCCCACTCCCTGCCATACCCCATCCATTGATATGAAATATGAACATGGTACATAGTATTCCATGGTGTGTATGTGTTACATTTTCTTTATCAAGTAGATGACAGGGAGATGAATGCAGCAAACCACCATGGCATGTGTATAACTATGTAACAAATCTGCACATTCTGCACATGTGCCCTATAACTTTTATTATTAAAGTATAATAATAAAAAAGTCCTATCAAAAAAAAAGAAATATGAGCACGGTTGGTTACTTAATATAAACATAGGTTGCTGCTGATAGACAAACAATTCTGTCCTTACTATAAAAAGGTTAGAACGATGCATCACCTCTCATCCTTTAATAGAAAATTAACCAATGACTTTCTACATTAAAAGGAAACTATAAGGCTTTTCAAAGTCATTTTAAGTATGGGTTATTCTCCTATAAATAATGGCAGATGCATTCCCCAAAAGTCATGACTAAGCTTAAGTTTTATCAAGAAAATCCCAAAATTCATCAGAGATGCCTATCATTGAAAACACTCCTGTTTGAAAATCTAAGCCAGGTATTAGCAAATTTATTCTGGTAAAGTTCCACATAGTAAATATATTAAGCCTTGCATGCCATATAATCTTTGTTGTAACTACTCAACTCTGCCCTTGTATCAGGAAAGTAGCCATAGGAAAATGTAAATGAGTGGACATGACTGTGTTCCAATAAAGTTTTATTTGCAAAAACAGTTAGTCTGCAGATGATAGTTTACCAGCCCTGGATATAAGCTAAGGTTTTGTTTCTTTTCTGTAAAATAAATAGTCATGCTCTAATCTATTGTATAAATATTTACTTTTACGTTGCTTACTTAAATTAAGACCTGTATTTTAAGCAAAGTATTTTTCTCTAGTAATTTTAAGAGTAAAAGATAAAGATGGCATGATTCTGTAACATATATTGAACCAAAATGTTTATGGTCAATTTATCATTAGCAAAATGCTTTTAGGAATCCGTAAAATTATATCTGGAAGGCCTATACCATAATAATTAGCAAAAATACTGAATTTGAAATTGCTAGTTTTCCAGATGGAATACTACTTCTTGGATCTTTGGAGAAATGTTTTGTGAAAGCAGCATAATTACTGAGAGACAGAACAATATTCCTCCAATTTTTAGGGAAATGGTCCTTAGCTTATGTTGACAGCTTGAACATGCTCCTTTTCAGAAGAAAGCAGAAATTATTATGCCTTAGAGCTAACTGCAATAGCTTTTGTATTTGATGTGGGAATAATTTAGACAGAAGTTCAGTAATAGTTATAGTTTTTTTTAAAAGTTCATGTTTATTAGCATGATTTATCTTTATTTATTCTATGATATTTTATAGTCAGGGTGCGAGTAACCAAATTTCAAGGCAAGAGATGAGCTTATTCTTTAGTGAAGATGGCACAGCTTCAGTTTTGGAGAGCCTGGTTATGGAGGTAGTTGTGAGATCCTTGGGGAGTCTCCTACTAGAGGCAGTGATAGTCACAGAGCCCTGGAAGCAAAACAGAAGCCCCCTGGGACTACCGCCATCACTAGCTTAGGAAAAGATGAAGGAGGAAAGAAACTCCTTGGGGAAGGCTTCCAAAGACAATATTCTCAGAAGAACCGGTACCAACGGTCAAATGTCTAAACACATGTCCAAAGGCTAGTTGAGAGGTTAGTTGTTGTAAGGCACCTGCTCGTAATTGCCCTGATGCCAATTTTTTTTTTTTTTTTTACCATAAATAGTGTTTTCACAGAATTTAATGTGCTAACATAATTCTCATATTTCTTTCATTTGCTGAACTTTTATCTCCATTATAATTTTTTCCTCACAAATTGCATCTGTGAAACAGAATGAGCAGTGTCATTATTTAAAAAGAGAAAAGAGATAAAGAGAAACAAAAACCACTTTTTACATGACAGCTATGTTTTATCTCTTTTGTATATTAGCCATTTGTCTATTTTATATAGTGATATACACAATATAATCATTCTTGTTGGAAAAAAAAATACTTACATCGTGAGATCCTCATACAAGAACATGAGCAAGTATTATAAAGCACCTCTTGAAATTCTGAGCTGGACCTATTGATCTAACATCTAAATTCTGCCTATTTTCCTATTACTGTATCACTGCTAACATTGGTAGAACACTTCCGTACACATACAGTGATATTTCTAAAGGATCATTGTTTTAACATATTGCAAGCTTATCACCTTTAAGAAGTGAAATGCACTTTCAAAACGTATTAGTGTAACCATTCTCAGGTAGTTGAGGGATGAGTCAATTTTAAGCACCTACACAGTTAGAACAGACTTATTGCAAGAGAAACCTTGATATGCTTCCATTGATCAGTGAGGAGAGAGGAGACAGATGCGGTAGGATGGTAGAAATTTGGTTATTTAACAGCAAACCACACATCACAGTCCTTTGTAACACTACTGATGAGACAAAATTAGTCATAGGATATAGATGTTTGTGTAAGAGGCTTATGGAATTTATTTTAAAGATTGAGATAAATAATTTCAGATAATTAATGCAAAAGTTGAACATTTCAGTTTTAAGAGGAGCTAAGGTACAGGATGAAAGTTTATGATCTGAAATAAAGTGATATAAACTTCAGCTTTCTGCTTTACACAAGAAACACAACTCCTTTTAAAAAGGAATTGTTATTCCTAGAAACAAACAAATTACCTAAACTGACCCTAGATGAACAGAAAGTCTTGTAGAAAACCCAATTTAAAGATAAACAAAGGAGAGGCTTTGATTTTTGGTTCGGCATTAAAGAAGCTTGGAATTCTTCCTTTCATCTCAACAAAAAGTAAAGCTAAACAAAATGAAATATCAACAATGCTTCAGAGATCTGTCAGAATAGTGAAGCCACAGGGCAAACCACTGCCCCACAAATTGGATGAATTGACAGGTGAATACAAAGGATCACCAAGTTACCAAAGCACAAGTAGAAACCTCTGAGGGACCCACTGCCACAGTAGTAGGAAAACCAAAACTGCAATTAATGAATTGCTTCCAGGTCAATGTGGACAAGTCAGAGTTAAAAACTCCAGGGAGATCTAATTATAAGGGGGCTCACATACATTTGTGACTTTTACCTCTAGAAACTCAACGAGTTTTCACAGGAAAGATAGAAGAAAAATTTCCTCATAGTACAGGGAAGGTAAATTAACCATTTTGAAATAAACAAGAACATTTTGTTCTTTTAAAGGCCTGTCCTCAAGAGAAACTATTTACCAAGGCATAAACTAAAAGGTTTTTCTCAGCACCTAATCAACCTGGGGCAAGAAAAGTACCCAACTGGAGCCCTCTCCAGCCTCTCATGTAGGAGAATGGAAATAGCCACCCAATTCTAGTCATCCCATGTCACCTTAAGGAGGGAAAAGCTGAGAAGCACTTGTGACGTTCGTAGTCCAGAAGCAAAGGTTCAGAGCAAGAGCATTTAATAGAGATAAAGAAGGGCATTATGTAATGATAAAGGGGTCAATTCTCTAAGAAGACATAAAAAATTATAATGTGTATGCACCTAACAACAGAGCATTAAAATATCTGAGGCAAAACTAATAGGGTTTTAAAGAGAAATAGATGAATCCACAATTATTGTTGAAGACTTCAATACCCTTCTTTTAGAAATGGACAGATCCAGCAGGCAAAAATTCCATAATGACATAGTTGAACTAAACAGCAACACCAATAAACTGATTCTTCAACAAAAACTGATTAAACATTATTCTAAAACTCACACAGAGTATTTACCAAGAGAGACCACATTATGGTGCATAAACACACCTTAACACATTAAAAAGAATAGGGATAATTCAATGTCTGTTCTCAAAGAACAATGGAATTAAACTACAAGTCAACAATAGAAAGATATTTGAGAAATTCCCAAATGTTTGGAGATCAAATAGCACACTTTCAAATAACACTTGACACAAAGAAGAAATATCAAGAAAAATATAAAAGTATCTTGAATTAAACAAAAATGAAAATCAAACTTATCAAAATGTGTGGGTTGCAGTGATAGCAGTATTTAGAGGGAAATTTATAGCATCCAACATGTATATTAGAATAGAATAAATATCTAAAATCAATCACTTAAGTTCTACTTCAGAAGAACACAAAAAGAAGAGAAAATATGATCCAAATTAAGCAGAATAAAATAAATAATAATGGCTATAGCAGAAATCAATGAAACTGAAAATAGGAAATCAATAGAGAAAATCAGCAAAATCAAAAATCAGCTTTGTGAAAAAATCAAAAAATGTGTAAACCTCTACCCAGGATAACCAAGAAAAAAAGAAAGAACATACAAGTTATTAAAATTAGAAGTGAAAAAGGACATCACTACAGATCTTATGAACATTAAATGCATAATAAATATTATGAACAACTCTATGCCCACAAATTTGATAATCTAGATGAAA
This sequence comes from Cebus imitator, assembly GCF_001604975.1. Lineage (NCBI taxonomy): Eukaryota > Metazoa > Chordata > Mammalia > Primates > Cebidae > Cebus > Cebus imitator. The sequence goes on from NW_016107533.1 coordinate 309,417, forward strand.
TGTACCAATTCCTTGAAAAACATGATTGGCCAAAATGCGCACAAGAAGAAATAGACAATTTTAATAGTTCTGTATCTATTTTAAAAATTGAATATATGGTTAATAACCCTCCAAAGCAGAAAGAACCAAGCCCCAATATGCTTACTGAAAAATTTTACCAAATTGTTAAGGAAAAAATTATATAAATTCTCTGTAATATTTTCCCTTCAAAATGCAGAAGAAGTTCTTTCTAATTCATTCTGTGAGGCTGATTAGACTAAGGCATTTAAATCAGACGAAAATCAGACAAAGGCATCAAAAGACAAAAACAAAACCAACCAACCAACCAAACAAAAAATCCCACTGCAGACTAATATCTCTCATAAATACCAGAGTCAAAATCTTCAACAAAGTTTTAGTAAATCAAGTATAATAATGTATAAAAATAATTAAACACCAAGACCAAGTGGGAATTATCCTAGGTATGCAAGGCTAGTTCTAAATTCAAAAATGTAATTCATCACATCAGCAAGCTAAAGAAGAAAATCACATTATCATATCAATGGATGTAGAAAAAGCATTTGACAAACTCTAACATCTATTCACAATTTAAAAAAAAAAAACCACCCAGCAAGCCAGGAATAGAGGGGAATTTCCTAAACTCTATAAAGAACTCTGCAAAAAACCTACAGATAATGTCACACTTCATGCTGAGAAACTAGAGGCTTTCCTTCTAAGACCAGGAACAAGGTAAAAAATGTCCTCTCTCACAACCACCTTTCAACAACACATTGAAAATCTTAACTGATGCAATAAATAAAAAAAAATGAAATACAAGATACACTGATTGAAAACGAAGAAATAAAACTGTCTTTATTCACAGAAAACATGATTGTGTGCAAATCTGAAAAGAATTGACACACACACAAACAATGCTTGGAACATATAAGCAATTATAGTGAGATTACAATATACAAAATGAATATATAAAAGTTAATCACTTTCCTATATAACAGCAATGAACAAGTGAAATTTGAAATTGAAAACAAAATACTATTTATATTAATACCCTACAAGGTAAAATATTAGGTATAAATCTAATATGCAAAAGATCTATATGAGGAAAACTACAAAACTCTGTTAAAACAGATAAAAGAATAACTAAATAAATGAAGAGGTAGCCCATGTTTATAGATAAGGAGACTCAGTGTTATCAAGATGTCAGTTCTTCTCAACCTGATCTATAGGTACAATGGAATCCCAGTAAAAATCCCAGCAAGTTACTTTGTGTGTATTGATAAACTTCTTCTAAAGTATATGGAGAGGTAAATGACCTAGAGCAGCCAACATGTGAAGGAGAAGTTGAAGGACTAACACTACATGACTTCAATACTTTCTATAAATCGACAGTAATCACAGTAGAATGGTACTGGTGTAAGAACAAATAGATCAATAGAACAGAATGTAGAGCCAAGAAATAGACCTACATAAATGTCTGATGTTCAGCAAAGGAGGAAAGGCAATATAACGGAGCAAAGATAGTCTTTTCAAAAAATGATCCTAGAACAACTGAATATCACATGCAAGAAAAAATAATCTAGATACCTTACACCTTTCCCAAAAATTAATTCAACATGGGTCACAGACCTAAATGTAAAATGCAAAACTGTAAAATTCCTAGAAGATAACAGGAGAAAACCTCAATGAACTTGGCTGTGGCAATGACACCAAAGGCACAAACCATCACATAAATAATTAATTACCTGGACTTCATTAAAATTAACGAACTTCTATTCCATGAAAGACTATTAAGAGGATGAGAATACAAGCTGCAGACTGGAAGAAAACATTTGCAAACCACATATGTAAAGCCATATCCAAAATATACAAACAATTCTTCAAACAACACATCTTTAAAAATGTCAAAAGATCTGAACAAGCATTTGATCAAAGAAGTTATACTGATGGAAAATAAGCATAAGAAAAGATACTCAGCAACACATGTTACTAGGGAATTGCAATGAGATATCACTACACATCTATCAGAATGGCCAAAATCTAAAACACTAATACCACCAAATACTGGCAAGAATGTGGGGCAACAGGGACTCTATTTCATTGCTAGTAGGAATGCAAAATAGTACATCCATGTTGGAAGACAGTTTGGCAATTTTGTTTTAAAGAAACTAAACACACTCTTTTCCTATGATCCATAAATTGCATTCCTTGGTATTTATCCAAATGAATTTTAAAACTTATATCCACATAAAAACCATCACATGAATGTTTACAGGAGATTTATTTATAATTGCCAAAAGTTGGAAGCAACCAAGATGAACCTGAGAAGGTGAATGAATAAATTTTGTGACATTAAGACAATGGAATATTCAGCATTAAAAAAAGAAGTGAGTTATCAAGTAATGAAACAACATGTAGGAAACTAAAATTCATATTACTAAGTCAAGTAAGCCAATCTAAAAAGACTACGTACTGCATGATTTCAACTATATGACATTTTGGAAAAGGTAAATCAATGGAGAGAGTCAAAGTATCAGTGGCTGTTGGGTGGAGGGTTGGATTTATTTTTAGTGATATTAAGTTATTCTGCATGATACTATATTGGTGCATATATGTCATTATACATTTGTTACAGCCCATATAATATTAAGAGAGAATCCTAATGTAAACTATGGAATTTGGATGATAATTTTGTAACAATCTAGGTTCATAAATTATAATCAATTCACCATTCCGGTAAAGAATTTTGATATTTGGAGATGCTATGTATACGTAGGGAAAGGAGTATGTGTGAAATCCCCGTACCATCCTTCAAGTTTTTTGAGAACCTAAAACTGTTCTAAATAATAAAGTTTAATTTCTTTTCTTTTATTTTTATTGTGCTTTAAGTTCTGGGGTACATGTGCAGATGTTGCAGGATTGTTGCATAGGTACACACATGCCATGATAGTCTGCTGCCTCCAGTCCCCCATCACCTACATCAGGTATTTCTCCCAATGTTATTCCTCTCCAACCTCCCCACCATCTGCCATCCCTCTCCTAGCCCCCCATGTCCCAAAAGAACCCAGTGTGTGATGTTCCCCTCCCTGTGCCCATGTGTTCTCATTGTTCAATACCCACCTGTGAGTGAGAACAGGCAGTGTTTGGTTTTCTGTTCTTGTGTCAGTTTGCTGAGAATTATGGTTCCCAGGTTCATCCATGTCCCTACAAAGGACATGAACTCATTGTTTTTTATGGCTGCATAGTATTCCATGATGTATATGTGCCACATTTTCTTTATCTAGTCTATCATTGATGGGCATTTGGGTTGGTTCCAGGTCTTTCCTATTATAAATGGTGCCACAATGAACATATGTGTGCATGTGTCTTTATAATAAAATGATTTAAAATCCTTTGGGTATACACCCAGTAATGGGATTGTTGGGTCAAATGGAATTTCTATTTCTAGGTCCTTGAGGAATTGCCACACTGTCTTGCACAATGGTTGAACTAATTTATACTCTCAGCAAAAGTGTAAAAGTGTTCCTGTTTCTCCACATCCTCTCCAGCATCTGTCTCCAGATTTTTTAATGATCGCCATTCTAACTGGCATGAGATAGTATCTCAGTGTGGTTTTGATTTGCATTTCTCTAATGACCAGTGATGTTGAGCATTTCTTCATATGTTTCTTGGCCTCATAAATGTCTTCTTTTGAAAAGTATCTGTTCATATCCTTTGCCTACTTTTGAATGGGTTTGTTTTTTTCTTGTAAATCTGCTTTAGTTCTTTGTAGATTCTGAATGTTAGCCCTTTGTCAGATGGGTAGATTATAAAATTTGTTTCCCATTCAGTTGGTTGCCAGTTCACTTTCATGATAGTTTATTTTGCTGTGCAGAAACTCTTAAGTTTAATTAGATCCTATTTGTCTATTTTGGCTTTTGTTGCCAATGCTTTTGGTGCTTTAGTCACGTAGTCCTTGCCTATGCCTATGTCCTGAATAGTTTTGCCTAGGTTTTCTTCTAGGATTTTTAAAGTGTTAGGTCTTATGTTTAAATCTTTAATCTATCTGGAGTTAATTTTAGTATAAGGTGTCAGGAAGGGTCCAGTTTCAGCTTTCTGCAAATGGCTAGCCAGTTTTCCCAAAACCACTTATTAATTTTAGTGTAAAGAAGGGGTCCAGTTTCAGCTTTCTGCACTTGGCTAGCCAGTTTTCCCAACACCATTTATTAAACAGGGAATCCTTTCCCCATTGCTTGTTTTTGTCAGGTTTGTCAAAGATCAGATGGTTGTATATGTGTGGTGTTACTTCCGAGGCCTCCGTTCTGTTGCATTGGTCTTTTCCAGTTCCATATCTCTGTTTTGGGACACTACCATGCTGTTTTGATTACTCTAGCCTTGTAGTATAGTTTGAAGTCACATAGCATGATGCCTTCTCCCTGAATAGACCAATAACAAGGTCTGAAGTTGAGGCAGCAATTAATAGCCTACCAACCAAAAAAAGTCCAGGACCAGACGAGTTCAGAGCCGAACTCTACCAGAAGCACAAAGAGCAGCTGGCACCATTCCTTCTGAAACTATTCCAAGCAATACAAAAAGAGGAAATCCTCCCTAATTCATTTTATGAGACCAACATCATCCTGATTCCAAAACCCTGCAGAGAGAAAACCAAAAATGAAAATTATAGGTCAATATCCTTGATGAACATTGATGCAAAAATCTTCAATAAAATACTGGCAAACTGAATGCAACAGCACATCCAAAAGCTTATCCATCACAATCAAGTTAGCTTCTTCCCAGGGACTCAAGACTGGTTCAACATATGCAAATCTATAAACGTAATCCATCACATAAACAGAACCAAAGACAAAAACCGCATGATCATTTCAATTGATGCAGAGAAGGCCTTTGACAAAATTCTACAGCCCTTTATGCAAAAACTCTGAATAAACTAGGAATTGATGGAACATACTTCAAATTAACAAAAGATATTTACAACAAACTCACAGCAAATATCATACTGAATGGGCAAAAATTGGAAGCATTCCCTTTGAAAACTGGCACTAGACAAGGGTGCCCTCTCTCACCATTCCTATTCAATATAGTATTAGAAGTTCTAGCCAGAGCAATCAGGAAAGAAAAAGAAATAAAGGGTATTCAATTAGGAAAAGAGGAAGTCAAATTGTCTCTATTTGCAGATGATGTGATCGGTATATTTAGAAGACTCCAATGTCTCAGCCCAAAATTTCATTAAGCTGGTAAGCAACTTCAGCAAAGTCTCAGGACACAAAATCAATGTGCAGAAATCACAAGCATTCCTATATACCAATAACAAACAAACAGAGAGCCAAATCATGAGCAAACTCCCATTCACAATTGCTACAAAGAGAATAAAATACCTAGGAATACAATTAACAAAGGATGTGAAGGACCTCTTCAAGGAGAACTACAAACCACTGCTGAAGGAAATAAGAGAGGACACAAACAGATGAAAAAAACATTCCATGCTCATGGTTAGGAAGAATCAATATCATAAAAATGGCCATACTGCTCCAAGTTATTTACAGGTTCAATGCTATCCCCATCAAGATACCATTGACCTTCTTCACAAAAGTGGAAAAATCCACTTTAAACTTCATATGGAACCAAAGGAGAGCCCACATAGCCAAGACCAACCTAAGCAAAAAGAATTGTCTATTTTTTTTGAAAAATGGGCAATGTACTTGAATAGAAAATTATCCAAAGAAGATATGCAAATAGCCAATAAGCACATGGAAAGATACTTAGCATCATCAGTCACTGAGGAAATGCAAATTAAAAACACAATAAAATGGCTGTAATAAAAATAATAATTTAAACCACCTACTACGATGGCTGTAATAAAAATAACAAAAAAGAAAATAAGAAGTTTTGACAGGAATGTGAAGAAACTGGTACTCTCATACATTACTAGTGAAAATGTAAAATAGTGCTGCCACTGTGGAAAACAGTTTGGCAATTCAAAATGTTAAAAAGAATCACACATGATCAAACAATTCCACTGCTAGGTATATACCTCAAATAATTAAAAGCTAGAACTCAAAAAGATATTTGAATGTGAAAGTTCATTTTAGCACTATTCAAAATAGCCAAAAGATATGAATAACCCAGGAGTCCATTAACACATGAATAAATAAAAGGTGTTATATATGTATGATGGAATATCATTCAGCCATAAAAAGAAATGAAGTTCTGAAACATGCCCAATGTAGATGAACTTTGAAAACATTATGCTAAGTGAAATAGGCCAATCCCAATAGGACAAAATATTGTATGGCTCCATATATGAAATATCTAAAATAGGCAAATTCATAGACACAGAAAACAAAGAAGAAGTTACCAAGGGCTGTTAGGAGTTGTAGGTGTTTCTGTTTGGGGTGACAGAAAAAGTTTTGGAAACAGGTAATAATGATAGTTGTACAACACTGTGAATGTATTTAGAACCACTGAATTGTATACTTAAAATGGTTAAAATAACAAATTTTATGTAATATATATATATAACCACAATAAAAATGTTTTAAAAAAGGAATTGCTAGATATGACCATTAGAAAAGGGGGGGAAAGTGGATTTTTTTCCCTTTCCTGAAAAGATTATGTAATTTTGCTGAAGGAAGTGAGTCCTTAACAAGAAATGGCTCAAAGAAAATATATGCCTAAAAGATGTTTTCAGTAACAACTAGACAAAGGAGTAAATTTCCAGCACAGATAAATTTCCTAAAGGGTGAAGTAATTTTTACTCTAAATTACCTTCCCCTCTTCATAGAACAACTAAGACTAAAGCCACTCTTAAATTATATAAAGCTTTGTTTGTTCTTAATATGGCTGTGATTGTGCATATCATTAAGGCTTTATAATCAATAGCATGCATGAAGCTATCTTAAAAAATTATTTGATCGAAAAAATTGTGAAATGTTCAAAAGCGTTTTAAATGCCTACCCAATTTATCTGAGAGGTCACCTGTTTGACACAAAAATCACTTAGCAAAGCAAGGAAGAGGAGAATTTAATAACCTCCCTGAGGCATTGATCTTCACCTGAGAAAAGGTAGTTTTAAAAATAAGTTTTGTGTAATTTGAGATATCATTGTTTTTATTTCCCCCCATTTTTCTCTCTTTTTTTTAAAGAAGCCACTAGCTGTTCATGCCCATAAGAAGCTGTATATCAGAGTCAAAATCAAAATAACATGGTAGTCTCTCTGGTGTTTGCTTTCTGAAAGCCTAAGCTCTTAGGATAATTTAGAACATTTAAAGATGATTAGAAACAGAGAAAGGAATTTGAAGACATAAACAGAATGTCTACAAAAACGAATGACCAAAGATTAAAAAGAGATTTTTTCAGCTTTATAGGTAGAAGCGAGAGAGAGGACTATGGTTCTGAAGATTAAAGAGAAGCTATAGCTTCCTTCCTAACCTGTACTTTTGGTCACTGACATTCTTGCAAGAAAGCCATAGGTCCCAGTGCATAACCACTGAGCCTGAAGAGGAAAGGTGGATATGGGTGATTTAGGTGTCCATAGCATTTGCTAGATCTGTGATGGAGAACTAATGTCCGTCCACTCACTCTCTACCAATATCTTGGTTTTGTCTCTAAAAAGACAGATGTTCAGTTTTCTACTAGATCAGTAAAATACTAGCTTGGGGTTAGATATTAATTTGAGTTATAAAAAATGAAAAGGGACTTGCACAGCTAAGTTGGTAGACTGTGATTTATGCCCACCACAAAAGCAAGCATATTCATGTCCTACTTAATTACAAAGCTGCATAATTGCTTTGATAGTGATTCCAATAAATTAAATGCTAAGAATGCACACAATAATCTTTTCTAAGGAAACATGCAGCATGTGGCAGGAATAATCAGAAATTTTTGGCCTGGTTTCAAGGTAGCAATAGACTTCATGATTATGATGTCATAATTACATTTTACTTCAGGAAAACGGAGGATTTCTAGCAATAAAATATTTTGCTCTCTTTATTCACTCAGTAGATGTTTATTCAGTACTGCTGGGTAACAAGCATTGTTTCAGGTCTGGGATACCTGACAAATAAAAAAGACAAATATCTCACAAAAGTGGAAGGGGAAACATAATAAACAATAAGTTTAATAAATAACAAAAAAAAATAGAGTACGTTGGAACATAGAAAGCGCTATAGAATTCAAGAATGGATGTCTGGGTAGATTTTAATTTTAATAGGATGGCAAAGGAGGACTTCTTAAGAAGGTGAAGGAGTTATCCAAGCATGAACATGGGGTAGAACATCCTTGGCAAGGGAATAAACTGGAAGAACAGTCCTAACTGGAGTGTGTCTGGAAAATTCATGGAACAGTGTGTGTGCCTAGAGCAGAATGAAGGTAAAGATAATGTAATCAGAGAATGTCCTTCCTCCCAAGATGTCTCTCTCCTGATCTCTGGGACCTATGAATATGTTACATTACATGGCACAGGGGAATTAAGGATGTAGATGGAATTAAGGTTGCTAATCAACTGACCTTAAGATAGAGAGAGTGCATTGGCTCATGCTGGTGGGTCCCATGTAATCACCAGGTTCTCAAATTGGAAGAGGAAGGCAAAAAGTGAGGCTGGAATTATGTGATGTTGATTTGAGGGATGACGAATGGGGCCATGAGTCAACTAATGAAGGTAGGCTCTAAAAACTGGAGAAGGCAAGGAAACTGATGTCCTCCAGAAGGAAGACAGACAGCCTTGCCAATGCCTTGATTTTAGTTCAGTGAGACCCACATCAGACTTTGAGCCTAAAGAACTATAGGAAAATAAATTTGTGTTATTTTAGGCCATTAAGTCTGTGGTACTTTGCTACAGAAGCAAAGTAAAAGTTAATACAGATAATAAAAAATAATGGGAAGAAGGTAAGGAAGGTAAGATCTTTAAGGGCCTTGAAAAGCATCGTAAGGACTGGGTTTCTACTCTGAGTGAAGGGATAAGCCATTGCAGGTGTTGAGCAGAGGACTGATGTGATCTGACATAAGTTGGCTGCTGTGTTGAGACTAAGTGTAGGCAGGCACAGGTAGAAGAAGAGAGACCTGCTGGGGTTATTGAAATAATCCAGGGAAGGGATGAAGGTGGCTCATACCAGAAGGGAAACATTGCAGGTCACGGGAAGCATTCGGCTTCTGGCTTTATTCAGAAGGTGAAACCCACAGCATTTCTTGACCAATTGGATGTAGGTTGGAAGAGAAAGAGAAAAGTCAAGGAAAAAAAAACAAACACTCTCAGGTGTTTAGTCTGAGCAATATAAAGAGATATCATTTTCTGCGACAAAGAAAGTTTCAATTGGAGAAGTTTTAGGTAAGTAATTAGAACTTCAATTTTGGACAAGTTGAGTTTTAGATATTTATTAGCTATTTAGGTGGCAATATTGAGTTGGCAGTTGAATACACATATTTAGAGTTCCAAAGAAAGGTTTATTATGGATATATAAATGCAGAATTATAAAATTATAGATTCAGATTAAAGACAGCAGATGAAATCACCAAGGGGTTGGTAATAGATAGAAGACCAAGGATGGGATTTTTTGGAGTTGTATCAATTCGTGAGTAAATGAATTTCTAGCACCCTGCATAGGAAATTATTATGATGAGTGTTTCCTTTAATTTACCCTTGAGAAGAATCTGCTTAGTCAATTTGGTGTCCATTACTCAGCTTGCTAGACATCAGAGATGAAATGACAAGAGGAAACTCACATATACTGTAACAAAAAGCCCTGATTTTTCAACTGTAGGGTCTAAAGAACCCTATCTTCAAAATTAATAAAGGTTCAGGGACCAAGTTTTAGGCCTTTGAAGGAAACGAAGTGCAAATAACCACTCCCTACATAACTTTTGCAGGTCACTCAACCCTTTTTTATTATTCCTCCACCTTTTCCTGTGTACATCGGCCATTGATCCTGTGATTTGGATATAGCTTTTACGTGATGCTGAAAGCTAAAGTTGTCTATTTTGCTAGTGCACATCTTTGGCAAATTTCCTTGGAGAAAAATGGCCAGAGATAGCCAAATTTTCCAGTTCTTAACAAATTATTTCAGAATAATATTTTAATCATGAAATATTTGTGGTTGATGTGGAGTCAAAATCAAGTCCAACTTAATCTGTGAGAAAGATGTAAAGTTCTCTGACTCAGGATTATCATTTTAGTTGTTAAAATATCAAAGATGGATGGAAATTCTTATTTTTTCTGATCTTTTCTTATATTCTTTAGACGGTTTAGTTACATGTTGATTATTTAAAATACAATTTGTATTTTGTTTTTTCTTTTTAGTGTTTATGATTATAATTATATGGAGAAAACTAATTTATAAGACAAAATTTTAAATTGTATATTAAAAAGTAAAGATTTTCACTTATAGTATTCTCTAAAATAAAGTAAAATTTTATGATTAAAACTTAAATTCTAGAATATCAAATTAGTTTAATTATATCCAATAAGGCTTTAAAGTTTTTAAGAAATAGGGCTCAGGAAATTTCTCTCTTTACCTGGTTACTTTGATGAACATGTAAAGTTTGTTGCATTGGTTATAAAAGCATTTCCAAAAATATTTTCAAAAAGCATAAATGTAATCTAAGAGATTCATCATATGTTCTTGGCACTAAAAAAGGATGCTCTAAGGTCATTAAGAATGAGGTAGAAAACCTAATGTATTAATGGCAAAATGTGGTTGAATACGACTTTATTTATAGCCACTTAAATTTTAATTTCAAATAATTTTCAAGTGTCAAAAAATATTATTATTCTTTTAATCTTCCTTTTCAGCTATTTAAACACATAAGAGCCATTCTTGGCTTACCAGTCATATAAAAACAGGTAGACTGGATTTGGTCTGAGGGCCTGATTATGCCTACCCTTACTCCAAATACTGAACCTCAGAACTTTGACAAATGTCCTTATTTTGAATATCCGTTACCAAAATCATTTTCCAACCACAGTCTGGGTCACTGAATTGGCCTAAACCAGGCTCGCTGATTCTTACCAAGCCAGCACCAATGTGCGTTGTCATAAGCATTGTTCCCTTCTAAAGAGCAATGCCTTAATATAGGCAGACTTAGAGGAATAAGCAAAATGAAAAGAAAAAAAAAAGTAATGCTCTCAGCCTACCTGTCAGTATAAGCTTATGCTAAACAAAAAGAAGTGAATAAATACTTTTTAGGCCCAAAGTTAACTTGTCTATGCTATATGATTTACTTCTTAAAATTTTAATGAAGGATTTTGTTCTTTTCTTTAGATACCATTTGAGTTTGTTATTTCTATCTATTGTGTTCTTCTAGATATCTGATTTTGCCACTTAACATGTTAACCACTGTCCTAATTCTGCTGCATTCAGATGTGCTAAGCATGACATGTTTATCTTCAATTAAGTTGTTGATGAAATATTAAATAGGGCAGAGCTGAAGACAGAGTTACCTGAACCCTCTAATCAAGACCATAAATCAACTTCACAATTTATTTCCACATTCCTACAATATATTCATGAGCTACTTTGTCTAATGCCTCAAAAAAACACTGCATTTGCATTATGTTTAAAAGGAAAGAAAATTAAATTGGCTGATAATACTTGTTCTTAGAAAATTCATAATGTTTTTAGTGAACTCCTTTTATCAGTTGTCACTAGTTATATGCCTAATAAATAAATAATTTTACTGAGCATTTGTTAAACCCATGTTATTTCTAGTCAGCATCTACTGCTTTCTTGAATTTTGAAAATTAAAAGATCATTCATCTCTCATATTCTTAATCCTCTTTCTTGATCCACAATTCCACATAATGACTAGCATTTGATATATAATCAGATCTGCAAGTATTTTTTGTACTTTGAAATGAAATTCATCAGTGCCTGCAAACCTGAACTAATTTAAAGCAGCTAGGTATGTGTTTGCTTTCAATAAAAATCAGCTGATACAGCCCCAAATTCTTCTAAATCTACCTGTAATTCTCAATGTTTTTTCTTGGTCTCTCATCAGCCCACCTTTTCCCTTTCAAGTCTCTGGAAAACTGCCTCCTCCATTTATTAACCTCAAAATTTGAAAGGTCAGAATCTTTAAAGTTTTCAAAATTTAACACTTTTCCTTCCACATGCCACATCAAGTATGATATAGAATCTATAGAGAAAAACTTATTTTAGTAGAATTGGAATCTAATTTTATTAAAAGCTGGACTTTCTCATGGGGAACATAGAGTAGAAAAATCTCTATTTCATCTCTAAAGACTCTGTAGTAATCTCTTTGAAGTTCACAATGTGAGAACTCCTGGTAAATTTTAAGCTCAAAATGTCAACATGCATTACCTCCCTAAACAACAGCCTCTGTGCTTCTGAGTTACCATGAGCATCTGAAGTTCCTGATCTGTCTCCTGACAGACTGTGGTTCAAGGAAGTGTCCAAAATAGAAACAGGAAAACTTAAGACATTTAGATTAACCTTAATCAGCATAGTTTCAAAGATGTATAGTATTAAGACCAAGATGTGAGGTTTGAAATCTACACCCTTTGAGACAGGATCTCACATTTTTTTTTCTTTTTCTTTTTTTTCACTTACTGTAGGTATTATAAATATGTCACTCTACACATTTACACTTGGTATTATAAATATACCATAGCAGATCAGCTTCTCAATCATTTGCTCACACTAAAGACCCTAAATGATATAAGGCAGAATTTGGTTGCCATGGGAAAATGTGAAAGCAGGTCACCAAATGCACCTAAACCCTTGATTAAGAAAGAGGGGCTGGGCGCTGTAGCTCACACCTGTAGTCCCAGCACTTTGGCAGATCACTGGAGCCCAGGAGTTTGAGACCAGCCTGGGCAACATGGCAAGACCCCATCTCTACAAAAAAGAAAAGAAAACAAAGGAAGGAAAAGAAAAAAATTAGCTGCACATGGTGGCACACACTTGTAGTCCCAACTACTCAAGAGGTTGAGGTGGAAGGATCTATTGAGGCTGAGAAGTCGAGGCTATAGTGAGCCATGATCACAACAGCCTGGGTGACAGAAGACAGAGAGAGCTCCAGTCTCCAAAAAAAAATAGCAGCCTGGCACACTGAGACTGCCATGTCCATGAAATTTAGAGGCACAGGTTCTGCCAAATGCTAACACTGGAGCAGGAGAATCATGAACTCTACTCTCTGCTTATGCACAAAGTATTGTCCTGAATAACAAGCAATAGCAATCTACTGCAGAAAGATGGAGACAGCTTGGGAGAGACCTGCTTCAGTTTCAGAGAAGATGGAGGAGGAACACTGAGAAACATTCTCTGGTAGTCCTGATCTCAGTCAAAGCATAAGATATCAGCAATTTACCATTGGGGGAATTTGAAACCTGTGAAACACTAAATGTAATTATGGCAACAAGAAAACTCAATCCTGGCTTAAAATTACTGACCAGATTGACTCAACCCCCAACTATAAAGGCCTAAAAGTTGAAGAGGCATACCCATTTGGGACATATATACAATTTTCTCCTTTTGAGTGTTTTGTTACACACAATATCTGTCATTCAATCAAATATCATAATATAGATAGAAAAACAAGAAGGAAGTGTCCATTTTCCAATAGATAAGAGAGTCAGCAGAATCAGACCCAGAGATAGACCAGACATTGGAACTGTCTAACATGAACTTCAAAGTAATTATGATGAATATGCTAAAGAATCTAGTGGAAAAGGTAAAATACATGAACGAACAAATAAGGAGTTTTAGCAGAGAGATGAAAGAATCAAATGAAACTTCTAGAAAGGAAAACCATAATAACAGAGAAGAGATTTTTGAGGGGCTTATTTACAACCAGGTTACAATAGAAAAAACAATCAGTGAGCTTGATTATAAGTCAAAAAAATTTTCTCAAACAGAAAAAATATTAAAAAATAGAATGGGACAAAAGAACAAAGTATGTTGGAGCTATGGGTCAATATCAAACTAGCATACTTTTAAATAGAGTCCCATAAGGAGAGTGAATGAGAAAAAATGACAGAAGAAATATCTAATGACATTAAGAGAAATACCTAATGTACATGACAGGGGGACAGATGCAGCAAACCACCATGGCATGTGTATATCTATGTAACAATCCTGCACCATCTGCACATATACCCCAGAACTTAAAGTATAATTAAAAAAAGAAAAAAATCTAATGAAAATAGATGAGAATTTTGCAAATTTAATAAAATACAACAAACTACAAATTGAAAGGCTCGGAAAATTCTAAATGAAGTAAATATAAAGAAAAAGTCATGCAGACATATCATAGTCAAACTGCTGAAATCCAAAAATTAAAATAAAATATTGAAGGCATCCAGAAAAAAATATATATTTTGTATAGTGGAACAGAGAATGACAGAAGACTTGTATTCAGAAACTGATATAAGGCCCAATACACAATGGGGCAACAATGTAAATTACTGACAGAAGAAAATAAAACTTGTCAACCTAAAATTCAAGATTCAACAAAAATAAATTTCAAAAGTATAAGCAAAATAAATATTCAGAAAAGCAAAAACAAAATTTATTGCCAACAAAGACTGCTTTTAAGAAAAATGTTTCAAAAATAAAGAAAATGAACCAGGTGTGGTGCCTCATGCCTGTAATCCCAGCACTTGGGGAGGCCAAGGCAGGTGGATCACCTGAGATCAGGAGTTCAAGATTAGCCTGACGAACATGGTGAAACCTCGTCTCTACTAAAATTACAAAATTAGCTGGATGTGGTGACACATGCCTCTAATCCCAGCTACTTGGGAGGATGTGGCAGGAGAATCACTTGAATCCAGGAGGCAGAGGTTGCAGTGAGCCGAGATCATGCCATTGCACACCAGCCTGGGCAACAAGAGCAAAACACTGTCTCAAAAAAACAAAAAAAAAGAAAGAAAATTATTATATATGGAAATTATACTAAGCAAAGAAATAAAAAACCTGAAGCATATAAAATTCATAATAAATTTACAATTCATTTTGGATATTTTAAATCCCTTTTAAAGATAATTGACATATTAAGATAAAATATTAACAATGTATTACAGATTTACAAAATTTTTACAAGTAATATATATGATAAATTGTATAAAGGAAGAGAAAAGAAATGTAATGTAATTTGAAGGTCTTTATGCTATATGTAAATGAACACAGTTACCTGCAGTTAGACTATGACATGTAAAAGAAAAAAAGTACATTTTAATTCTGAAGCAACCATTAAAAACATAAAACAAAATTATAACTAGTCTACAAATGAAATAAAAGGGAATCATAAACATAATCCAAGGAGAAAGCAGAAAAAGAGAAAAGGACAAAGAACAATCAGGTCAAATTCAAAAATGATAGCCTAACAATAGGTTTAAACCCAATCCTATAAAATCTATAAAATTTACATTAAATGAAAATGATCTCATTATGTCTATTAAAAGGCAGAGATTGTCAGACTTGATAAATATGTAAGTCCCACTTACTAATGGTCTACAATAAGCCTACACTAAAGTAAACATATACATAGGGAGAAAGTAAAATAATTCAAAAAAGATATACCATCCAAGCCTGATCAGAAGAAACTCTGGAGTGGCTTTATTAGTAACAGATGAAGAAGACTTTAGAATAAGGAGTAGAAGCAGGAGTAAACGGGGATGTTACATGATGAAAAGAGGGTCAAGCCATCAAGAATGAAAAAAATTCTAAATGTGCATGTATTTAATAGCAGCACTTCAAAATAGATAGAACAAAAACTTTTAGAAATAAAAGGAGATATGTACAAATCTATGATTATACTTGGGGATTTCAACATAACTCATTTGGTAATTGACATAAGTTAAAAAAAAAAAGAATAAATATAGAAAATTTGAATAATACTATTAACCAGCATGAATGTATTACATTTATAAGACTTTGAATCCAACAACAGTGGAACACACATTCTTCTGAAGTATTCACGATAATAATCAATGATATAGACTATTTTCTGGACCATAAAAGAAATCTCAATAAATAAGGAACAATTAAAATCATGCAACATATATTCTCTGAGCATACTGGAATTAAACCAGAAATATATCTAGAAAATATACAAATACACACTTATAAATAGAAAATGGACCCAAAACCCAAATTAGTCAGAGAATAAAAATATTCTGTAATGAACGAACATGAACACACAACATATCAAAATTTATGCAGTGTAGCTAAATGCAAACAGGGAAATATATAGCATTAAATGCACATATTAGAAGGAGAAACATGTCTCAGATAAATACTCTGATCTTCCATCTTAAATTAGAAAGAGTAAAAATGAGGATACTAAATGCCAAGTAAGCATAAGGAAGGAAATAGTGTAGACAAGAGCAGAAATCAATGAAACAGAAAATAGAAAATAATGGACAAAATCAGTGTACAAGTGGTTTTTAATATCAACCAAATGATAACCCGCCAGCTAGAATTATTAAAAAATAAAGAAAGCACCAATTAACAGTATCATAAATCAAAAAAAGAACATCAGAGCAGATCCAGTAGACAATAGAAAAATAAGAGAATATTATGCAACTGTATGCCAATAAATACAACAAGTTAAGTGAAACAAACTAATAATTTACAGTACATATATTGCCAAAGCTCACACAGGAAGAAATAGATTACCTGAAAGCTCTATGTTTATTAAGGAAATGGAATTCATGGTTAACAACCTTCCTTCAAGGAAAATCCAGGTCCACATGGCTTCACCAGAGAACTCTACAAACATATAGAGAAGAAATAATACCAATCCCATACAAACTCTTCCAGAAAGCAGAAGAGATGGAATATATCCCAACACATTTTTTGATACCCATAGTGCTCTGCTACAAAAAGAGAGATATCTTACACACAAAACAATGAGGAAGTGTCATTCTCATGAACATAGATGTAAGCATCTTTAACAAAATATTAACAAAGTGATTCCAATAATATATTTAAAAAATAATACATTACTGCCAAGTTATATTTATTCCAGAAACACAAGATAGGTTCAACATCTAAAATCGGTCAAGGTAATTCCCACACTGACATACTAAAAAGAATAAAACAAAACAAAACATATCTTAACAGTCCAGAGAAAGCATTTGGCAACATTCTATATCATTCTATATTAATTCATCATTAAAACTAGTAATCATTAAAATTAGTAATAAAGAAAACTTGTTCAACCCGATTAAAGAAATAGAATGAGAAACCCACAGCCTACATCCTGCTGTGGATAGGTTATTAAGTACCTTCACTTTTTAAATTCAACATTACACTAGAGGTCCTAGTTAGTGTGACAGGAGAAATGAAGGAAGGGCATACAGATGGGAAAGGAAGAAATATATATAAAATATTAAAGAACCTATAAAAAGTTCCTATAACTAAGTAACTTCACCAAGGTTACAGATTTCCAGGTTACAATGCCAGAATCAATTGTATTTCTATATAAAAAATGATGATGTTTGCTTCTGCCTTTCCTTACTACCCTTTCAATTTGTGAGTGTTTTTTTAATCTTAAGATTTTATTTAAGTTAAAATTTAAAATTTTATCTTGAATAATTCCTTTCTCCTTTTTTGAAGTTATTTGTTACTTTTATAGTTTCTTAATTTTAACATTTCATATACTGATTTTAAAACTTGCGTTGCACATTTTAAGAATATATTTTTTCTGAATTTTTGTAGATGCCATAGATTTTTATGTTGTCCCCTCCTTTCTTAAATTTTTTAATGAACTTGTAAGTTTCATTTTGATTATTAGTTTTGTAAACTCTTTGTTTTTTATGGGAGAGGTTTCTATTGTTTGCTTGTTTGTCTCACAGATTACTGTCTATGGAGTTTATTTCATTTCTTTAAATTTTTTTTCCAGTCATTAGATCAAGCCATAGGAAATTACCAATATTTTGCTATTTTGATCTACAAAAATGGCAATTTTATGTGATTCAGTCTAACATGTGATTAGTTTGGTGTTTTATGGACATAATAGAAAAATGTCTTGAGTACAGGTACAAACACATATATACCTATATATACATTTATGTTAATAAAAACTGAGCTTATTTACTCAATCTTCAAATATCTGTCTTGATTTCTTTTATCCACTGATGTTTAAGATCTGAAAAAAGCACTAAAATCTAACACCATAATTTTGTAACAAATTTTTAGTTCTTTATGTTTTTCTAGAAGAATTTATTTTGTTTATTAAACCACCATGATGATTGGTACATAAATATAAAAGGTTTTTTTGTAATTTTGTGAGGCTATTAATAATTAGGTGGATTAAATGAACCATCTTGTGAATGTCAGTCATTCTCTTTTCTCAGCCACCTGCTACTTACAAAATGACCATGAAGGGAGTGATAGAGGCTTATGCAGGGACTTAACAGAAAGGCATCTACCTCAACAAGTGTGAGATAGTTACCACCACTGCTAAATGCTCAACCCACCAACATCAGAAGCCAATGTTTAGTTGTCAATATTCATTATACCCTGGGGGCACCAGCTGTCCTTTGGTCCCCCTACTCTAACCCACAAATTAAAACAGACCTGCTTCAACATAGAAGTGGAGATATATCCTCAGAGCAAAAGACACATGTTCCAGATGTAGATTTGTCTTCCATGGCTGTCCCACTCTTTTGTTAGCACCATCATTTATGAACTTTCAAATTGCCATAGTGACTGTTTTCATAGTCCACATAACATTGTTTCCGCTTAAGTGACTCATTTCACCACAAAAGAAGCATAACAACTGTGATAATGTTTCTGAATTGCAGTAATCCTACCATTTATTCCATTTCTCAGAAATTGCTGGCTCAGCAGAATGATAGCATGAACCACAGAAGATTCAGTTATACTGCCATCTGCAAAATTACACCTTGCAGAATTGGGATGGTCTGCCATAGAATAGGGTATAGCCAAAATAAACACATCTGGGAATCATGAGTAGATATATCATCACTGCTAATAATATACCTGCTAATGTTGCCTCCTGTTTTTGTATTCTTGGTCTCTGCTTGTTTAGAGGACTTTGTTTCTAAAGAAACAGGTCCTATCAACAGATACAATAAAAATGTCCCTGCTAATTTGAAAGAAAAAGAAATATAGGACAGCATAATAATGTTACTCATTGAGGTAACATTTGGGCAATGGAACAATTTCACCTAAGACTTTAGCCTACTAAATCTATTTACTGCCTTAAATATTAATAATTTGGGTTACTGGTTTGAAAAGTGTGACCTAAAGCACAACAGACATGGGTAGCACTGTGAGCTGCAGAGAACAAGAGACAGAGCTCCCTTCCGCCCCTGTTTTCTCCTTTTGTCCAATGCTTGCCTCCACAGCCAGCAGCCTGCCTTGCTGCTGCTGGCAACTTCCTATGTGGACACCAGCCAGTGACTACGTTACGGGCTTTGCAACTCAGCTAGTAAATTTGCCTCCAGCCACAGAGAAAGAGAGAGAGAGAGAGGAAAAAAATGTTTTTACATAAATTGATATTTTAAATGTATAATTTGAAACATTATAATTTATGTAAGTAATTAAGTTAGTCAACAAATTCAGTTAAAAAGTTAAATATTAACAGCTTTGTAATTTTAAATTTAGCTTTTGGTTTAAAATTTGTGTTTAGTTCTATATTGAATTAAAATAATTTTACTTATTCTTGTTGCAAATAAAACACAGATATACATAGAGTATATAAACAGAGACTACACCTGTGACATTAAAATTTGATGGGTGAGTGATCAGAAAAAATATTTTAAAGGCTCCTTAGAGGGGCAGTAATACTAATAATAATAAACAGATTGAGAAATATAGCCTTAAGGCAACTACTCACCAGCAAGCTCAGAAGTAATCAGCAGATGGGGCTTGCCCTTTGACTTATCAGATGTTTCCTATTCCACTAGGGCCTGGGCCAATTTTTCTAAAACTCACTAAATAAACCCCTGGTCCTCTTGAACTATGAGGGTTTGGGCAACTAAGTCAGAAAATTAAAACTTTAAGAGCAGGATGTAAGCTGTAAACTTTGAATATTAGTGTCATGAAGTTCTGCTAATTTGAATTCTATAATATTGCTTAGATTCTCCACTTCCTTTAAGATTAGTGTTTTGTCAATTATACTTATCTTCTATGCAGGTTCAAATGATGTCTAGATGATGAGTGGAATTCTATTCAAAATTACCCAAGTAAAAATTATTCTAAATATAATGAACACAGCCTCTCATCTAAGTTTCCCTCTCCAGAATAACATTGGTATTGTGGAACTCATTACTCATTGCTTCCTAATATTATAGCCTTTTCATAGGAGTTGATTCAAAGTTGATGTTTAGTGGTTGATGGTGTGACTCTGTGTCCCCACCCACAACTCATCTCAAATTGTAGTCCCCATAATCCCCACATGTTGAGGGAGGAACCTGGTGGAAGGTCACTGGATCATGGGAGCAGTTTCCCCTCATGCTGTTCTCATGATAATGAATGAGTTCTCAGGAGATCTGATGATTTAAAAAAGCGTTTGGCAGTTCCCCACTGTCCTCTTCTCTCTATTACCTGCTTCCATGTAAGACATGCCTGCTTTCCTTTCCACCATGATTGTAAGTTTCACAAGGCCTCCCCCTCCATGTGGAATTGTGAGTCAATTAAACCTCTTTTCTTTATAAATTACCCAGTCTCAGGCAGTTCTTTATAGCAGTGTGAAAACAGACCAATACAGTGAGGTAGGTAGTTAGGCTGTTAGACAGTGAAAACAAAACAGAATTTTAATTGTCCTTATAACAGGACTTTAGAGAGCAGAGTAGAGTTCGTGAGCCATATGTGTGTTCTGGAGAAACCAGAAGGCTCCTGAGTACATTTAGAGTCTTAAGTGACACTGACTCATGTGTACATGGATTGTTAAAGTGCTATTTTTTTCTACAAGTCATCTGTTTATTTATTTATTTATTTTAAGAACGCTCACTTCCAATTCCTTGTTTTACTCTGGATGGTTGGAATTGAAGATGTCTGATTCCTAGGTAATTGGGTACATCACCTCAAATAATTAAGTGCTAGATGGAATCTTAAGGACTAGAATGTATATAGTGCTTTAGAGTAGAGATTGATTAGTGAAAACATCTTGTGGGAGGTGAAACTTTAGCTCTGTCTTGAATAAAATACATGATTTGAATAAAGGAGAGAATAGCACCAGTGTTCTGGGAGAAAGTTGCAGCAGGAACAAAGGCAAAAGAGAGAAACCAGCAAATCCCATTTGGTAGACACTAAATAACCTGGAATGTAGAGAAGGGTTTATTTCAGAAAACACAGATGTCAGGATGGGCACAGAATTTGACCGGCCTTGGATCCCTGTTAATTTCTTTTCTGGTCCTCCTTTATTAATACTTGATTCCCTACATTCATCACAATACAAGGTTTAACTATACTTTTTGTTTTCTACTGTTAACTCAAGAGTTATCCTCCTTTTTCTTTGTCATACCCCTTCATATCATATCCTCTGATGATATAAGATTTATAGTAGTCTTTCCTCTTTCACTCTCTAGTCTAAATTAATTCTTCCTATTCTCACCTTTTCTTTTTCCCAACCTTCACCCTCTTCCCGAGCCTTCTCCCTTAAGTAGAACCCAGTGTTCATTGTTGTCCTGCTGTACTCAAAATTTAGCTCCCACTATAAGTTAGAACATGTGGTATTCTGATTTCGGTTCCTGCATTTGTTCATTTAGGATAATGACCTACAGCTTCATCCATGTTGCTGCAAAGGACATGAATTCATTCTTTCTTTTGGCTGGATAGTATTCCATGATGTATATGTAACATGTTTTCTATAGCCAGTCCATTGTTGATGGACATCTATGTTGTTTCCATGTCTTTGCTATTGTAAATGGTGCTGCAATGAATATGTGTCTTTGGTAGAATAATTTATTTTCCTTTGGGTATACACCCAGCATAGGATTGCTGAGTGGAATGGCAATTATGTTTTAAGTTATTTGAGAAATCTCTTAACTGCTTTCCACAGCAGCTGAACTAATTTACATTCTCACCAGCAGAGTATAAACATTCCCTTTTCTCTGCAGCTTCACCAGCATACGTTGTCTTTTGACTTTTTTGTAATAGCCATCCTGACTGGTATGAAATGATATCTCATTGTGGTTTCAATTTGCATTTCTCTGATGATTAGTGATGTTGAACATTATCTCATGTTTGTTGGCTGCTTGTATGTCTTCTTTTAAGAAGTGTCTGCACATCTTTTGCCCACTTTTTAATGGGGTTGTTTTTTTGTTTGTTGAACTTGAATTCCTTATAAATTAGGAATACTAGACATTTGTTGAATGCATAGTTTGTGAATATTTTCCCCCCTTCTGGAGGCTTTCTTTTTGTTTTGTTTTGTTTTGTTTGTATTAGATGGAGCCTTGCTCTGTTGCCAGGCTGGAGTGCAGTAAAGCGTGATCTTGGCTCACTGAAGCCCCTGACTCCCTAGTTCAAACTATCCTCCAGCCTCAGCCTCCTGAGTAGCTGGAATTACAGACACACACCACCATCCCCAGCTAATTTTTGTATTATTACCAGAGACGGGGATTTCACCATGTTGGCCAGGATGGTCTTGATCTCCTTTCCTTGTGATCTGCCCACCTCAGCCTCTCAAAGTACTGGGATTACAGGTGTGAGCCACTATGCCTGTTCTGTAGGCTGTCTTACTCTGTTGGTAGTTCCTTTTGCTGGAGAGAAGTACTTTAGTTTAATTAGGTCTCACTTGTCAATTTTTGTTCTTGGTGAAGTTGCTTTTGAGGAATTCACAAGCTTTCTATTGAATTTCTCTAATGATCGGTGATATTGAGGGTTCTTTCACATGCTTGTTTATTCTGTCCTTTTACATCTCCACTTTTGATTGGGTAGTGAAGATGAAAATGGAAATTGTTGAGAAATATAAAGCAGCAGAAATTGGGAAGTATAAAGAATATTTTTTAGAGAAACTGTATTTGCACAGGCCCTAAAGTGAAAATGAGCACAGATACTTGTCAGGAACCAAAAACCTAGTGTGGGTACATTTTAGAGAGCAAGCAGAGGGAAGTGCAAAAGAGAGGCAGATGCTTGGGCAAGAGCATGCTAAGCCTTCCAGATGCAGCTAAGGCATTTGTCTTTGTGACGAAAGCAATGACAAGCCAGTGAAAGAACAATTTGAGTAGGAGTTTAGGGAAGAGTTGAGGGTAATAGAATTTTTCTTTGTGGAAGGAAAAAATTTTCTGACTACATAGTAAAAATATGTAGAAGCGTCTGTTCACATTTTTTGCCCACTTTTTAATGGGGTCATTTGGTTTTTGTTTGTTGAACTTGAATTCCTTATAAATTCTGGATGCTAGACCTTTGTTGAATGCATAATTTGTGAATATTTTCCGCTCTTCTGTAGGTTGTCTTTTTTTTTTTTTTTTGTTTCTTCTGCTGGAGTCTCACTCTGCTGCTAGGCTGGAGTGCAGTGGTGTGATCTCACCTCACTGCAATCTCCTACTCCCTGATTCAAGCTATTCTCCTGCCTCAGTCTCCTGAGTAGCTAGAATTACAGGCACACACCACCATCCCCAGTGGGAAGCTTTCTTTGATGCATTCATGCCTCTTTCTGATTCCATTTTTTTCTCATTCTCTCTGAAAAAAAAAAAACCATCTGAAGTCGTGTTTGTATTTATTTGTTCTACTTTATGCTTTTACCACATACCAGTTTATCTGTAATACTATATTATTTATTTCTGCACGTTTTAAAAATATTTAATAATATAGCACTTACTATTTTCTGAGTTTCTCTGTTAGATAAATATTATTTTCCTAAGATTTGTCAGTATTACTGCATGTAGTTAAAATTTAATTTTCATTATATTTTAGGACTTCATTGTATGAATATACCATAATTTGGCCATTTTGCTTTTAATGTCCTTTGTGTTGTATATATATATTTTTAAAAATACATTTTTATACAAAGAGTACATCTATGAAGATTTCTGCATCTATTTCCAGGTGCACGGTCTCCATAGTTTCTGTATTATGAAAAACTACTACTAGACCTCTTGGCTTATAGAGTATGTCCATCCTCAACTATAGAATAAATGCCAAATTGTATTCAAAAGTGGTTGTACCAAGTTACACTTGCACCTGTAGTATATGAGTACCTTAATTACAGCATGATATTCACTTCAATACTTAATATTTTAGGTAAATTTTTCACTTTTTACTTTATTGATTCTATTTTATGTTTATTTCCTATTACATTAGCTTATTCTCTGGTTTGTATTATCTTCACCTTTCTTCTTCCTTTGGGTATATTATATTGTTCTTTACTAACATTTAATGTTAGATGATTAGTAAATTCATTTACACAATTTCTTTATTTCTAACGTACGCACTATAAATGTCTCTTTAAATACTATTTAGCCAGATACTGCAAATTTAATTTGACTATTGCTTTGTTTTATTATCACTTGGATCTAAATATTTTTTACTTTAAGATTTCATTTTTGATTTATGAGTTATTTAAAAGCATGTTTCTTAATATACAGATTAAGTTTAAAAAGTTTTACTATTTATTAAAATCATAATTTAGTTATGGTCAGAGAACATGGTCTGTAAGAGGTCAATTCTCTGAAACTTTTTGTGACTTGCTGTAGAACCCAGTAAGTAGAAGGTTTTTCTAAATATTCTATGTATGTTTAAATGAGATATGTATTATGCACTTGATAGAATCTAAGATATTCTTATTCTATCTCTCTATTGGAAAAAAATTTATGTTATTCTGATATTCAAATCCATGCTTAATTTTTATTTACTTAATCTATCCATTTCTAAGATAGTTACATCAAAATCTCCATTGTGGCCTGGGTGCAATGGCTCACACCTGTAATCCCAGCCCTTTGGGAGACCGAGGCAGGTGGATCACAAGGTCTGGAGATCGAGATGATCCTGGCCAACATGATGAAACCCCATCTCAACTAAAAATACAAAAAAAATTAGCTGGGTGTGGTGGCACACACCTGTAGTCCCAGCTACTGGGGAGGCTGAGGCAGGAGAATTCCTTGAACCCAGGAGGCAGATATTGCAGTGAGCTGAGATCACGCCACTGCGCAACAGCCTGGGTGACAGTGCGAGACTCCTAAAAAAAAAAAAAAAATCTCCATTGTGATTTGTGGATTTGACTGTTCCTTCTTGGTTTTCAGTGGTTTGCCTTACGCATTTTGATGATATGTTATTAGGTGCATAGAAATTTGTTATATCTTCCTGGAAAATTGAAGTTTTTATTATTATAAGTAATCCTCTTTAGCAATGGTAATTACTATTTTTGCTTTAAAGCTTTTCTCTTATCTTAATATAAATTGTATTTCTTTTCTTTTTATCTTTTTTATTTTCAACCTTTCTGTATACATACATACAGACATGAGTATTGCAAACAATATATAGCTGAATAATTTTTTTTTAAATTTACTCAGTCTTTTTAAACAAAGCATTTCTACCTTGCCATTTTGTCATTTTTATGTGACCCATCACGTCTGCATTCTGTCTTTTAATTTTTGGTCATTTAAAAATGTATTACATTTTCTCATTCCATTTCTTTGCTGCTACTATTGCGCAATTTATATTACTTTTTACATGGTAATTCAAGAAGTTTTGTATTTCTTAAATTCTAATATTTGGTAATATATTTACTCTTCTCCAAGAAATCCACTTAGCTTCCATATACTTAAAATATAATGACCATTTTCTAATCTACTGGATATTGTCAAATACTTTTGTTGTAATTTTTTTAAATCACACAATGAATTATTTTAATTGTGGTTTATATACCCAATGTTTACTTGGATTAATCACATATTACCATAGTATTTGATCATTGTTTCTTCTTGCATCTCAGACTGACTCTCTGGAATCTTTTTCTCACACAAGTGCCTTCTTTATAATTGATTTTTGGCTATTGTGAATAATGCTGCAATGAACATGAGAGTACAGACATCTCCTTGAGATCCTTATTTCAGTTTTCAAAATATATACTTAGAGGTGGGATTGCTGTATCATATGGTAGTTCTGTTTTAACTTTTTGAGGAAGTGAGATGAGCCAGTTACCGAAGAACAAATACTGCTTGCTTCCACTTATATGAAGAATCTAAAATAGTAACACTCAGAGAAACAGAGAGGAGAATGATGGCTGTAAGGAGAAGGGGGAAGGGAAAATAGTTGCTGCTCAATGGGTATTAAGCTGTAGTTACGCAAACTGAATAAATTCTAGACAGCTGCTGTACAACTTCATAGGTTTGATTAAAAATACTGTATGGTACACTTAAAAAATTGTTAAAAGAAGAAACAATGAAAAATAATAATTGACTTTAAGGAGTATCTCTTTGTGGCAAATTTCTGTTTTATTTTGTCTGGAAATATTTATGTAGAGCTCTCATTCCTAAAAATATTCTCTCTGAGTATATAAATCTGGTTGACAGTTATCATATTCTTACAGCACATTATGCCACTGCCTTCCAACTCTCAGTGCTGCTGTTGAGAAGTCAGATGACATTCTAAATGTCTTTTTTAAAAGGGTAAGTAGATTTTTCCTATTAAGTTTTTTGAGTTTGGCATTTTTTAGTTTTCAATGTCACTTGTTTGAAAAATAATTTTGGATTTTGATTTTTGTTTTTCGGGTTTGTTTGTTTGTTTGTTTTTTGGTTAGCCAACTTCTGGGATTAATGAATCTGCAGCTTGGTATTTTTTGTCAATTTTCACAATTTCTTATGTGTTATTCCATACCCTGTTACCTCTCTCCATTTCTGGTTTAGGTAAGATACCAATTAGATCTTCACGTTATCCATTATATTTTTAACACTTTTTCATATTTCCCATCACTTTTTTTCTTTGGCCAACATTTAGGCAAGGCTTATGATTTCTATTTAAGTTTGTTAATTCTCTCTTTAGCTCAATAAAACATATCTATGGAATTTTTTTATCTCAATGTTCTTATTTTCCTCAGTTAGAGGCTTCATTTAAGTCTTTATTCAAATGTATTTAGACACTTTAATAATTTGTTTGTCTTTGCAAGTATTTTCAATTATTCCTTTTATTTAAACATAATATACATCTTATATTTTGGTCTAGCAACTTCAAAATATTTGCTGTCAGCTTTCCTGTTTGTACTTGCTCATATGTTCTTTTTTTATTTTTATTTGAAGTTCATCCTTTTTAGATATTTATCTGAGAACATACTTCACAGTCTTCTTTCAACTGACTTACTCCAGAGAGAATTAGCACTCACTTCTGCCAATTGCTTAAATATACTATCAAACAAGAATGGTTTTAAACTAAATTATCGGCTTCAGGTTTTCAAAATAAAGTTTATCGTGTATATTTGAGGTTTACAGCATGCTGTTATATGTACAGACAGGAAAATAGTTACTATATTGAAGTGTGTTAATATACCTAATATCTCACATACTTATGTTTTGTGACAAGAGTAGCTAAAATATGCTTATTAAACAAACATATTTAATGCAATGCAATTTTATTAATTTTAGTGCTTATGTTGTATATTAGATCTCTAGACTGGTTCATCCGACATTTTTGCTCTTTTGTAACTTTTGACCTACATCTCCCCATTTCCTCCCTTCCCCAAACCTGTGGTAACCACTGCTTCATTCTCTACCTCTGTGAGTTTGAGTTTTTCTAAAAATAATTTTATATATAAGTGAGATTATGCACGATTTTTCTTCTTTCTCTGTCTGGTTCATTTCATTTAGCATAATGTCCTCTATATCCATCTATGTTGTGGTAAATGCAGAATTTTCTTCTACTTAAAGGTTAAATAATATTCCATTGTGTATATTTTCTTTATCCATTCATCTGTCAATGTGCATTTAGGTTGTTTCCATGTCTTGGCTATTGTGACTAACGCTGCCATGAACATAAATGTTCACATATCTTTATGAAGTAGTGATATCATCTTCTTTGGATATATACACAGAAGTCAGATTGCTGGGTCATATGCTAGTTCTATTTTTAATTTCTTTAGGAAATTCCATAATCTGTCTCATATGTCTGTACCAATCTACCTGACAATAGTGAACCAGTGTTCCTTTTTCTCCGCACCCACACCAAAATTTATTATATCTTGCCTTTTTGATAATAGTCATGGGTAAGAGGTAACAGCTCAGGGTGGTTTCAATTTACATTTACCATATGATTAGTGATGTTCAGCGCTTTTCATATACGTATTGGCCATTTTTATATCTTCTTTGGATTAATGACTGTTCAGATTCTTTGCTCTTTTTTAATTGGGTTATTGGCATTTCTGCTATTGAGTTGTAAGTGTTCTTTAATAAATTTTACATATTAACCCCTTATTAGATATGAGGCTTGCATTTTCTTCCCAGTCCAGAAGTTGCCTTTTTATTTTGTAGATTGCTTTCTTTTCTGTGCATAAGCTTTTTCATTTGTGTAGTGAATTTATTTATTTTTGGTTTTGAAGCCTGAATTTTAGTTGTCAGACCCAAAAATTTATTGCCAAGGCCAAAGTAGATATTATCCCCCATGATATCTTCTTGAAGTTTTATCATTTTAGATCTTTTACCTATTTTAAATTGCTTTTTGTGTACGGTGTAAGATAAGTGTTCACTTCTAGTATTTTGCAGGTGGAAAACCAGTTTTCCCAGAACAATTTATTAAATAGGTTATTCATTTTCCACTGTGTCCCCTTGGTGCCCTTGTCAAAAATTAGTTGGCCATGTGTGTTTAGATTTATTTCTGGGAACTGTCTTCTGTTTCATTAGCCTATGTATTTCTTTTTATGCCAGCACCATACTGTATTGATTACCACAGCTTTGTAATATGATTTTAAATCATAATGCAAAATGCCTCCAACTTTGTTTTACTTTCTCAAGATTAGCTCTAGCTAATTATTTAGCTAGAGCTTTAAAATTAGCTCTAGCTAATTTATTCTATCTCAAGAACAGCTCTAGCTATTCAGGGTATTTTTTTGTGTTCCATACAAATTTTAGGATTGTGTTTTCTATTTCTGTAAAGAATATCATTGGAGTTTTTATAGAGATTGCATTAAATCTACATATTCTTTTGGGTAATATGGACAGTTTAACCAAATTTTTTTTGCATCCATGAACATGGTATACCTCTTCAATTATTTGTATCTACTTCAAATTCTTTCACTAATATTTTATTGTTTTCAGTGTATGTATACATGTTTCACCCCCTGGGTTAAATTTATTCCTAAGTACTTTTTACAGATGCTATTGTAAGTGGGATTGTTTCCTTTTTTTTTTCAGCTAGATTATTATTTGTGTTTGGAAATGCTGCTAATTTTTGTATGTAGATTTCTGTCTCCTGCACCTTTATTTAATTCATTTTCTAGTTCTAACAGTGTGTGTGTGTGTGTGTGTGTGTGTGTGTGTGTGTGTGTAATCTTTGGGGTTTTCTACATATAGGTCTGTATCATTGGTAAATAGTGAAAATTGTACTTCTTCATTTCCGTTTTAAATGCCTTCTATTTCATTTTTTCTTTTCTGGTTGCTCTTGCTAGTACTTCCATGACTATGTTGAATAGAAGTGAAGGGAGTGGGCATCCTTGCCTTGTTCTGAATCTTAGTGGAAAAGCTTTCATTTTTTCCCTGTTGATTATGAAATTACCTGTGGGTTTTTCATAAATAACTTATATTGTGTTGAGGAACTTTTCTTCTTTACCATAACTGTTAAAACTTTTTATCATGAAAGAATCCTGAAGTTTGTTGAATGATTTTTCTGCATTAATTTAAATAATCATGTGGTTTTTATGTTATATTTTGAAATTTGATGTATCATATTGTTTGATTTGTGCATATTAAACCAGATTTGCATGCCAAGATGAGTCTTACTTTAGCATGTATAATCTTTTTTATGTGTTGTTGAATTTGATTTGCTAATATTTATCAAGTATTTTTGCATTGATATTTAGAAGAGATATTGGCTTGTGGGTTTTTTTTTTTTTTCCCATTGTGGTGTATTTGCCTTGCTTAGATGTCAAGATGATGCTGGCCTCATAAAATGTCCTTGGAAGCATTTCCTCTGCTCTATTTTATGAAAAAATTGAAAAATACATTGGTCATAATTCTTTTTTCAACGTTTGGTAGAGTTCAGCCATGAAGCCATCTGGTCCTGGGTTTTTCTTTATTGGAAGGTTTTTAATTACTTATTCAATCTCTTTATTTGTTATTGGTCTTCTCAAGCTTTCTATTTCTTCCAGATTCAATCTTGGTAGGTCATATTTTTTTACAAATTTATCCTTTGTCTCTAGGTTATTCAATTTGTTGGGACATAATTATTCTTAATAGTCCCTCATTATTATTATTTCTGAGGCATATGTTGTAAGATCTCCACTTCTATTTCTGATTTTATTTATTTGAGTCTTCTTTCTTTTTCTTTCTTATTATAGCTAGGAGTTTGTCAATTTTGTTTATTTTTTCTAAGAACCAACTATTTGTTTTACCAATTTTTTCTAACATTTTTATACTCTCTATTTGAATTATTTCTGTTCTATTCTTTATTATTTCTTCCATCTAACTTTGGGATTGTATTTTATTATTTCTCTTGCTTCTTGTATAATTCAGGGCTATTAATTTGACATCTTTCCTCTTTTTTATGTAAGTATTTATATCTCGAGATATTTTTAAATTTCCTTGTGGTATCTTTATTGGCTCATTGGAGAATGTTGCTTAATTCCCACATATATGGAAAATTTCCAAGAATCTTTTCATCATTGATTTCTAGTTATATACATTTGTCAAAAAGAGTATAGATAGAATTTGAATCTTCTTGAATCTGTTAAAACTTGTTTTGTGGCATAACATATGATCCATTCTGGAGATTGTTTCATGTACACTAGAAAAGGTTGTAGAGTCTGTTGCTGTTGGATGAAAAGTTCTATGTGTCTGTCAGGACTATTTGGTTAAAGTGCAGTTCAAGTCTAGAATTTCCTTATTAATGTTGTCTGATTAAACTGTCCATTGTTGAAAGAGGAGTATTTAAGTCCCACACTATTATTGTATTGCTATATGTTTCTTCCTTTATGTCCATGAATATTTACTTTACATATTTAGATGTCCCAATGTTGGGAGCACATATGTTTATACTTGTTATGTTCTCTAGATAAATTGAGCCATTATCATTAAATAATGACTATCTTTGACTCTTATAATAGTTTCTGACTTGGAGTCTTTTTTATCTCATATAAGTAAAACCACTCCTGCTTTTTTTTGTAGCTGCTTGCATGAAATATTTTCTTTAATTCCTTTATGTTTAGCCTATGTGTGTCCTTAAAGCTAAAAAATGACTCTATATAGGCAGCACATAATTTTATCTTGTTTTTAAAATTCATTTAGTTACTCTGTCTTTTGGTTTGAAAATTTAATTTGTTTACATTCCAAGTTATTTTTGATAGGTAAGAACTTAATCTTACTAATTTGTTAATTATTTTCTGGTTGTTTTGTAGATCCTGTGTTCCTTTTTTCCTGTTTTCTTGCATACCTTTGTGATTTGGTAATTTTTCTATAGTGCTAAGCTTTGATTCCTCTCTCTTTCTCATTCGTGTTTGTTATGTCATTTCTTGCTTTCTGTTTTCTATGAGACTTAACATTAAACATCTCATTATTAAAATAGATTATCTTATGCTGATAGCAATTTAATTTAGGTAACATACATATACTCTAGCCTTTTACTCCCTAGACACACACGACTTATATTTTTCTTGTAAAAATTTACATCTTTTCATATTGTGTATTCCTTTCTAACTTATTGTAACAATATAGTTATTTCTGGTGATTTGTATTGTTACTTGTATACTAGATATTTGAAAGATGTATGTTTTTGTGTTTGTAATTATTGTTTCTTCTCTTCCAGTAGAAGCATTCTCTTAAGAATTTCTCAAAGTCAGTCTAGTGGTTATAAATTCCCTCAGATTTTCATTGTTTATGAAAGGCTTTGTATCTCTTTCATAACTGAAGATACTATTTCTGGGTATAATATTCTTGTCTAGAAGATGTCTTTTTCTTTCAGCACCATAAATATATCATCTCATTCTCTCCTAGCCTGCAAATTTTCTGCTGAGAAATTCACTGATAGTCTAATGGTCATTCCACTGTATGAGATTTGATGCTTTTCTATTGCTGCTTTTAGAATTCTTTCCTTGTCTTTCAGTTTTGAAAGTTTGATATGATGTTCCTAGGAGAGAACATCTTTGGGGTGTATCTATTTGAATACTTTTGAGCTTCCATGGATCTGGATGTTCATATTTCTCCCAAGACTTGGGGAAATTGTCGGCAATTATTTTGTTAAATAAGATTTCTGTGCCTTTCTTCATTTATTTTTCCTCTGTGACTCTTATGATGCAAAAATTGATTCACTTAATTGTGTCCCATAAGTCCAATAGACTTACTTTGTTCTTTTTCATTTTTTTTTTTCTTTTTTTATTCTCTTGGGTTATTTTAAAAGACATGTATTCAGAGAGTCTTTCTTCTACTTGATCTAGTCTGATGTTGAAGTTCTTAGTTGTATTTTTTATTTCATCCATTGAATTCTTCAGTTCCAAAATTTCTGCTTGGTTCTTTCTTTCTTTCTTTCTTTCTTTTTTTTTTAGTAAAATAATACAAATGTTGTTCAATTTATTTTGTTAAAAGGCAATCACTGGGAATTTTTTGTGTATTTCCTGCCAATATTTCATTTTTTATTTTTTAATTTTATTTTAGGTTCTGGGGTACATGTGCAGGTCATACAGCATTGTTGCATAAGTGCATACATAACCAGGTGGTTTGCTGCCTCTATTCTCCCTTTGACTATACCCAGCATTTCTCCCCATTTTATCCCTCCCCACCTTCCCCAGCCCCTACTGTCCCTCCCCTGACCCCCCCCAAATGCCCCCAGTGTGTGATGCTCCTCTCCCTGAGTCCACATGTTCTCATTGTTCAACACCCACCAAGAGTGAGAACATGCGGTGTTTGGTGTACACTGCCTGATTCTTTTTTCATTATATTTATGTATGTGCTGAGTTTCTCATTTAGACCGTGAATTGTTTTTCTAATTTCCTTGAATTATCTATCTGTATTTTCCTGTATCTTGTTGTGTTTTCTTGAGATAATTCTTTCTGAATTTCTTTAAAAGAAATTTATACATTACCATTTCTTTGGGGTCAGTTATTGGAAAAACATTGTGTTCTTTTGTGGTGACAGGTTTTCTTGCTTTTTCCTGTTTCTTGTGCCCTAGCATTGATATCCGTGCAGATAAGGTAAAAGACACCTCTTTCAATTTCATAGCGTGTGTCTTGTAAGGAAACACTATCATCTAAAGATACATGTTAGGGTATCAATTGAGTAGGGTAGGTTGGCTCTGGTTCTCGGTGGGTGTAGTAGTGTAGTATGTGCGCAGCTTCTTCAGCTCTAATCTGTGTCAGTAGTGACTGTGGGTGCCTCCGTGGTCTAGACTGCAAGATTTTGTGGCATTTGTGGTGCAAGGTAGATTGTGCCAGGTCAGTTCAGGCACTGAGGGGGCAGACCTGCTCTGCTGACTCAAGTATGGCTTCCCAGGGTCTGGGGTGCCAGGATGATCAGTGTGCTGAGTAACTGCAACTACTTTGTCAACTTTAACATGGCTTCCTACTTGACTTTATTTTTAACCTATGCAAGAAATGTGAGTTTCTTCAAACTTAAATAAAAGACAGTTCATGGTTATAAACCAAAGGAGAGTTTTTCACTCAATTCAATGTCAAGATTTGAGATAGGTAATTTTTCCTTCTTGTAGTTTGTAACAGGTGTTATTTTTACTTCACACTTACACAGGAGCCCTTTGGAGTCCCAGACTTCTGTGAAGATGTTTCCAATGATATTTTCCCCATTGTTCTACCTCTGAGTTTCGTCTTCTTATCCTGTGCCCCAAAGGCCATAACAACCAAATCTTAAGGTTAATCTCTCTTATTTCCCCATTTATAAATATGCCTGATATGGTTTGGCTGTGTCCTCACCCAAATGCCATCTTGAATTGTAACTCCCACAGCTTCCATGTGTGTGGGAGGTGACTGAATTATGGGGGTGGGTCTTTCCCAGTCGTTCTTGTGATAATACAGGAGTCCCATGAGATCTTACAGTTTTTTAAAAGGGGAGTTTCCCTGCACAAGCTCTCTTCTCTTGTTTGTCACCATTGAGCTGTGCCTTTCATCTTCCACCATGATTTTGAGGCCTCTCCAGCTATACAGAACTTCAAGTCCAATAAATCTATTTCTTTTATAAATTGTCCAGTCTCAGGTATGTCTTTATCAGCAGTGTGAAGATGGACTAATACAATGTCTCTTGATAAATGTGTTTCCTTTTTTTTTTCCTCTTATAACATGTTTTAAGTTTCACTTTTTTTTTTTCTAAAATTTTCCTTTTTAATATAAGAGTTCAGCAAATGTTTGATTCTTTGTAACTGTATACTTAATCTGTCAGTATTCAATACTTGTTTTACTTAAAATGAGTGAGCTTAATAAATACAGGTTCTATTGTTAGTATATCCAAAAAGTCTTGGTATAGAAAGTTTACTAGTACAAAGTCATACTTTTTAGGAATATATTCAGTACTGTATACTAGAATTGGAAATTCATCAACCATTGTCATTTTATTTTATTTAACTAGTATTCAGAAAATATTTTTTCAAATATATGTTTTTGTCAAATAATCCTATCTAGTTACTTTGTATAAAATTATTGGGCTATGCTATTACAAATAAATTTACAAATATTGAAAAAATATCTACTGTTGAAAGGTATAAGCAAAAAAAAAAAATTAGATGCAAAAACAATGTTATTAGTAAAAGTGACTGAGGTCAGTGAGTAAAAGCGACCGAGGTCAGTGAGTAAAAGCAAGACAGCAATAGAATAGTAAAATAATAAGAAAATCATCCAAATAAAGTATGTCTTAAAAGATAACATCTTGGAGCTTTAGGGCCCATCCACTATTATGCTTACCTAAGGTGACAAGTCTTTGGACCAGACTGTCCAGCATCCTATCCACTTTTTATGATTTAAATGTATGTTGAAGGCCTTTCTCTAGAGCAATAGGTTTGAATGTATTTTTTAAAAAGCTGACTATCCTGTCGCCACAGTCACCTACATGTTGAAAATGACAAGTGAATCAGGCTTATATAAAATGCAATCAGGTACAAAAAATATAATAGTCACATAATATTTTTCTGTGCTGTTTTCTCCGTTGTAAATAATGCATTAGCTAGTTCTTGTTTTGCCTGAGACATTAAGAAACTACTAAAATTTAACATTCAAGTTGCTACACCAAAGATTCTATTTCCAATAAAACGCATTATATGAAAAGTTATATACATATCCATCTGTGAATCACTAGCATCATCATAATATACTGTAACTTGTATATTACTCTATAATTAAAAAGCACTTTCAGGCATAGTATCACACTTTTGTTTCATCCATAGAAAGCTTGTTGAATAGGCAAATAAATTATTATTATCCTTGTTTGTACAAATTTGAAAACCGAGTCACAGGAGTAATATGTAAATATCTCAAGATCTCACAGTTAATAAGTGGCAGCAAAAGAATACTGTTTTTCCTTGGATATATTTAGACTTAAGCACTCTGGAAGCCCAAAAGCATGGGGGAATATTATAATAGGGGCATAACTGAGGCCTGGAGAAAAGGGAGAAACTGGAGAACTAACCAATAAGAAGACTCAACTGTCACCTAACAAATTCTGCAAGTGATTATTTTTAGAACATCCAGTTAGGTGGGTAGCAATGAATCTGGTAAATAGGTAATATTTAAGAGTCAGATCTACAGCAACAATGGCTCTCAGCTCTCTTTCCATACAGCTAAGATCCAGGCAAAGAGGTATGGATAGGGTAAAATAGCTTATAGAATCAGACTGAAAAGTATAAGGAAAAATATGTGGGTATCTGCTAAATGCACTGCAAGTTTACAGTTGATCCAAGCCCATAAATATTTGGTATGAACTGGAAAGATGCTCAATTGAGGAATCAGAGCAAAATCTGAGTCTTATGGCCTGACAATAATCAGAGAATGTTGCAATACTGTTACAACAAACAGGTAAGAGTTTCACCTTGTTGCATTAGTCTCTGATTTTAATTGATTAAAAGAAAGACTTGGTTGGGATGAAGAAGAAACAGTGGTGTTAGATTATCTGTTCTTAAATGAAGACGAGTGGCTTAATACAAACTGTTACTTAAGTATCTCTCATCCTTTCTCTTATATAAAGTCAAGATTTGAAGAGTATAATGTTGGTAGAAGATATTTTCTGGTGATTTGTTCAGCTACAGTTAACCTGATGCTCCATTATTCCAAATGTATCCTGAGAGCATAAAGTGAATGTCACGGAATTGAGATTTGACAAGGGTTTCATATGTTTTGGCATAGTGAACTTTTTTTTTTCAGAGAAACTGACTTTCTGAATTAGATAGGTGATTTTTTTCAACGACTGAAGTCTGCTATTTTGTGTCTTAATGTTTTTAACTAATTAAAGAGGTCATGGGTTGAACCTAACGCAAGAATCCTTAATCTTTAAAGCCATAAATTAAAACCTGGAGAAGAAATCAAAATCCAGCTACTGAAAGGGTTTAGCAAAATAAAGGAATGGGACATAGTTATTTTAACAAATGCTGTATAGGTGATATTCAGTATAAATACATATTAACATAATAATCACAAAACTGTTACGAAAGTGGTATAATCTCTGTGGACCTGGTCAAATCCACGAGCAAGCATTCCCTTGGAGGCCCTGGACCACAATGAAAAGCTGTGTGAAAGCTTGCCACCTGCTAGTTCATGCTACCCTCACAGGCAGGTACACTGGCTATGGGCATAATTCTCCCAATTACAGAAGCCTGAGAATAAGAATTTAGAAATAAGAGTATGGAATATAGTTTAAAGTAATGCTGGGAAGGTACAAAGATGGGCCTACTGGCATTTTCAATTATAAGTCAGTGTTAGGATGAGCATGTAATTTATTTCCAAACTAAGTGAGTTTTGAGATTAAAACAGAATGTTACCAATCATTATGTTGAGACAACAGGTGTACACTGGGACTGTCCCTGGAATTCTTGAAATATAGTCACTTGGGGTATTCATGATCTGTGCCAGTAAAATATTTAGATGATGGGTTTAGAAGAAGTATGGGTTAATAACAATGACAATATCCAGCACACACTAAGTACTTGATATTATCATTTCTAAGAACTTTCAAGTATTTCATTTAATTTTCACAGCAATCCTAAGACTTAGGTACAATTATAATGTTCATTTTACAAATGAAGTTATTATAGCACATAAAAATTAAAGAATTTAAACAATGTCACAAAGTTAGGTGGCGTAAGATCAAGATTAGAACCTATGTTGTATGGCTTCAGAGTTCACATTCCTAACTACTATACTATGTGCTGCCTAATCATGAGTCTATTTTAGTTCATTCTCATGCTGCTAACAAGACTGGATAATTTATAAAGAAAAAGAGGTTTAATGGACACATAGCTGGAGAGACCTCACAATCATGGCAAAACGGAAAGGAGGCACAAAGGCACATCTTACATGGCAGCAGGCAAGAGAGTATGGGCAGGGGAATTGTCCTTTGTAAAACCATGAGAACTCATGAGATTTATTCAGCATAATGAGAACCGCACAAGAAAGACCCACCCCCATGATTCAATTGCCTCTCACTGGGTCCGTCTCATGGCATGTGGGAATTATGGGAGCTACAATCCAAGAGGAGATTTGGGTGATGACACAGCCAAACCAAATCAATGAGTTAGAAAAGGATGGGATTAAGCAGAGGGCAATGAAAAAGGCAGATGTCATGCTAATGTTTTTCTTTCTTAGTTTTTAGTGGCTTTTTAGAGAATGAAAGGAAAACAAGTGGTACCTAGCGGATCCTTAAGTCTATGAAAGGAATATAGGGGAGACAAACATTTATATACTGACATTGAGGATCCAAAAAAGAGAAAAAGCTATAAAATATAAGAGAGGAAAGGAGCAAGATCTCCTTACTACTGATCTCGACGGCTTTGTCCAAGTACTCAGGTAAGAGAGTTCTTCAATGTACAGAGGATTTTGTACACACTCCACAGCTTTGTATACCTAATTAAGAAACACTATCAGTAAAGTTCGTTACTTAGGATCATGGTTACATCTATATGATAAAGCGTTTTGCCTATAAAATATATTAAATAAATAAGCTAAAATTGATTTTATACTTTTAACTTTCAGTGACTTTTTTTCTTTTATATTTGACTGTACTCAGTTAAAAGAAATTCTCTTTTAAAATAGATATTGTGGATCATCATGGCAAATGGGAGACAGGACTAGATTGAAGCTCTGACTCAGATAGACAGAGCAGTGTGCAGAGGTGAGCAACTGCAGGAATAAATCATGAATCCTGAGAGGACCCACAGATCCTGTGAAGGAAGCAGACTGCTCCCGCAGGACCTAGGAGATACCCCAAATACTGTCAGTGCCCAAGCAGTGGAAGTAGCAAAGAGAGATCCTATACTCCTAAACACATATCCCTACTGGGAAAACTGAAGGTCTATTTTGCAGGAGAAGATTCTGACCTTACCTGGAGCTGAGTCAACTTAGAAAGCCAAGTGAAATATAGGGCTAGAGGAGGCAGGGGTAAAAGCCCTGGGAGCTTGATGGGTCTCTGAGGAGGTTATTCCTGCCTGGAATCACCGTGATCCTTTGGGAGGGTGGCCAGAGGTGTGGGGAAAATGCCACAGGGAGAAGGAAGTTTCCAGCTGAACTTTGTAACAATTTGAACCAGTTGAGAAGCCTCCTGGCCAGAACTTTGGAGAGGGTGTGATTCTGGCATGCAGACTCCACAGGGAGGGGAAGAACTAAAGCCCTTTTCTTTTGCAGCTTGGAGCTGGGTATCCTGGGGCAAGTTCTCAGCCCTGCTTGCCCACTGCCTGAAATCAGACTTGGTGCTGTTAGTGGGGGGACACGGTGAGGCCAACCCGTCAGATTGTGTGGGAGCTAGGTGAGGCCTATGACTGCTGACTTTCCTGCACTTTCCTGACAACCTGCATGACAAAGCAGAGGCAGCCATAATCCTCCTAGCTACAGAACTCCATTGACCTGGGAACCTCATCCCAAATCCCCATAGCAGCTACAGCAAGACCCAACCAAAGAAAGTCTGAGCTCAGACATGCACAGCCCTGCCCCCACCTGATGGTCCTTCCCTACCCACCCAATAAAACCTTTCAGCCTTCCAAAAGGGTTGAGACTAATCTACAAATTTTCCTAATATTTCTCTAATATTTTGCCAGCCACCCCGAGTGAATCTCAACAAAAAAGCATTCAGCAAAATCCAGCATCGCTTTATGATTAAAACCCTCAGCAAACTTGGCATGCAAGTGACACACTTCAATGTAATAAAAGCCGTCTAAGACAAAGCCCCAGCTATCATATTGAATGGAGAAAAGTTGAAAGTATTTCTTCTGAGAACTGTGACAAGACAAGGATGCCTACTCTCACCACTCCTCTTTAACACAGTACTGGAAGTCCTAGCCAGAGCAATCAGACAAGAGAGAGAAGTAAAGGAGATTAAAATTGGTAAAGAGGAAATCAAACTGTCACTGTTTGTTGACAATATGGTCATTTACCTTGAAAAACCTAAAGACTCTTCCAGAAAGCTCCTAGAACTGACAAAATAATTCAGCAAAGTTTCTGAATACAAGATTAATGTACACAAATGAGTAGCTCCTCTATACATCAATGGCAGCCAAGTGGAGAATCAAATCAATAACTCAATCCCTTTTACAATAGCTGCAAACAAACAAACAAAAACAGGAAAAAAAAAACCACTTAGGAATACACCTAACTAAGGGAGTAAAAGACCTCTATGAGGAAAACTACAAAACACTGTGGAAAGAAATCATAGATGACACAAACAAATGGAAACACATCTCATGGTCATGAATGGATAGAATCAATATTATAAAAATCACCATATTGCAAAAGCAATCTAAAAATTCAATACAACCCCCATCAAAATATCATCATAATTCATCATAGAATTAGAAAATACAACTCTAAAATTCAAAGGCACCAAAAAAGAACTCACATAGCCAAAGCAAAACTAAAAAAAAAAAAAAAAAAACAAATCTGGAGGCATCACCTGATTTCAAACTATATTATTAGGCCACAGTCTCCAAAACAGTATGGTACTGGTATAAAAATATGCACATAGACAAATGAAACAGAATAGAGAACCCAGAAATAAACCAGAATACTTACAGCCAACTGCTCTTTGACAAAGCAAACAAAAACATAAAGTGGGGAAAGGATACCTTTTTCAACCAACGGTGCTGGGATAACTGGTTAGCCTCATGTAGAAGAATAAAAGAAGGATTGTTATCTCTCACCTTATGCAAAAAGCAACTCAAGATGGATTAAGGTCTTATATCTAAGACCTGAAACTCTTAAAATTCTAGGAGATAACATTGGAAAAACCCTCCTAGATCTTGGCTTAGGCAAGGATTTCATGACCAAGAACCCAGAAGCAAATGCAATAAAAACAAAGATAAATTGTTGGGACTTAATTAAACTAAAGAGCTTTTGCACAGCAAAAGGAACAGTCAGCAGAGCAAACAGACAACAAACAGAGTTGGAGAAAATCTTCACAATCTCTACATCTCACAAAGGACTAATATCCGGAATCTACAATGAATTCAAACAAATCAGCAAGAAAAAAATAAAAATACACAATTCCATCAAAAAGTGGGCTAAGGACATGAATAGACAATAATCAAAAGAAGATATACAAATGGCCAACAAACATGAAAAAACGCTCAACATCACTAATGATCAGGGAAATGCCAATCAAAACCACAATGTGATACCACCTTACTCCTGCAAGAATAGCCATAATCAAAAAATCAAAAACAGTAGAGGCTGGCATGTATGCAGTGATCAGGGAACAGTTCTACACTGCTGGTGAGAATGTAAAGTAGTACAACCATATGAAAACCAGTGTGAGATTCCTTAAAGAACTAATAGTAGAACTACTATTTGATCCAGCAATCCCACTGCTGGGTATCTACCAAGATTTAAAGAAGTCATTATCCCAAAAAGATACTTGCACACACATATTTATAGCAGTGCAATTCACAACTGCAAAACCGTAGAACCAACCCAAATGGCCATCAATCAATTAGTGGGTAAAGAAACTGTGATATACATGATGAAATAGTACTCAGCTATAAAAAGGAATAAATTAACGGCATTCACAGTTACCTGGATAACACTGGAGACTATCATTCTAAGTGAAGTAACTCAAGGATGGAAAATCAAACATTGTATGTTCTCACCGAAATGTGGGGGCCAAGCTATGAGGATGCAAAGGCATAAAAATGATACAATAAACTTCCGGGACTTGGGGAGAAGGGTGGGAGGGGGGCGAGGCATAAAAGAATACAAATAGGGAGCAGTGTATATTGCTTGGATGATAGTGCACCAAAATCTCACAAATCAACACTAAAGAACTTACTGATACAACCACACACCACCTGTACTCTAATAACCTATGGAAAAATTTAAAAAATAATAAAATAGTGCTACATACAATGCTTCCATTAAATATTATTACATATCATAATAATTTATAAATATTATTACATAATATTACATGATACTATATATGAATATCTTTCTAATAGACAATTTATAAAATGCAGTTGAATATGTAGAAAATATATGTATAAACCAATACACAAAGCTAAAATTTTAAATACTGAAGGTATTACACATCTCGAAATTATCAGAGAACTCAATAAAAATTTTCCCCATTGCATTTATTTATTTAAAAATTTATTTACATAGAAACTCGTAAACAATTTGCTTGATACTTAATTAACAATAACAGACAAAATGTATCTAGTAGACAAATTCATCTATTTGTAAATTCCTTCAACAAATATTTATTTAATGACTGCTGAGTTCTATAGGGATATAGTAATGAATCAAATAGGCCAAGCCTCTGCTTTTCTGGAGCTAAGATTCTAGCAAGCAATTAGCAGAGATAAGAGCATTGGTAGATTTGAAAATACGTCTGTACCATCTAGTGTTTTTCAGTAATGCCTAGTCCGGGAGGTGAAGAATTCTCAATTGGATCACACATATATATAACACAGGGCCAGATTCCCACCCTGTGCTACATTTTACTAACACAGGAGAAGTTCTCTGCTTCTCCTCTTGCCTGCCCAGACATATCTGATATTGTAATAACTGAACCTGTTAGCATCTCATGTAACCAGACTTAAAAGTAGTACACAAAGATAGAATAAATTATGGTGTTCTGTTTGTGCAGAAGGGTGAATGTAGTTAATAATAATGTATTGTACATTACAAAATAGCTATAAGAGAAGATATTAACTGTTGTCACCAGAAAAAAGAATACGTTTTTGAGATTATGGATATGCTAATTATCCTGACGATCATTATACAAGTTATACACATATTGAAACATCATGCTGTACTCCCCAAATATGTGTAATTATTATTATTGTAAATTAAAAGTAAAATAAAACTTTAAAAATTGTGACATATTTTAGAATACATCTAATTTTATTTCTTGGCTCACAAAATTAAGGAGTTAATTTAGTTTGAATCAATTAGATCTTAGAGCTATAAAATAAAACAGTACTTTGAAGACAGACAAACAATAAAATCAACAAACTTATGTAACTCTCCCTATAGAGTCATGTGAGTAGAGGTCAAAAAACTTCCTATCTTCCCTGATAACCAGCAACCTACCTTTACTCCTGGCCTTACACTCTTGTAGCTTCTAACATCCCAAGTCTACTTTTCAAAGTTTGAGGATTCTGCCTCTTTTGAAAGTTCTCAGTATTTACCACTTAGCTTAAATTAACTTTCTGTAAATTCTTTCATTTTCCAAGACTACAACTACTGTTTTAAAATGTGTATTTTCTTTTTTTTTTTTTTTTTTTTTTTTTTTTTGAAACTTTTTTTTTTTTTGTCCTATGAGCATTCTGTGGTGTGGAATACTACAGCTGAGTCTACTTGAGTCTTTCCCAAAAACTTTGGGTCACTCTGGACATTAACAATGGGAATAGTGACTTCTCACTAATTCAAACTTGGAGCTGTCTGCCCAGACACTCAGAAGTTAAATTCTATTCTCCTATTAATAATATTCATTGTCCTATAACTCAGTATTTCATTGAATGTGGTNCATATGAGTCCTTTTGGGCAAGTGTAAGGGTAAAAGGATTGTTTTCTTTTCCCTTTTTCTTTTTCTTTTTTTTTTCCCAGAGGAAGAAAGAGAGAAAGAATAAAAAGAAAAAAAAAGAATGAAGGAGAGGAAGAAAGAGGAAGGGGAAGAGGGAGAGAGAACAGGGGTGTTGCTTTATTGCCTGGGCTAGAATGCAGTCTAAAAATGGGTATACCTGTAATTGTGTTTAATAATGGAGACATTAAAAAAAATGAGGGACGAAAATAATTAACAAGCAGCCAACCAATATTTCATTTAAACCTATGATGTGGTACTGATAAGAGTGTATGTTGTGTGTATTTAAAGTGGAGAGTTCTATAAATATTAATTAAGTCTGCTTGTTCCAGATCTGAGTTCAAGTCATGGATATTGATGTTAACTTTCTGTTAATAAATAAAATGTATATTATCAAATGTTAGAAACTAATTTTCCATATATCTGGTTCTCAGCCCTAAGTTTATCTTTAAGTGTTCTTTTTAATATTTTTAATATTAAATATTAATCTTTTTAATATTTCAGTTATCCATCTAGAATATTCCAGAGACTATATTCAGATACTCTAAAACTGCAATCCAAGCCTATGTTGTTTTGATTTAGAGGTTCTAAATAAGTCTTAATGTCTAGGATAGTGATAAATTAGTGTCCGGACTTTAAGTTAGGTAATACAGATACAGATAAGATATTCTTTAAGATAAATTGAGTTGGATCCATGTTTAAATTTGTGGAATAGGTCACTTGGCTACTTGGTGCAGAGTTCCATCCTTTGATGTGGCTGATCAGAGAGAGGTCATCTACAGAATGGATTGTCTTTCTTTCAATACCTACACATTTTCTTATTTTGCTTCTGGAAAACCCTTACATCATAAATTGCGGACATTGATGGTCAGTGGAACTGAAGGTGATGATGTTGATGGTCACCCCAAGGGCACCTTGCAACATACTAATTTACCTGCAGAGAACATGAAATGTCAGGTATGTCATGCTAGTGGTATGGAGGAGCCATCTTGATTTCCTTCGGATGCTGAGTGAACCTTATTATTTTGTGATCTGTCTGAGTGAGTGTTGAACGAATGACAAGAATAGTGATTTATTTCTGAGACGGAGATTTTCTTTTGTGGTTAACTTTTCTTATTGAATTTTAAGAGCTTCCCTTTAGATCAGTTTTGCTTAATATTATAAAATTAAAAGCCATGAAGCAAATGATTCCTAGTTTGTCCAAAGATAAAAATATATGTAAGTGTCTGACATATATTTTATCAACAATTCAATTACTACAGTTGCAGAGGTAATTCATTTTTTTTATCCTATTGTAAACATTTTTGGGTTAGTCCCATGCCTTATACATTTCTGTAATTGTTTCTTTTCCTGTTTGATGACTATCACCATGTTTTACACATCTCATGTTTTCCATAAGCATCTGTTAAATAAATGGGCTTCAGAAAACATTCTGAAGCCTTTCCG
Source organism: Cebus imitator (assembly GCF_001604975.1). Lineage (NCBI taxonomy): Eukaryota > Metazoa > Chordata > Mammalia > Primates > Cebidae > Cebus > Cebus imitator. The sequence continues at coordinate 354,132 of NW_016107533.1, forward strand.
TAATGATATTTTAGGATATTTAGTTTGCAGTATGTATTTAAAAAATTGTTCAGTTTCTCAATTACTTTTTCAGCTTTCTGATGTCAAAAGGAAAAAGACTGCCTTATAACCAATTCCAATTTTCAAACTTTTAACACAATTTAACATATGAATTTCAGTTGACAGTTGGTGTGTGTTTTATATCCTGTTGATTGCATGCTTGCTAAAAGGTGATATCCAAAAATATAAAATTCAATAAAAGATGTATGAAAATAAATGCCACTTGATTTCAGTATTAATTTATGATGGAATTATCTATCACTTCAAATTTTTTGAAGTAGATTCCAGTTTTCTAAATGTTGCATTCCCAAAATAAACAAGTAAACAATGAAATGATGATGACAAATATAGTCTGAGAGCCGGAGAAAACGTAAAAAAAATGGTTGTTATAGTTTAGACATGAAGGATTCAGTCTTATATTCATAGAAGCATGTGTTACTTTAAGGCATTTCATTCTTTNTCTGGGGTACATGTACAGATCATGCAGGATTGTTGCATAGGTACATACATGGCAATGTGGTTTGCTGCCTCCATCCCCCTGTCACCTATATCTGGCATTTCTCCCCATGTTATCCCTCCCCAATCTCCCTGCCACCGCTGTCCCTCCCCTAGTTTCCCCCAACAGACCCCGGTATGTGATGCTCCCCTCCAGGTATCCATGTGTTCTCATTGTTGAACACCTGCCTTATGAGTGAGAACATATGGTCTTTGATTTTCTGTTCTTGTGTCAGTTTGCTGAGATTGATGTTTTCCAGATTCATCCATGTCCCTACAAAAGATACGAACTCATCGTTTTTTATGGCTGCATAGTATTCCATGGCGTATATGTGCCACATTTTCCTTGTCCATTCTATCATTGATGTGCATTTTGTTTGGTTCCAGGTCTTTGCTATTGTAAACAGTGCCACAATGAACATATGTGTGCATGTGTCTTTATAACAGAACAATTTATAATCCTTTGGATATATATTCAGTAATAGGATTTCTGGGTCAACTGGAATTTCTATCTCTAGGTCCTGGAGGAATCGCCACACTGTCTTCCACAGTGGTTGAACTAATTTACACTCCCACCAACAGTGTAAAAGTGCTTCTGTTTCTCCACATCCTCTCCAGCATCTGTTCTCTCTGGATATTTTAATGATCGCCATTCTAACTGGCGTGAGATGGTATCTCAATGTGGTTTTGATTTGCATTTCTCTAATGGCCAGTGATGATGAGCATTTTTTCATATGTTTGCTAGCCTCATATATGTCTTCTTTTGAAAAGTGTCTGTTCATATCCTTCGCCAACTTTTGAATGGGGTTGTTTTTTTCTTATAAATCTGCTTTAGTTCTTTGTAGGTTCTAGATATTAGCCCTTTGTCTGATGGGTAGATTGCAAAAATGTTTTCCCATTCTTTTTGTTGCCAGCTCACTCTAATGATTGTTTCTTTGGCTGTACAGAAGCTCTGGAGTTTAATTAGATCCCATTTGTCTATTTTGGCTGTTGTTGCCATTGCTTTTCTTGTTTTAGTCATGAAGTCCTTGCCTATCCCTATGTCCTGAATGGTTTTGCCTAGGTTTTCTTCCAGGGTTTTTATGGTGTCAGGTCTCACGTTTAAGTCTTTAATTCATCTGGAGTTAATTTTAGTATAAGGTGTCAGGAAGGGGTCCAGTTTCTGCTTTCAGCACATGGCTAGCCAGTTTTCCCAACACCATTTATTAAACAGGGAATCCTTTCCCCATTGCTTGTTTTTGTCAGGTTTGTCAAAGATCAGATGGTTGTAGATGTGTGGTGTTGCCTCTGAGGCCTCTGTTCTGTTATATTGGTCTATATTTCTGTTTTGGTACCAGTACCATGCTGTTTTGATTACTATAGCCTTATAGTATAGTGTGAAGTCAGACAGCATGAGTCCTCCAGCTTTGATCTTTTTGCTTAGGATTGTCTTGGCTATGTGGGCTCTCTTTTGGTTCCATATGAAATTTAAAGTGGTTTTTTCCAGTTCTGAGAAGAAGGTCATAGGTAGCTTGACAGGGATAGCATTGAATCTATAAATTAATTTGTGTAGTATGTATATTTTGACAATATTGATTCAAGGAAATACCTAAAATTGACACCCTATCGTCAAAACTGAAGGAGCTAGAGGAGTAAAAAAACTCAAAAGCTAACCGAAGACAAGAAATAACTAAGATCAGAGCAGAACTGAAGGAGACAGAGACACAAAAAAACTCTTCAAAAAATCAATAAATCCAGGAGCTGGCTTTTTGAAAAGAACAATAAAATAGACAGACAGCTAGCCAGATCAATAAAAAAGAAAGGAGAGAAGAATCAAATAGATGCAATAAAAAATGATAAATGGGACATCACCACCAATCCCACAGAAACACAAACTACCATCAGAGATTACTATGAATAACTCTATACACATAAACCAGTAAACCTGGAAGAAATGGATAAATTCCTAGCCAATTGTACCCTCCCAAGCCTAAACCAGGAAGAAGTCGAAACCCTGCATAGACCAATAACAAGGACTGAAGTTGAGGCAGCAATTAATAGCCTACCAACCAAAAAAAGCCCAAGTCCCAACAGGTTCACAGCTAAATTCTACCAGACATACAAAGAGGAGCTGGTACCACTCCTTCTGAAACTACTCCAAACAATCCAAAAAAAGGGAATCCTTCCCAAATCATTTTATGAGACCAACATCCTCATACCAAAATCCAGCAGAAACTCAACAAAAAAAATAAAACTTAAGCCAATATCCATGATGAACATAAATGCGAAAATCTTCAATAAAATACTGGCAAACCAATTGCAACAGCACATCAAAAAGCTTATCCATCACAATCAAGTAGGCTTCATCCCCAGGATGCAAGGCTGGTTCAACATATACAAGTCTATAAACATAATTCACCACATAAACAGAACCAAAGACAAAAACCACATGATTATCTCAATAGATGCAGAGAAGGCCATTGACAAAATTCAACAGCTCTTTTTGCTGAAAACTCTCAATAAAATAGGTATTGATAGAACTTATCTCAAAATAATAAAAGCTATTTACAACAAACCCACAGCCAATATCATACTGAATGGGCAAAAACTGGAAGCATTCCCTTTGAAAACTGGACTAGACAAGGATGCCCTCTCTCACTGCTCCTATTCAATATAGTATTGGAAGTTCTAGCCAGAGCAATCAGGAAAGAAAAAGAAATAAAGGGTATTCAATTAGGAAAGGAGGAAGTCAAAATGTCTCTATTTGCAGACAACATGATTGCATATTCAGAGGATCCCGTCGTCTCAGCCAAAATCTCCTTAAACTGATAAGCAACTTCAGGAAAGACTCAGGATACAAAATCAATGTGCAGAAATCACAAGCATTCCTATACACCAATAACAGACTAACAGAGAGCCAAATCAAGAGTGAACTGCCATTCACAATTGCTCCAAAGAGAATAAAATACCTATGAATACAACTAATAAAGGATGTAAAGGACCTCTTCAAGGAGAACTACAAACCACTGCTCACAGAAATCAGAGAGGACACAAACAGATGGAAAAACATTCCATGCTCATGGTTAGGAAGAATTGATATTGTGAAAATGGTCTTTAATTATTTAAAACATATATTCTATGTGGGGGGATAGCACAAATGCATGCACGCACACACACATGTTCAGATTGTACCTTCACCAACAACAACAACAGAAAGCTCTTTAGCGCTTTCTGTGATGCATAAAGACAGGCCAATGGTGCATTACTGGTTAAAAAAAAATGCACTTTTACTCTTAGATTCCTCCATCTCATCTGACTATATTTTCCTCCATCCTTTAGATAAATAAAGTGTCCACCTTAATATTTTACCCAAATAATACTTTCTATAATTTCTGCCTCATACATCTAAATAACCTCCTCCATTTCATCCAAAATATTTAGGAAGAAACTTCAAAGGACTGGCCAGGATGTGGGTGGTGGTAGGAAAAGGGAGAGAGGCAGCTGGTGGACAGATCATCCTCTTACATACATTTCAGTGTCATAATTGTATACAGGACTTACTTTAGACCCTATAATTTTCTACATTTTATATTAGCATGTAGCAAAAATAATCTGAAATTGGAAGTATTTGCAACAGCACCTAGAACTACATATAATATACTCAGTAAGTATTTATTAGGTTAATATTTGTGAAGTACATAAGTGAATAAAAAGCATATCCAAATGGAATGGCAAAGTGTATTTATTTGAGTGGCCCAGAATGATGGTTCTCACAGGAATAATGAAGCTCTAATTCCAAAGTTCTCAACTCTTGGCACATCCATTTTAAGTGTTTCTCCCTTTTAGATGCAATTTTCTTTTTCCATTTGTGACAAATGTTACCAGCATTTTATGTGGACATGTTAAGTCCTTTCCCTCTTGGTGGAAAGCTTAAATATTTCAGAATTTGGGGACTTTAAATAACTTTAGAGATTATGCTTATATAATTCCACATTTTGCAGATGAGGAAACTGCTACTTAGTGGAAGAACCAAGGTTAGCATGCATATCTTCCAAGTAACAGTCTTGGAATTTTTTTAATGCTGACATAGGTCAACATGAAAACACAAAGATCACAATTGGAGAATACAGTTTAAGGGAAAAATTTCAAAATTGGGATTCTAGAACTCAGCAAGAACATCTTATTATTTATGAAATTTTGTTCAAGACTTACACTCAATTCTTGGTCAGAGAGCTCTCACATTGCCATCTCATTAGGGTCAGTCAATGCATGTTAGCTTCATCCTTTTGGGAGGTCATAAATCACTGTTTGCTATAGTTTCTTAAGAGTATATACTTACGTCTTTTATTGAAGGTTAGTCATTTACTCCAGTTTCTATGTATGGCCTGTTTTGGCTTTTATTGAATATATTTGCTTAATGTTTACCACTAGATCGCTGCCTCCTTTCCAGCTCTAGTTGGCACCTTAAGACCAAGTTTGCTTTCATTCAGGTAAATGATTGGAGTGCTGCCTGTCCTGAAATAGGGAGGTTCCAAAGGATTTACCCCAGGAATGTGTCATGGCTTGCTAGAGGTTTATGGCCAGGGAACCTATGGAATGTATCTCCTACACCATGATGCTGCTGAAGAGCCACTGATTTATCATCTCCCTTGGCTGAGTAGCAGAGCAGAGTTTCCAGGGATGGGGATGGTAGCTTTACCCTTTGTCTCTGGCTGTCCTCAGGGATACTTCTCTCTTCAGATATTTATAATGCTTCCATAAGTCTTGGCTTAAAGCAAAGCTGAGTCTCTTGAAAAGGTACCAAAGATGATGGGGAAGATGGCTAACAGCCTCAATCTCCTTTTTCCAGTTTAGAAACTATTAAGTTTGGGAGATTTTCCAAGTGTTTGGTACCAAGCAGAATGGGAGATGGGGCATTGTGGATGTAGAAGTCCGATTCTCTTACCATCTGCTTGAAATTTTTTCACTTGTCTGTGGCCATGGAAACTATTTCATCCTTATATTTGAGTTATGGTATATTGCTAGGAAAAATCTCACTATTATGTGTTTGTTTTTGTTTTTCTCTGTGTGGGGAATGTGGGGGAGCAAAGCCAGTTTGCTTCTATGCTGCCATTTTAGAAATAGCAATTTGTGATCCTTGCCATGACTGAAAGTTTCCTGAGGCCTTCCCAGCCATGTTTCTTGTATAGCCGATGGAAACTTGAGCCAATTAAACCTCTCTTCTTTATAAATTACCCAATCTCAGGCAGTACTTTATAGCAGTGCAGGAACAACTGATACAGAAAATTTATACCAGCAGTGGGTCATTGCTATAAATATACTTGAAAATGTGGAAGTAGCTTTGGAACTGGGTAATGGACAGAGGCTGGGACTATCTGGAAGGGTCAGAAGAAAGTAGGAAAATGATGAAAAGTTCTAACTTCCTAAAATCTTGTTGAATGACCAAAATGCTGATAGTGATCTATACAGAGATGGCCAGACTGATGAGGTTTCAGTTGGAGATGAGGAAGTTATTGGGAACTGGAACAAAGGTTACTTTTATTATGCATTACAAAGAACCCAGTGGCATTGTACCCCTGCTCTAGGGATCTGTGGAATTTGAATTTGAGAGTGATGATTTAGAGTATCTGGTGGAAGAAATTTCTAAGCAGTATAGCGTTCAAGGTGTGGTCTGGTTGCTTCTAAAAGCTGTGATGTGGTTCAAGATGCAACCAGACTACATCTTGAATCATGATCGTGAGTGAATTCTCTTGAGATGTGGTTGTTTAAAAGTGTGTAACACCTTCCCCTTATCTCTCTTCCTCTTCTTGCCTTGTAAGATTCCCTTGCCTGCTTTTCCTTCACCTTCTACTATAAATTTAAGTTTCTTAAGGCCTCTCCAGAAGCACAAGCCTATACAACCCGCAGAAACATGAGCCAGTTTTACCCAGTCTCAGGTATTTCTTTATAGCAGTGTGAGAACAGACCAATACATAAAATAAGGAATAGGTGGCCGGGCGCGGTGGCTCATGCCTGTAATCCCAGCACTTTGGGAGGCTGAGGCGGGTGGATCACGAGGTCAAGAGATCGAGACCATCCTGGCCAACGTGGTGAAACCCCGTCTCCACTAAAACTACAAAAAATTAGCTGGGCATGGTGGCACATGCCTGTAATCCCAGCTACTCAGGAGGCTGAGGCAGGAGAATTGCCTGAACCCCGGAGGCGGAGGTTGCGGTGAGCCGAGATTGCGCCATTGCACTCCAGCCTGGGTAACAAGAGCGAAACTCCGTCTCAAAAAAAAAAAAAAAAAAAAAAAGCAATAGGTAATGAGGACTACTAGAAAGGATAGGGAAGAGGGGTAAGGGCTGAAAAATCACCCATTGGATATGCTGCTCACTACCTGGGTGTTGGGATCATTCATACCCAAAACCTCAGTGTCACACAGTATACCCATGTAACTAAACTGCACATGTACTCTATGAATCTAACATAAAAGTTGAAATTATTAAGAAAAACATGTAATCCAATAAAAATGGGAAAAAGATCTGAAAAAAACACTTCTCAAAAGAAGACATATGAATGGCCAACAGCTATGTGAAAAAATGCTCAACAGCTCTAACCATCTATAACTTGAGAAATGCAAGTCGGTGTCAGAATGAAATATCATTTAACCTTAGTTAAAATGGCTTCTATCAAAGACAGGCAATAACAGATGCTGTGAAGATATGGAGAAGGGAAAACCCTAGTACACTGTTGGTGGGAATGTAAATTAGTACAGCCATTATGGATAACGATCTAGAAGTTTCTCAAAAACCTAAAACTAGAACTACCATATGATTCAACAATTATACTACTGGGTGTATATCCAAAGGAAAGGAAATCAATATATCAAAGTATTATCTGCACTCCCATGTTTATTGTAGCAATATTCAAAACAACCAAAGTATGAATCAATGTAAGTGTCCATCAACATGTGACTAGATAAAGAAAATGTGGTATGTATTTACAAGGAAATGTTAGCCACAAGCAGAATGAAATCCTATCATTTGTGGCAATGTACATGGAACTGGAGGCCACTATGATAAGTAAAATAACTCAAACTCAGAGAAACAAGTACCACATGTTCTCACTCACATGTGGGAGGTTAAAAAGAGAATCTCATGAAGATGGACATTAGAATGGTGGTTACCAGAGGACGGAAAGGGTAGAAAGAAGAGACAGATAAAGTGGGAAAAAACGAATATACCTATTACCACTAAACTGTACACTTAAAAATAGTAAAGATGATAAATTTTATAAATATATATAAATTTATATATATATAATTTATATATATATTTATATATGTTATATATATATATAAATTAATATATATATATATAAAAGATTTTCACTGAAAATAGTAGTCTACTTTTTGATTGACAGTGAATCCAATTTAGAAAATTTGGAATTAATTTTATCCAATAGTGATTTTTAAATCTCTATATGATCAGCAGGGAGAAAATATGTTTTATCCCATAGGAATTATGATATCTTTGGCTCACAGGTTATACCATACAGGCATCACTAGATGACCTACCTATTTGGGCAGTTTTGTGCCCTAGCAGTTATAAATATTGAAACTTACCTTTTCAAATTTGCTCCAATTCCTCTGTCATACTGAATGCTGACATGCAGTTTCATAAAGAATGAGGACATCAGAGGTTAAGATGAACTCAAAGTTCTAGCCAAGAGCTATAAATTCTATTTTTCTTAGTCTCCCATAATATTATTTTGTTTGTTTGTTTGTTTATTTTCTTTTTTGTGAGACAGAGTCTCGCTCTTGTTGCCCAGGCTGGCGTGACCTCAGCTCACTGCAACCTCTGCCTCCCAGGATCATGCAATTCTCCTGCTTCAGCCTCCCAAGTAGCTGGGATTACAGGTACCCACCACCATGCCCGGCTAATTTTTAGTAGAGATGGGGTTTCACCACGTTGGCCAGGCTGGACTCCAATTCCTGACGTCAGGTGATCCACCCACCACAGCCTCCCAAAGTGCTGGCATTACAGGCATGAGCCACCATGCCCGGCTTGTTTTAAGACAGAGTCTTACTTTGTCACCCAGGCTAGAGTCCAGTGGCATGATCTCAGTTCACTGCATCCTTAACCTCCTGGACTCAAGCGATCCTCCTACTTCAGCCTCCTGAGTAGATGGAACCACAGGCACATGCTACTCTGCCTGGCTAATTTTTGTATTTTTTGTAGAGATGGGGGGTTTTCCCATGTTACCAAGGCTGGTCTCAAGCTCCTAAGGTCAAGCAATCCACTTCCCTTGGCCTCCCAAAGTGCTAGAATTACAGTTGTGAGCCACTTGCCTAACCCCTTCCTATAATATTCTTTATAATATCCAACTCATAAAGCTCAAAAATAGTTGATTCAACCAACACAGATAGCAATGTAAAAGCCATAAGTATGGTTGTTGAAGCTACCCCCATCCATCAGAACTTTCATATTTTAAATTTCATTTATTATTATTTTTTTTGAGAAAGGGTCTGGCCCAGGCTGGAGTGCAGTGGCACAATCTTGGCTCACTGCAACTTCCACCTCCCAGGTTCAAACCATCCTCCCACATCAGCCTCCAAGTAGCTGAGACCACAGGTGCATGCCATAATGTCTGGCTAATTTTTTGTATTTTTTGTACAGGTGGGCTTTTACCTTGTTACCCAGGTTGATCTCAAACTTCTGAGTTCAAGTAATCCTCCTGCCTTGGCCTCCCAAAGTGCTAGGGTTACAGACATGAGCAAACACAGTGGGTCAGAACTTTTTTCTTTTTTCTTTTTTTTTTTGAGACGGAGTTTCGCTCTTGTTACCCAGCCCGGAGTGCAATGGCGCGGTCTTGGCTCATCACAACCTCCGCCTACTGGGTTCAGGCAATTCTCCTGCCTCAGCCTCCTAAGTAGCTGGGATTACAGGCAACACACCACCATTCCCAGCTAATTTTTTGTATTTTTAGTAGAGACGGGGTTTCACCGTGTTGACCAGGAAGAACTTTCATATTCTATCATTCAACTTGGAAAAGACAGGAAACAACACTTCAACCTTTATAATTCTAACAGCTTGTCCACACCAACTCTGGATTGGGATCAGATGTTGACTACTGGTTTTCTAAGAAAATATTGGGTGCTCTGCCTACAATTTGGTAACACCAAAGACACCAATGATAAAGTACAAAATGGATAAATACCTCCTGGTTCAGTGCTTCCAAGATGTCAGTAACCCAACAGTGCACAACCTGCTTTTATGTTTTTCATTTTGAGTGTTCAAGTAAGAGTTTGGATCTTAAACAATGGGTCTGTGACAACAAAGTCAGAATAAAAGTTAAAAAGTATTACTGAGGCTTCTCAGCAATAAACTTCAGTGAAAAGAGAAGACATATATGTGATAAAAATTGAACTGACCTATCACATGCCCCCTTATAAATATGATCTTGACTGTTGCCAAGAAGGATATTAATAGTCAGATTGCTTCAGGGAAGATTTTTCCTAAGTCATACTTGCCCCACCAAAGCAAAACATTTTATTTAAATAATTATGTTCATAAATATATAATATAGGGCAAAATGTACCTTGGATGGGAGTAAATAAATATTAAGTAACATTTTAAAAATCTATGCAACTGCTCTAAAATGAGTATATTAGTGAGAAATTGATTTTATTACAACTCATTTAAAAAATTGTAACTTGTAAAAAACTTACATCACATGTTGAAATAATGGCCTTCACCGTTTTTGACGAGTGCTCAGCATCTTTTTAATTTTAGTTATATAGGTCTTAAGAGAGGTGAAAAGTAATAATAGGATGCCATAAAATTGAGAAAATGATTGTGCAAAAGAATTAGTTAATACAGAGACTTTTAAGGAGATTTTTATGCAAAAATTATGATCTAAACAAACACTTTTCCGTGAATCAAAAGCTACCTGACGGGAATCTCTAAATGCAAGGATAAGGAAAGTAACCAGACAGAAAAATTACATCAATGATTTACAAGGCATAAATAGAAGCTACTATTATCTGCCATAAAAATATACTGCAAGCTAAAATGATATATAGAGACTAAGTGTACAGAAAGCCCAAGTCTTCCTATCATTTAAAAGCAAATTTTAAAAATAAATGAGTCAGGACTTTCACTTCTAGTCAAGGTAGACTAAAAAGGACTGGATTTACTCTGCTATCTGAAATGGTCACAAAACCAGACAAAATATTTGCAGAATAGTTTTTAGGATACCACCCATCAGGTAACAAAAAACAATAATCTCTGAGAAATGGGATGCAAATGAGGAGATCCCTATAATTCCCTTAGGTCACTTCCTTGAGTGAATTTCTTGGATGCAAAGAAGGGAGGGTTAACCCAAGTGGAACCTAGCAGAATCTCAGAGTTGATGAGATGGAGCTGAGCATTCAGCGAGAGCAACACAGCTAGAGTGTGTACATGTAATGGAAAGGAGAGAACTGCACACAGAGACAACTCTGGAGATCTGCAGAGGATCCCTTCAGATACTTAGCTGAGTACTGACTAATACATGTGTGTAAGAAAACAAAGTAATGTTTGAAACAGAATTGGAACAGTACCTGGTGGTCATGCAGGGCTTAAAATAGTACTTATTCTCCTCGGCAGACTGAAAAAAAAAAAAAAGAACTCTTAATTCTCAGGCCATTGAGTAAAATATTCAGACTGGTCTTGAATAGTAATGAAGAACAATTAGCCGTAGACTAACCACTGAAATGATCACTCCTAAAAATACTATAAAAGCAACATGAAGGAATCCAGCTGTTTGCAATAGCTTAACTGTGTCCCAGAACACAACTTAGGAGTATTTATATGTTTACAAAAATTTTCAGCACTCAACAAGTCAGAATTCACAATATTTTACATTCAAAAGGCATACAAAGAAACAGGAAAATATAACCTAGAATGGGGAAATTCAACTAACTGAAACTGACTAAAAAGCGATATTATTAGAATTAGAAGACAAGATCATTAAAAGACATTAAAACATCTTCCATATATTCAACAAGATAAGTAGAATCATGAATAATATAAAAATACAAATCAAGCATCTAGTGATGAAAATTGCAATGTCTGAGATGAAAAATACATGAAATTGAATCAATGTCAGATTAACGTCAGCCATTGCAGAGGAAATAATTAGTAAACTTAAAGATATAACCAATAGAAACTACTCAAAAACACTTTGAAAGAGAAAAAGGACTCAAAATAAAAAGCATCAGTGAGCTAGGAAAATATCAAATATTACAAATATTACGCATATTCATATATGTGTAAGTGGTGTCTCCAAAGAATAGAAAGGAGAAAGAACAGAAAAAGTGTTCTATTCTTCTCCAAAGAATAGAAAGGAGAAAGAACAGAAAAAGTGTTTGAAAAAATAATGACCAAAACCTGTCCAAAATTTATAAACTTATAAATACACAAAAGCAAGAAACTGAACAAATCCTAAGTGCAAGAAAGATAAAGATTTCACCAAAACACATCTAATCAAATTGTTCAAAATCATCGATAAAGAGAAGAATCTTAAAAGTAGTGAGATAAAAAAGACACACTGTGTAAAAAGAAATAACAATAAGTATGACAGCCAATTTCTTATTATAAAAAATTCAAGTTGGTAAGATAATGGAACAGCACACAAAATACTGAAAGAAAACTCGGTATAAAATTCCTTAGACATCAGAAATATATTTAAAATCAAATAAATAAATACATAAAAATTTAAAGAATTCATCACCATAAAACTATCACTAAAAGAACTGTTACAGGAAGTACTTCAGTCAGAAGGAAAATGATGTTACATGAAAATCTAGATCTGTGCAAAGAATAAGCTCCACTAGAAATGACAACTATGTGAGTAAATAGATATGATATTTTCTTATTATTTAAACCTCTGTTAAAAATATCTGACACTTTAGCAAAAATGACAACAATGTATTGTGGTGTTTATAACATCTGTATACTTGAAATATATGAAAACAATATCATAAAGGCTATTTATGGGAGGGGAGACATGAAAGTAAAGCCCTTAGACTACATATTAAGTGCTAAAATATTGTTTGAAGGTATGCTGTGATAAGTTAAAGAAGTATGTTATAAACCCTAAAGTAACAACTAAAACGACAAAACTAGCTATTAGCTAATATGCCAATAAAAGAAATAAAATAAAACAATTTTTAAAATACAAAGGAAGATAGAAAAAGAAGAAAAATAAATAACCAAGTGGGAAAGTAGAAAACAAATAGTAGGATAATAGATGAACAACAAATCAAATCAATAATCACTCTAAATATAAATGGCCAGATTGTTGTATTGATTTTTTTTAAAAAGATCCAACAATATACTGCATAGAATACATAAATTTTAAATACAAAGACAAATATAAGTCAAAAAATAGAAGATTTAAAAATATATACCATGCTAATAACATAAAAATAAAGCTTCAGTGACTATATTAGTATTAGACAAAGCAGGTTTCTGAACAAAGGATATTACCACGGATACAAAATATAATTTCATAATGATAAAGGCATCAATGTTTCAAAAGGGCATAAGAATCCTAAAAGTTTATGCAGCAAATAACACAAAGTACCAAAGCCCACTCAACATAAAAGAAACGGACAACATAAACTGAATTTATAAGTTAAAACTTTTCACAAAGAAAACTCTAGGTTCGGCTGGGCATGGTGGCGCAGGTCTGTAATCCTAGCTACTCAGGAGGCTGAGGTAGGAGAACTGCTTGAACCCAGGAGGTGGAGGTTGCTGTGAGCTGAGATCATGTCACTGCACTCTAGCCTGGCATCAGAGTGAGACTCCATTTCAAAAAAAGAAAGAAGAAGAAGAGGAGGAGGAGGAAGAAGAAGAAGAAAGAAAACTCTAGGTTCAGATGATTTCATTAGAGAATTCTACCAAGCATTTAAAAATGAAGTCATATGAATTCTACCCAATTTATTCAGAAAAATGTAAAGAGGGTATCTCTCCTTCTCTGAGGCCAGTATCTCCCTGATGACAAAAAGTACACGAAGACATTAAAAGAAAGTAAAACTACAAACCAATATAACTCACAAACAGAGATGTGCAATTTTTTAACAAAATGAAATCAATTCAAAACCAGTGCAGGTTTGGCTTAACATTCAAAATAGATCAGTATAATTCATTATATTAAAACATGTTTTAAAAGCAAACAGATGATGATATTAATAGATAAAGAAAAAGACTTTACAAAGCCAAATATCCACTCCAGATGAAAACTCTCAGAGAAAACTTTGAATGAAAGAGAACTTACTTAACCTGACAAAGATTATTGTTGGGAAAATTATGGTTAACATCATATTTATTCATGGAAGACCAGATGCTTTTCCCCTGTGTTCAGAATCAAAAGAAGAATGTCTGTTTCAATTCTATTTAACATTGCACTAGCAATTCTAGAGAGTGGAATCAAGAAAGAAAGAAAATAAGGGTGAACAGCCTAATAAAGGAAGAAGTAAAACTGATTTGCGTGCAGTTAGTATGCTTGTTCATGTAGAAAAATCAATAGAATCTACAAATAAGCTACCAGAACTAATGAGTTTTATAATGTTTCAGGACACAAGATGAATATATAAAAGCAATCATATTTCTATATACTAGCAAGAAACTCTTAGAAATTGAGGTTCAAAAACAATATAGCTTGCAACAGCATCAAAAATAGGAATACATTTGCATATGACAAAACATAGACTAGACTTGTACAGTGAAATCTGTATAACATTGCAGAGAGAAATTAAAGAAGATCTAAATAAATAGAAAGATATGCCTTCTCCTAGGTTGGAAGACTCAGTATTGTGAAGAAGACCGTTTTCACCAAAAGGATCTATAAACCAACCATGATCTCAATCAAAATCTCAGGGTTTTGTTTCTTTTTAGAAATTGAGAGGGAGATCTAAAATGCATATGGATCTGCAAATACATAAATATCCAAACAGTTTTGAAAAAGTAAAACAAAGTAGGAAGAAAAACATTGTCTGCAAAAGTTATTATAAAGCTATAGTAACAAAGACAGGGTGGTATTAAACTTAGAAAAAGATATTACTAAAACAGAATAGAGAGCTCAGAGACATACATATATATTTATTTTTTCCAAAGGACCAAAGGTGACTCAGTAGATAAACGACAGGCTTTTCAATGAATGGAACTGAAACAACTGGACATCCATATGCCAAAAAATCTTAACTTAGTCCACACTCATTCCAAATACAAAAACTATTCATCTTGGCAATAGAACAAATGTAAATTCTAAAATTATTAACATTTCTATGAGAAAACATAAAAGAAATCACTATGACTTTAAGTTTGGCAAAATTATCTTGGATACAACACTAAACTCCTGATCTATTAAAGAAAATATTGATAAATTAAACTTCAAAATTTTAAAATATTGCCCTTTGAAAACATTTTTAAAAGAATTTAAAAACACAAGCCACAGATTAAGGAAAAGTAATTACAACAAATATGTATAACTCTGAACTTATATCCAAAATCTATAATGAACTGTCAAAACTAATAAGAAACCCATATAAATGGGCAAATAACTTGAACACTGTCCCAAAGAAGATATACATATGGTAAAAACGCACATGAAAAAATATTCAACATCATAATGATTAGGAAAATACAAATTAGATCCACAATGAGATACCACTACATACCTATTAGAATGTCTAAAATCGTAAAAATTAATGAACCATACTAAGTGTTGATGACCATGTGGGGCACCAAGCGACACCACAAATAGAATGATGAAAATGGCAAACTACTTTAGAAAATAGTTTGGCAGTTTTAAAAAAATTAAATTTGCCCATACTTGTTTACCAGGACATTACAATTCTAGGTATTTATTCAAGAGAAATAGAAGCATATGTTTATTTTTAAGAACTTGGAGCTGTACTCCAATGTTTATAGCAGATTTATTTGCAATAGTTAGCAATTGAAAACAACTTAATTATCCATCAGCAGGTGAATGGATAAATAAAATTTTATGTCCATACAATGAACTACTATTCATTAATGGAAAACAATCAACTACTGATACATGCAATAACATGAATAAATCTCATTATAATTATGTTCAGGGAAAGAAGCCAGGCCAAAAAGTACATATTACATAATTTCCTTTATATAAAACTCTAGGAAATATAAACTAGCCTGACACAAAGCAAATCAGTAGTTGTGTAGGGACAGGTAGAGAATATTAATAATGAGTAGATATGTACTATTTTATTGCCAATTTATAAGGTTAACTCAAGTTGAGATTTAAAATTGGTTGCATACAAGGTACATGCCGAAACAGGCAGCCTGGCAAACCTGACCAGGAACTCCAATAGAATGAAAATAATTACATATAAATTAAAAATGAATACTCTTACTTGAAACTGTGAACACAGCCTTGCCACCCTACCCACAAGCCTACTTTAGCAATGGCCACATTCTTCCAAGTGATAATGAGATAGGAAGAAACTCACTCTAAGACCAAAAGATTATCACATAAAATATTAAATTGTCTTTCCATATAGCCCCTGTTACATCATAACAAACACCAATCTTTGCACCTTGACATATCAGCTGTGGTTTTGTTCTTTTCATTCTTTCTGGGCACTAACACCAATCTTGTGATACAATGTCTTTCATGTTTGATCCTTGCCTACTTCTTCAGTCTCATACCAAGCCATATTTTATCAACCTCCAAACTACTTCAATTCTCCTGAAGAACCATGCTTGTTCATAATTCTATGCATTTGCATACAGCACTTTAGGGATGCTAAGTAATTTGGATTCAATCTAAAGGCAATAAAAATTTTTGAAGCAAGTGAATCTGGGCAGTGACATAGTACATGTGCTTTTTAAAAAGATGGAACCCGGCTTGAGATGGGTTGTTTGGGCAAGTGGAACTATGTACTCTAGGTCTATCTATAAGGGTACTTTATAGATTGCCTGTGATCTCCTTCATGGTGGGAAGTAAGTGATAATTATGCTAAATCACCCTTTAAAAGAAGAAGGAAAGAACGTTTAGGTTTCAGCTGCATATTCTTACAGGTACAAATGTGAAGGACCTACCCTTGCTCAGTGGGTTCAGAACTTTTCCAGTGGAAGCCAGTTGTGAGCACTAAGTTTCAATAACAGTTTTGGAGGTTTGAAATAATTCTGAAGAATTATGAGAAAGCTAATAGCTATTTAAGATTTCCATGTTGCAATAGGGCTGGTGACCATATTTTTTTTGGAAATAAACCATACAGTTGTGTGCATTTAATTAAATTATTTAACAGCTTGGGTATAGAGCAAAAAAGCTAGAGATTGTACTGATTTAGGCTTAAGGATTAGCAGGGTAAGTATAGTAGAATTGCCAATTTTTTTATGAATATGGGGATGACACCAGAAACTTATGGAAAGTTTGGAGACGCAGAAGGGGAAAGGGAGTAAGATAGAGAGTGGATATGACTATCAAACTAAGTTTTACGGAAAAGTTTCATGCAGTTGGTGGTGAACCTATACACTGGCTGAATCTACTTCATCCCTTCTAGTTTTCTCTCAGAGTCACTATAACATGACTTCTCTCTTGCACCAAGCTATTGCATCTGCTTCACCAAGGTAAATGATGCCCTCACTATTGAATAAACCCTCATCTTTGTAGTCCTTATCTTCCCTGATATCAGGAAAACCAGATCCCTCTCCCAAGCCTGAGACACACATATAAAATTTCTTTAGTATATTTTGCCTTGGGCCAGGTGTGGTGGCTCATGTCTGTAACCCCAGCACTTTGTGGGAGGCTGAGACGGGCAGATCACCTGAGGTCTGGAGTTTGAGACCAGACCTGGCCAAAATGGTGAAACCCTGTCTCTAATAAAAATACAAAAATTAGCCAGGCATGGTGGTGAGCGCCTGTAATCCCAGCTACTCAGGAGGCTAAAGCCATGGATGTTTGAGAGGTTACTTCAGACTCTCAGAACTTTGCCTGTCCAGGCCTGAAACTCTATCAGTCCCCTGGAGTTTTAATCTCAGAAAATAGTACCACTGTTTTTCTGGGGACCAAGCCTGAAAAATAGGAGATTTTTTTTTCCCTCACACTAAAGTCAACCAATCTATAATTCCTGTCAGTTATACCTCCTAAATATCCTTCAATCCTGTCCTGCTCAGTTTTCAAATTGATTGGTATCTCTTCAGTGGTGGTTACTAGGGATCTTTCTCTTCAAAAGCATTTTTTCCTTGGTCTCTAAAACCTAACACTTTATTAGTTATACTTTTTTACAACTGATCATTCCTCAGACTCTTTTTGATGATAATATTCCCATCCATTTCTCAAATGTTGATTCCTAATCTAGCTGCTCTTCTCACTTTCACACATACTCTGGCTATTCATTACCTCTTGTCCTCTACTACAATTTATGTTCCCAGGTGTACATTTAAAAGTCATACTGACTTTCTGAGCTTCAGATTCCCACTATCTACTGGTCATATTGGACTATCATTGACAAACTCAGTATTCCAATATCATATCATGTTCTCCAAACCCAATTCTTTGTTAACATCCATCATTTTATTACCATTTCTGATAACTTTTTAATTGGTCTTCTTGCTTCTAGTCTTTCCATACTGCAGCCAGAATTATTTTTCCATCATGCAAATTTGATCTTGTCACTTTTTGTCTTCCTAAAAAGGCAATGGTGGCTCTTTGTTGCCCTTAGATTAAAATTCCAAATTCTTAACATGGCTATTCATGAATACTCCTGCAATTCTCTCCAATATCATCTTTCTCCATACTGTGCTCCAACTAGCTGACCTTCTTTCAATTACTGACTCTTTCATCTTGTGTCTTTTCACACCTTATTCTCTAAAGATAATTAGGTGTGAAACCTTATTTCCAACTTATTCTTTATGGCCTTTCATATAGGACATGGTACATGATAGGGCATACATTGCATTTAATAGAATGAATCAGTGTCTGAATGTTTACCATCTTAACTTATAATATGAATTTCTTTTTCAGATACAATTCTAGATAAACCAGGCAGATTTCACATATCTCTTTATCTCCATTCAAAAATAAATCTCTTCCAAAATGTCAGTAGAGGAATAAATGAGGTATACACTGCAAGGAACAGAAAATGAGAGCATCAACAGATGAAATACTTCAGCCCATTGTTAGAATATAAAGCAGGCAGAGGAGAGACAAGCAACATGGAAGAGTAGAGAAACTTGAACTCAAATGCAAACAGAAAAGATACAATAAAAAGAAAGCAGAATTGCTCACAGAACTCCAGCTTGTCTCAGAATTTCCACAGGTGTAATTACTGTGAAAGACAAAGATGACCATAAAGCCAGAAAAAAAAAAAAAAAAAAAAAAAGAGGATTGGTTACAGTCCTGTTTTGCTCAAGGAACAATTAGGTCTTCAGGTTCTCAGCCCTGCCCCAAAACAGTCCAATTTCTGCCCCAGCTCTATATGAGAATGGATATTTATTATTTTTGAGTCTGGAAAGTTGGAACCAGAGAAGGGGACTCAGGGACAGTAGAAGAACACAGAAGTGGGTGTGGATTAACAAATAGAGAAGTTAATTTAAAATAGTCATACTGGGAGGTAAAATCTCCTCCTACTTCCCTTCATCTACTTATCTTCCCTAATACTTGCAGCTAGACTTATATTATGAAGTGCAAAATGGTGACATGGGAGAGGAGCACGTCTCAGGCTTCCATTTGACTATGCTCACTATGCTACAGTGAAGTCCAACAACCGACAAGCCATGCCATGCACATAGTACTTCCAATCAGCTTCTTAGTGCCTCCCTCTAAAAGGAGCTGAGAGCTGAGAATTGCCTGAAAGTTCAGGAAGGCCAGAAATCAAAACATGCAGACTAGGAAAGCACAAAGGTACCCAGGTTATACAGAAGTAATGGAAGGTAACATGATATTCTTATCACTTTTAGCCTTTGAAACACTATTACATCCATGAAACAAGAATGAGATGCCGTAAAAAAAAGACCAATAAAATCACAATAAAGTCTCTTGGAAATGTAATTATTTAGGATCTACAAAATTTTGCTGTGGTAAGAACATTAAAACAATCTCAGGAATTTAATAAAATGAAAATTTATTTATTGTTTGTACAGTTTGTTGTTGACCTGGGTGATTCTCCAACATCATTATTTTCTCTATGGAGTCTTGGCTTCTGTACTAGGTGATCCAAACTTGTGAATCCTCTATTTAAATATGTTGCTTCTGGAATCACCATGGAAGGAGAAGAGAACTCGGACAATCACATAGCAGCCCTTAAATGGTTTTACCCTAGGTCCCTATATTACATCTGCTAAAGCAAGTCACATAGCTTCTTAATAGTATAAGGACACAAGAAATTGTAATCATTTCACATGTTCAGAAAAGGGAGGAGAGCCATATATGTTGATGAGCACCAGTAATATCTACCCCAGAAATCTAAGTGAGGCAGCTCCCAGAAAGTATAACAAAAGGGAAAAGAGATGAAAAGTAGAAGAGAAAATATAAGAATATGTCAGGATAATTCTAAAGGTTTCAATGTCCAACTAAAACAACACCCAAGCAACAAAAACAGATATGTTTAAAAATAATAGTAATAATGCAAAACATTTCCCAAAATGGAAAATTATGCATCAATGAATTAAATGGTTTACTGAAGCCATGCAGAATACATGAAAAAAAGAAAAAGACACACTAAAACACAGCATTATGAATTTCATAATACCTAGGATAAAGAGACAATCTTTAAAATTTTCCAAAGTGGAATAACATAGATTACAAAAAATGGAATACAAATTAGAATGACATCAGTTTTTCAACATCCACTTTGAGAAGCAGAATTGCAAAATTCTGAGTGAAATAATTTTCATACTAGGTTTCTATACACAACTAGACTATTGGTTAAATAATGAGGAAGTAGAATTAAAAATCTGCAGATTTAAAAGATCTCAAAATTTTATCTCCTAAGCATCATTTCTTAGAAAGCAAAACAAGTGTATTAGCTACAAAACAAAGAAGTTTAACAAGGAAAGGGGAAGGCATGGGGTTCTGGTATCAGGAGGCTCCATACAGAAAAGAGGCAAAGGGAAGTCTCTGGATGCCGGTGTAGGGAAGTTCCAAGATGACAGGTGCAAGCAGGCCTCGAAAGCCACCAATATGCACTGAACTGGAGGACTCAGAGGTCCAGGAGGAAAGTCTCTAGAAAAAATGTAAAAGTGAAACATAAGACTATATGGCAAATTGCACTAAGTTGTAAGAAAGTTGTGGAAAGAATTAGTGATCTTTAAACAGGAAACTCGTCAAGTGATAAAACAAGTTAATTATTAACTTCAGGATTATCAAAAGTTTGTACAAGAAAAGAAATTACTGTGCAATATTTGGCAGAGTAAGAACAACATTTACATAGTCATAGTAATTTAAACACAGAATATATATGATTTACCCTTTGTGGGAAAGAGGCAGTGCAGGGAAGAGGCTGGGTTTTTGAAGTAAATCTTCTGTTTCCAAATAAAAAGGTATGGCCAAACCTCACTAACAAATAAAGCAGAATAAAAATACTAGACATAAATATGAAAGCAGGTGCCAGAGAAACAGGTAAAAGAGTTAAATGTGATTGTTTTGAAGATCAAATAGGACAAGGGCACTGTAAAATCCTGCCATTTAGAACACACTGACTTTTTAAGTTGTGTGCAACTAGTAAGTTTGGCAAACAATTTTTTAATCATTTAAAAATATTTTGGAAGTTATTTAAAAAAATAAAAGGGGAAATGTGGTCCTCAGAAGCAACAGTAGAAATAATAATGAATTCTTTATTACAGCAGCACTTACATCCACAACTGAACTACTCAAACCCTTTGTAAGGGGGAATTTCTGCTGGGATTTTTTATTTGCTTTGACAACCTTAATGTTTTGTTCTGGACGGAGTCTTTCCTGCGCCCTGTGACAAGTTGAACACCTTACCAAGGTCAGAGGTGTATGTGGCAAGGGCAGTCCAGATTCTTTTTCTTTTTTTTAATTTATTTTTTTTATTGCATTTTAGGTTTTGGGGTACATGTGAAGAACATGCAAGATTGTTGCATAGGCATGCATGGCAGTGTGATTTGCTGCCTTCCTCCCCTTCACCTATATCTGGCATTTCTCCCCATGCTATCTCTCCCCACCTGCTGGAAAAAGATCACACTAGGTGAGATCAGCCCTTTGAGTGGGAGTTGTGTATATGAGAGAGGAAGGTGAAAGAAAAGGAAGAAAGGAAAAGCCAATTTCTCTAGGTCCAATTTCTATTCTCAGATAAGCCACCTCTTTTAACTGTACTTAATTACTTCTTGTTTTCATTTCAAGTATTTACTACAGGGCCCTCAGGGAAAGTGAGAGTTTCCTTCATGGGTACATAGTGATATTTGATACAGAATTTTAATGTATTACAATTGGTAAGTCAAAGAGCCCAATAAGCTATACCCTCCCTAAAGACTTATTCCAAACAAATCCTGAAGATTTTTGCCTAAGTAAATAAGACCACTACACACTACTGTGTGTAGTGAGTTCCTGCTGCACATAATGAAATCTTTCAAGCAACCTGAGCAATAAGGTCGGGGCAAGGGCTTCCAGAGACTGGGATTCATTGACACCTCACTGAAACCCATGTCCTACTTCTAAATGTGTGTAAATGGAGAGACTGGGTTTACTACACATGATTTTCTTTATAAGCAACCTTAATAGAGATAGAAGAATACCAGAAAGATCTTTTTATCATTACAAGAAGTAATAGCAAAACAGGTCATGAGAGCAAGGGCACAGTCAGGAGTTTCTGCTTCAGGAAAACTCACATTGTAACAGTGTTCCTTTAGAGATGGGAATGAACTATTTTGAGCTCTTTGATTTTCTATGAAAAAAGGAGAATACTTTTGAACATGCAATACACGTCTCTCTCTTTTAAAGTTGCCTGTCTGAAGACAATGCCTTAGAGAGAAGACTGTACCAGAGAGAGCTCCTAGTAATTCCTAGAAGGTCACTGGAAAGCTGATTTGCATGGCTCAAGATGCATGTGGAAGATGTGGGCTTGATTCAGATTGTCACCATTGCCCTACAGTTACAGGATATTGTCTTCCTTCTAAGAGTTCTCTAGACCCCTCATATTGAAGGGTTGAGTAAACCTATCACATCTAAGTGTTAATGACAAATTTTGTTGTCACCTAACTCGTGGGTCGAGTGTTTAATTTAGAACCAGAGAGAAGGCCAAGGCATATTGGATTTCCTGCCCTGATTTATGGGAGGTTGTCTTGGGTCAGAAGGTCCTACCCAGTTCTCAACACATCTGAGATTTTATATTTATATTTTATATTTGCAAATTCTGACAGTGCACACAAAGGTGGCTATAAAATTAACTACCATGGTGCTTGTCTTATGGTAGGTATGTAGAATACTTTTAAAATGTAAACTTAACAGAAATAACTATTTTAGAAAGTTAAAAAGAATGCTTAGGGGAGTAGGATGGTATGTCTTTTTTGCATCAACTAGACAAGTTTTCTTGAAGAATCAAGTTTAGAGTTTAGATTCAAGTTTAGGCACAAGAGTCACACTTAATGAGGAGCACAGAGGGACAAATCTAGACATAGGGAATATTTTGAGCAAAAATTCAGAAGCAGGATAGGTGACCCTTGTAATATAACTATCATATAATACCCAGGGCCAGCATTTTACAACCTCAAAGACAATGTCATAAATACAGATGATTTGGCAGCAAAAGCAGCCCCAAGTGGCCTCTTCAAGGTCTATGTTACCTAAGATCTCCGTCTCTCATCACTCTCTGCCTTACTCATTCAATTTACAGGCAGCAATAAGTCATTCCTCATCCCCCTCTACACCCTAGGTAAGTGGCCCTATGACCTTCTTAGGGGTGGAAATCAAAATCAGAGACATGAATTTGAAAAACAACAAAATTAAGTACATTTTTAGTTAAGTGTCAGGTTGATAGCTTTATGCTATTTAAACAGATTTACAATCTTGCAAATAGATTATGGCAATTTCCCCAAAACAAAAGAACACATGACAGACTCCAGAAATGCTATTCTTCAGCATAAGATAAAAACGAAATAGATCGTGTCATTGTACATGGATGAAAATGCAATAAAAATAAGTGATTTGATCATCCTACCAAGTGTCATTGAGACAAAATCTTCTTTATTATGTGTGATATGGGATTTGATGACGAGGATTATAAAATGAAGACCACAAATCAGCATGAAGTATAATGTGTGATATATAACCTTGTCCCTGGGAATATTTCTAATTGCCTCTTGAACCGAAGTTAAGAATTGGGTAAAATTTAATTAAAAGAAATTATAATTTGTATTATGCTTTTGAAAGTTAATACAACTAGCTCTTAGTACCTGTAGGTGTTAGAAAACTTGCTGCAGTCAACTCTGCTTCTTAGAAAAAGCCAATGAGTCAATCAGCTCTTTGCCCTCTGCTAGTTGCAGTGTCATGGAAACAAAGACTTGATCCACAAAGCCAGCCAGGTCATTTAAAATATCCACCCTTTCAAAGAAAAGACATACAAAGACTGTTTCATAGTTTCAGATATTTTTATAAGCAGCAGATTATTTAAGCCTGACCTAGTTTTTTTCTGATATAACAAATTGTCAGCAATAGCCATAATATTAGAGGCAAAACTACTTTTATTCCTTGCTGCATCAGAAAAAATCAGATTATTTGGTCTTTTGCTTTCCTTTTACATATCAACAATTTTAGCAGTTAATAGGTTGTCAGTACATTAGTTCCGTTATGCAAAATTGAATCTATGAAATACATACATAGGAACTTGTTTTGAAGTCAGATTTATATTGGCTCCTAAGTATGTAAGTCCCATGAACTCAAAGGACAGAGTGGAGAAATTGTGATTGTAGAGAAAACAGCATTATATTCAGCTTCATAAGACTTGAATTCAGAGTCTTAGAACTGAGGGAGATCTCAGAGACCATCTGGTGCTAGCCACATCCCACATTTTACAAAAAAAGGAAACAAAAATTCTGAGAGATTAAAGTGTGGAAGATGGAGCTAGCACTCTCCCACTCAATTCGGTGTTTCTGTCCATGAAGAATTCTGTTTCCCTGGATCAGTCAGTTACCTTTCTCAGAGATTAAACTGTAAACCCAGGAATGAAGGAGACTAAATTCATGTGCTATAAGGATTAAGGTACAGCAATTTCCACATTGTGTGCTACAAGGGGCATATATAAAAATTAGAAGGAGTGCTCAATTTAGGAAACTGAATTCAAATTAAAGCAACACCAACATGAACAATGTACCTATGTGTGGCCATTATTCTTCAACTAGTCTTCCCACCACCCAGTGAACAAATAATATATCCACCAGCCATACTTTTTCCTGGAGCTACGTATGTCCACTGTGGCACTGTTTACAACAGCAAAGACCTGGAACCAACCCAAATGTCCATCGATGATAGAATGGACAAGGAAAATGTGATACATATACACCATGGAATACTATGCAGCCATAAAAAAACAATGAGTTCGTGTCCTTTGAAGGAACATGGATGAATCTGGAAACCATCATTCTCAGCAAACTGACACAAGAGCAGAAAATCAAACACTGCATGTTCTCACTCATAGGTGGGTGTTGAACAATGAGAACACATGGATACAGGGAGGGGAGCATCACACACTGGGGTCTGTTGGGGCAGACTAAAGGAGGGACAGTGAGGGGGTGGGGAGGTTGGGGAGGGATAACATGGGGAGAAATGCCAGATATGGGTGATAGGGGGATGGAGGCAGCAAACCACATTGCCATGTATGTACCTATGCAACAATCCTGCATGTTCTGCACATGTACCCCAGAACCTAAAGTACAATAAAAAAAAAGACAAAAAAAAAATGAATCTTTGTGTGCTGATTCCTCTTAAGAAAGGGGGAGACACATCTGTATTATTTGAGACTTTGAATATAAATAGAACATTCAGATGAGGAATAACACACTGAAGCAGATGGTTGTTTTTGTTTTTGTTTTCTTTTTTTTTGTATCAAAACTATACACCAACTTGGAAGTGGCTTCCATGTAATTAGTCAAGGATTTATTTATCTATTTAGATGTTTATTTTGTTTTAAAATCATAAATTAATCAGGATCCTTAATGGAAGCTAGTCCAGGCACATAAAATACAGCCTGCAAAAGAGAAATAAAAGGAAGCAAAAAGTAAATAAAGAAGACAATGATAGATTCTACTAACTTTAAAGCCCCTAAAAGTTTCTTTCCTGATGATGATCTGACTCTTTGGCCCATTTTGTTTCAGTAAGGGCTGAACAAAATTACCTCCACCAACCACCTCACTCTGATCTCAGGCTTATGCTAGCTTATGGCTTTTGATTGTTTGTTTCTTCACTCTCGGATCTCCCTCCCTTGATGTCTCTAAACCTGGGTGGGTTTCTAACTCCTAGTTGCATCCTTTGTACGACAATTTCATTTCAGGAATCTTGACCCTGGCTTGTGTCTAGATTCATTAGATCAATCCTAGTGAGATTGATCACAGAAATCTCATAGCAAAGAACAGTACCTCTCTGCTATGATGTGTGTTCCCAAACAATTTATTTCTTGGAAACTTGATCCTTAATGCAATGTTGTTGGGAGGTGGGGCCAAATGGAATGTGCTTGGTTCTTGGAGGGACCATATACTTGAATGGATTCATGCCATTACTTCCATCATGGGTTCATATTTTTGGAAGTAGGTGTTCTCTTTCTCCCATGTGATACCTTTACCATGATATAATACAACAAGAAGGTCCTCACCAGATGCTCGTACCTTGATTTTGGACTTCCGAGCCTCCAGAACTATAAGAGAAAAATTTCTCTTCTTTATAAGTTACCTAGTCTCAGGTATCCCGTTATAGCAGCCCAAAATGAACTAAGTCACTTTCTTTCCCTAATTGTTCCAATACAGCTGGCAATTATATTTCTAACTCTCAAAGCAGTTAGGCAAAGCTTTCACATTTTCTGTGAAATATTTACTATATTATGATTACTGTTGAAATATTTACTGTGTTACTAAAATGATATAGAGCATAACAGGTATTCAATTAAAAACCGGAAACTGGTTAGTTTTTTAGAAACTTGGTATTTGATTACTATGTGGTAACCACTCTAATCAACATGGTCATTATTTTAGCATTTAACTAAATTATTCTCCAAATATGTTTATTGTGTAACTACTAGGGGAATTTTTTTTTTTCATGTGTTTCGTTAAACCCTGAAGGGAAAGGTAGATATAGGTTTGAAAGTACATAGAACATGAATTCTAAATTTCAAAGCATTTAAAGTCTGTCAAGATAACAGCTGTGAAAACAAATCAAGTACAATTCAAAATTAAATAAAATGAAAGAAGAAGTGAAACCAGAATATCATAGGTAGACAGATGAAAACATAGTTAATTTAGGAGTTTATGGTATATTTATTCAAGGAAGTGGCATTTGAGTTCAAATTTAGAGAATGAAAATCATTTAACAACAGTGCGAAGATGTTGAAGTACATCATGCATTCAGTGAGAGGCTAATTGGAACTGGGCAGAGAGCTTTGGGGCTGTAGTAAGAAATATGTCAGAATTGAATTTCATCTCTGTGCTAACTCTTGCGGACACAAAACAACGAGAATGAATGGCCTGCTTTGGGGGATATATAGTACACCAGGGAGAATCTATTACATTGAACCTAGTCCTGTCCTTTTCTGGCATACCATAAATTGCAAACATTTATAGAATAGAATTGTAATCCAGGAACTCCCTTGGGCTTGCTTTTTCCCTTTTCAAATGTGCAGGCATTCCTAACTGACAAAGAAATCGGAAGTTTGGTCTCAGTCTTCAGCCTAGAAATTTTCTGGTACATCTTTGTCCAACTGGTAGGTCACCCTGCTGTGCTTGCTACCCTGCAGGTGCTCTCTAGCATGGCCTATCAACCCTTATGCAAAGCCATAGTGCCCTGTTACTCAACTACCCCATTTTCCCCTCTATGAACAGAAGCTCAGAAAGGAATGCATCAGAAAGGACCCCCTTCTTGCCACCACATTCCCTTGATCTCCATTAGATTAATACTCCAGCCTGCACAAGCACATACAAATATATTTACTGAAGGAGTAAAGGAATTTTAATATAAATAAGTATGAGGTAAACATTCTAGTTACTGTAATCTTTCTTTTAAATCTCAAATACTAAACAGTTTGGAATAATGGTGAGCCAAAGGTGAGGCCTTAAGAGAACTTTTTGGAGAGACTGGGAAAGGTGTTTACTAAGTAGGGAGATTGTTATCTTAGCCCCAGCTCAATGGCAACCTCTATAGTTAATTATGGGTAGTTTTTAAACATCAGTAACAGCACTAAAATGAAACAATAATATTAGCCAGAAAATAAGTGAAGTGTAAAAAAATATTTATTGAGCTTCACATATATATTTATGTCACTTAAAAAAGTAACTAAAAAAGTAACAATGAAATTGTTTTTTTTTTTGGAGACAGAGTCTCGCTCTGTCACCAGGCGCCAGGCTGGAGTTCAGTGGTGCGATCTGGGCTCACTGCAACTTCCACCTCCCAGGTTCAAGCAATTCTCCTGCCTCAGCCTCCCAAGTAGCTGGGACTAAAGGCGCATGCAACCACGTCCAGCTAATTTTTGTATTTTTAGTAGAGACGGGGTTTCACCATGTTGGCCAGAATGGTCTCAATCTCTTGACCTTGTGATCCGCCCATCTCGGCTTCCCAAAGTGCTGGGATTACAGGTGTAAGCCACTGCGCCCAGCAACAATGAAATTTTTATTATTATTATTATTATTTGAGAAGGAGTCTTGTTCTGTTACTCAGGCTGAAGTACAGTGGCCTGATCTCAGCTCACTACAACCTCTGCCTCCCAGGTTCAAGTAATTCTCTTACCTCAGCTTACCAAGTAGATAGGACAACAGGTGCACACCACAACACCTGGCTACATTTTTATATTTTTAATAGAGATCGGATTTCACCATGTTGGCCAGGCTGGTCTCAAACTCCTGACCTGAGGTGATCTGCCCACCTGGGCCTCCCAAAGTGCTGGGATTATAGGCATGCGCCACCTATATTTGCCCAGCCACACACGGCCAAAATTAATATTATAGTACAAAAAAGAAAGATACAACGAATGAATATTTTAATTAATATATATAGTAAAATTCTATCTACATACTGATTTGTCACAGTAATGAATAACATTACAATTCAGCACAATTCAATAATAAATAAGAACACAAGTATTTTTTTAAATTATACTTTAAGTTCTGGCATACATATGGAGAACGTGCAGGTTTGTTACAGAGGTATACACATGCCATGGTGGTTTGCTGTACCCATCAACCCATCATCTACATTAGGTATTTCTCCTAATGCTATCCCTCCCTTAGCCTGCAACCCCCTGACAAATTGTGGTATGTGATATTCCCCTTCCTGTGTCCACGTGCTCTCATTGTTCACCTCCTGCTTATGAGTACAAACATGCAGTATTTGGTTTCTGTTCCTGTGTTAGTTTGCTGAGAATGATGGTTTCCAGCTGCATCCATGTCCCTGCAAAGGACATGAACTCATCCTTTTTTATGACTGCATAGTATTCCATGGTGTATATGCACCATATTTTCTTTATTCAGTCTATCACTGATGGGCATTTTGGTTAGTTCCAAGCCTTTGCTATCGTGAACAGGAGCACAAGTAATTTTTCAAAAGAATGTTTCTATTTTAAAAATATTCCAAGTTAATAAAGTGGGGTTTCTTTTGTTTTATTTTTGTAACAAAGTCTGTCTCTGTTGCTCAGGCTGGAGTGCAGTGGTGCAATCTCTGCTCACTGCAAATTCTGCCTCCTAGGTTCAAGTGATTCTTGTGCCTTAGCCTCTTGAGTAGCTGGGACTGCAGGCATGTGACACCTCACCTGGCTAATTTTTGTATTTTTAGTAGAGATGGGGTTTCAGCATGTTGGCCAGGCTGGTCTTAAGCTCCTGACCTCAAGTCATCTGCCCACCCTGGCCCCCCAGAGTGTTGGGATTACAGGCATGAGCTACCACGTAGCCAAAATTAATATTATAGTACAAAAAAGAAAGATACAACAAATGAACATTTTAATTACATTTGTGTGTGTGTGTGTGTGTGTGTTAAAATTCTATCTATAGATTGATTTGTCACAGTAGTGAATAACATTACAATTTAGCACAATTAAATAACAAAAGCACAAATAATTTTTAAAAGAATGTTTCTATTTTTAAAATATTATTCAAAATTAATAAAATGTTTTTGTTTTGTTTTGTTTTTAAGGTGGAATCTCTCTCTGTTGCTCAGGCTGCAGTGCAGTGGTGCAATCTCAGCTCACTTCAACCTCTGCCTCCTAGGTTCAAGCAATTCTCGTTTCTCAGCTTTCTGAGCATCTGGGACTATAGGTGTGTGCCACCATATCCAGCTAATTTTTGTATTTTCAGTAGAGATGGGATTTCAGAATGGTCTTGAGCTCCTGTCCTCAAGTGATCCACCCCCCCAGCTTCCCAAAGTGCTGCGATTACAGGCATGAGCCACTGTGCCCAGCCTTAAAGTTAATAAAATTAATAAAGTGTTTTATGAGTAAACCAAAATTTAAATTTACCAAACAAAAATATTGCCCTTGCAGTTTGCACCTGTTTCAGTTTTAAATTTTAAACACAAATACAAACTCCAAAAGGTCACAATGAATGACAGGAACAAAGTAACTTGTGTTCTGTTTCTTTGCCACTATGATCACTGTGCTGTAATCTACCATTTAAATGCAGGAATCTGTAGTATCACAAGGGCTGGAGACACAAACCACACTTGAAGTGAGTGTCATCCATTACATACTATTAGGAAGTTACTCTCAAGTATGAATCCCTGAAGCTGAGACTGTCTGTCAGGTGGCAACTTTATAAGTAACAATTTTCCAAATTAATGTCCTTACAGAATCCTTTGCTGCAGGATAAGTAATAACTGTATGCTAATTTGAAGCCTATTATGTATTATTAATACTCAAAAAGAACTTAGACTAACAAAATATTTTTTCACAAGGAATATTTTATCACTGATACCCTTTAGAATTGTCAAGTGCCTAGTAATAATTTTAAAAACTGACTTTTGATCAGTTTTATTACTGTTTTAAAATTTTTACACCAAATGTTTCTCCTTATTATCTGCACCCAGGGAGACAGCCCCTATTGCCACTGCCCTAGCTAAATGGCTACTGAGCTGTAGAAATTTTGATATTCTCCTGAACTATTCATAATAAAGTACAAGGGATATTGAGAGAACTTGAGATATGTACCCAGGAATATTAAGACTACCTGTGCATATCAAGACTGTCAATTGCTTTTCATCTGGGGAGCCATGTAGATGCCACAGCACTTAGCTTGACTCAAGTCATTTGGAATGACTCCACCTGGGAAAGCATTTTGTCAGGGAGAGAAGTCCAGGAGAAAAGGTGAAGATGTGCTACAGGAGGCAAGAGATCACGAAATCAGCCAGAGAAAATAACACCCATACTGGGGAAGAGCGCAGTATGGAGGTTCTCAGAAGGAGATCTCTAGAGAGATGCTCTGTGGAAGACTGGTTATCTTTTTACCTACCATGATATGCCAGTCCTCAAGAAGGAGTCACAAGCCACACTGGCTAAATAAGAAGACATTACTCCTTTCCTTCTTCTTTCTCCCCTTTCCTGCCTCTCCTCTCTCCAACTTGGAGAAGCCAGAGGAATAGTATAGTACATGGAAGAGAAAGAGGAGAAAGATGAAAGTCAAAATTAAAACCCAGCTTCATCTTTACTGCTGTTCTCCAATCTATGAATCAAACCTGGGCTCTAAAAAGAGAATAATCTTAGAATATATTTAAAGTAGCCTGAGATTTTACTAAAAATGAATCTGTTTTTTATACCTAAAATTATAACATTAGCCAAGTGCTGACAGATCTTATGGAACCTATTTCAAAGCAATGAAAGAGAAAAATAAAGTGTGTACTGCTGAGCTCAGCCCATCAACAAAACTGATTATAGTATAATCCCACCCATAAACTAAACTAGTCTCTCAATGAATGATGGAGGAGGCTGACAAGCCTTGTCTGATCCCTTAAGACCATTATACATCTGTGAGTTTATTTATAATGCTTGCAGACATGAAAGATCTTCCTGCTTCAAGTTCCTTGATCTCTGCTCCACCAACAAAACCTCTTATTTTTTTAATTTTAATGAAGAACTTCCAGCTCTCTTATAATCAGATTTGGAAAATATACAACTCTACAGTCTTCTAGCTCTATGCTCACCTCCTTAATTATTCTGAAAGCTCCAGAACCCATGCAAAATGGCCTCTGGGGAAGGGAAAGAACACTGCATTTCTTTCTCTCCCCTTACTCTTTCTACAGGGTCTTCCTTTCCCAATCCACACCACACATAGCCCCATGTGGGGAAGAGAGTCACTCCAGGTTCCCTTTGCTATCTGTTTTCTTCAGTAAAAGCCCTTTAGGGGCTTAGCTTCATTGCAAGCCTTGCTCCATCAGGCTACTGCCACTAAGCACTCAGCCCACTTTCTCTTCCCTGCTTATTAGCACTTTGCTTAAGCTCCTGTTAGTGATTTCCTTTCCTATATTGCGACACCTGGAGTGTTTTTCAATTATCCCAAGCAATATCATGTAATTCTCAAAAATTCTCTTAGCCAAATCAAACTTTAAATCACTTTAAATAACAAACCTATGCTTCACAGCATTGTAATGGGGATAATATACTGTTCACACAGTTTGGGGGAATGATCCCAGGGCGGATACTGACTTGTTCATATTGTTGTTTCTTCCACTTTACCAAAAACCTCACAATGTGTAATGAGCACATTCAAATGTTGCAGGAAGGGGGATGGATGATGCTTTTAGTGCTGTGAAGATGAATGATAACAGAGTGAGTACACATAGATCCAAAAAGGGTCAGTAAGACCTTTGTCAAATCATGGAAACTCTTTCAAAATTAGATATAAACTTTCTGCCTTATAACTTTTGAAACTTAGCACTTTATACTTATGAGGTGCTGTTCTAGGGACTTTGTGGACATTATTTTATTTAATATGCACAACAGCCTTATGATGCATACACAATAATTACCCTTAGTTGCTGATGAAGAAGCAGGCTTAGAATAGTAAACCTAATAGTAAATACTGAATACTGACCCTAGAGATCTTTCCACAATATGATACCTTTTTTAAAACAACAAAGTAAAAATATTTCTGGTGAGCCTATCTTCCTTAGTGGGATATGGGGGAGATTGTGCAGCTTATGCCCTTTATTTAGCAAGTTCTATATATAAGGAACTTTACCTATGCAATTTCTGAGCATCTCAACCATCCTGTAGTGAAGCAAGACTGTGACAGAGCCAGCTCACACCAGCTTGTAAGAGTTGATTGTGATATTTTCAGAACTTTTTGAGCTTGTTAGTAAACATCCTTATTAAAAATTAAGTTGTATCAACTCACTTAAAAATAAATTGCATTAAGAACACAGGTAATAAATTTCTAAAACCAATACTTCCTAATTATTTTAGGACAGTTTATATAAATTATGCTCTTGAGTCTCTTTATACTTTTTGTATCTATGTGGTGGAAACATGCAATGGTGTGCTACTTACTGCACTTCTCTTCCCAACTCTGTGTTTAGTGACATCATATAGGGAGCATCAAATTGCCCATGATGAGAGTCTTTATATTATAGAAACCAGCCATACTGAAAAGAGCTTGAAATACATTAGCCTACTTTTCATTAAAACAGGAAACAGCTGACCATTTCTTGCTTCTAAGTTTCAGTAGCTATTATACCATGAATAGGACAAAAAATTTAGAAAACATTCTTTCAGCATTTGATAACTATTATTAGATTCAATAAAGAATTCATTCACATCATTGATGAATGAGTGAAATTCTAGCATGTCTTCACTGCTTCATTTTTGTCTTATTACCATAAATAAAACCGTCAACCAATATTCACATCAGAACTACATTCACTTGTCAATGACACGAAGAATTTCTTTGCTGAATTGGATAGTAATCAAGCATTTCTTCATAGTACATATTGTGATGCTGTGTTGGATTATAAAATGATAATGGATTTATATAGAAATGGCAAATCACATGGAAATTACTATGGTTGGGTATATTTTGCAAAATATAATATTGCATATATTGTTATTTGTGAAGTGTCTATATAAAATTTTATAATAAAGTTAAATAGGTATAAATATGCAAACATTTTCCTGAAAGAGTCAGTTATTAATTATTTACCAGCACATCACTGGTATGACTATTATTATCTGCATCTGACAGAGTAGAATACTGGCACTCAGAAATGTAGTTACCTGCCCAAGGCTGAACCACTAGTAAGTGCAAGAGATATGACTGACTAGAACTCAGGATTGCCTTAATGTAGCACATACTCTTTTATTCAGTGTTTTGACTTAGGGTTGACACCTGAATTTGTTATGTGACTTTGTCTTCACTTTTAGATTTGGATCTGCAAAGCCAGTTAGAATTGCATTGCCTCTCTCTTCCAGACTGCAGGTGTTCAACTTCAGGTGAAAGGCAGTTGCCACCTCATATAGGTGTGTTTGTATGCTTGACTTTCCTTGCGTGCCCTGTCCCCACCATCCCATAAAAACAGGAGAGAATAAAATGACTGTGTGAAAAGGGATTAGATGTGAAAATAAAGAGAGATTGATGTTCAAATCTTCATTTGACTGTATAATGTATAATTTTAAACTTCAGTTTCCTGCCTTTTAGGATTGTTGTCTTAAACATCACATGCGAAAGCCCTTTACATACAGCTGGGTACAGGTAAGAGGTGCCATAAATTCAGATGCTTCAAGAGACTAACAGAATGAAACTGACATAATGTCACGTAATAGTAAGTGCTGGGGACAGGGTGGACTGGAGAGTTTATAATTGTGGCTTCCAAATTAACTTCCCTGCAGAACGGATTGAAGCTGGAGTCTTCTGTGACTGATGTAAGCCCAAGAAGAGAGCAAAGTAGATGTGTTTTGAAAAATTACATAATTTGGGAAGGATCCTAAAAGAGTATGACAACCTAAGTGGGAATTAGTGCCACTGGAACGTCCAAAGGGTCAAGTTTTGCCCAATTAAATAGGTGAGGCTTTTTCCCTTAAACTTAGAAAGAATGGTCTTGTTCTGTTGTATATTTTTTAATTGACCAGGGCTCTTTTAGCTCTTACATTTCTAACTCTATAACTCCGCCACCTTTCTGCTTCTATAGGCTTCCTGTATAACCTATAATCTTCATTGAAGCAACAAATTGCAGTCTATTTACTACCTCTGTTTACCAGTGACAGAAACTCCAATTGTTATTCTACAGTTTCTATATGGCTACCCTACTGCTTCCTCTGCTAATGTTTCAAAAGAAAGGATTGAAAAAAATCTTATAATATGCTAACCTATTTTCAAACTGTGTTAACTTTTCAAAATAGGGACTCCAAAGCTAAGAATTTTATTAAAAATTGTATGTATGTAAAACTTGACATGCATATAAAAAGTACTAAAATATACCCATATTGTTTTAAAACCAATAATAAACACTTACGGACTTTATTTCTTATGGTATTTTTTGGCCAAGGTGGAGGAAAAAGAACAAGATTTCCACTTCTGCCTGAAATAATCACCCACTCCCAGCTCCCCCCACACAATAAAATATATGAAAAAAATGGTTTTCAAAGAACTGGATGTCAGGAAATGAAAGGTTATGATCTGTGAGGAACAGGCACTGAAGGAGGCAAGACATAAGCTTCTTCCAGCATAGTGTTTTGAGAGAGTATCCAGGCCATCAGGCAGGAGGAAGAAGGATAAGTAGAGAGAATTCTCTGGGTTGGGAAGAAAGTCTGGGGATAGCAAGGTAGCTAGAGTTCTTAGGATAGAGCACCCAAGAGCACTTTAAACAAATAGAAAAGAAAATTTAAAAAATAATACACGCCATCTACAGTGGTGTCAAATAACATCAAGGGGTTAGGAATACATCTAAAGAAAAATCTAGAGTACTTCTGTAACCTAGTATGTATTCACTCTAAACTCATATGTATTATTGAGAAAAATTTAAAGAAGATATGAATAAATTGAGAAATACTCCATATTAATTGAATGGAAGACTTACTATTGTTAAGATATCAATACCATACATATCACCACTACCAGAAGGACTTAAAAAAAAGAAAAAAAATAGATAATTCTAAGTGTTAGTGACAGTGTAGAGTAATTAAAACTCATGCACTGCTGATGAAAATATAAATGATTAAACAACTTTGGAAAAATGTTTGGCAATATCTACTAAAGCTCATCATATACATTCCCTATTATCTAGCAATTACACTCCTAGATACAGATTTAACTAAATTGCATGCATATGTTCACTAGCAGACATGTACAGGAATGTTATAGTCTCTATTCATGACAGCTAAAACTCAGGACTATTCACGTGCCTATCAAGAGTAGAATATACAAGTAAATTGGAATGTACTCTCACAGTGGAATCCCACACAGCAATGAGAATGTATAATCTAAAAATATATGCTACAAAATGAATAAATTTTATACCCATAAAGTTAAGGGACAGAAGCAAGACACAATAGAAAACATACTATGTCATTTCGTTCCCTTCAACATATATACAAAATTAGTCTAGGCAGTTACCTTGGGTGTAAGTGACTAGAATGGAACATAAGTATACTGGGTGCTGATGATGTTTCGGTGTATGGGTTAAAATGGGTCCTCTCAATTGTGAATATTCATAAAACTATACATTTGAAATATGTGCATTTCTCTGTATGTATGTTATATGTTAATAAAAAGTTTTTAAAAAATATGTGATATCCAAAGTGTCAGCTTTGTGCAACTATGTAGAGAATGCTACATCTTGGAAACTCTAAAGCTATAAAATGTTTTATAACCAGAGAACAAAAATAAATAAAGCTAACAAAGTCCTCTAAAAAGCAGCAATTTTAAATCAATTGCTATAATAATTGCTACCTTGACAAATATAATTTCACACATCTATTTGTTTTTTTGACAGCCTGTTTTCTCTTTTCAAAATTGCTTCTTTTCTAATTATAAACCAATACATACTTACTGTGAAAATTCAAGAAAGAATTATGGAAAGGTAAGGGGAAGATTATAGAAATCACTTGTATTAAACACAATATTTTGGCATATATCCTTTCAAATATATGAGTGTGTGTAATTAAATTTTCTATATTTATAAATATATACTGTTCAGGTATTCCCTCCATACATTAGATAACATATTCTATATTTTATTGTGCTGCTTTTTTATACTAACCATTATGATATGAGTATTTAAACATAATTTTAAAGTTTTCCTAAACAAAATTTGAATGGGTCTAAATAATCTATGATATAAATACACTAAATTGTTGTTATTCATCTTATTATTTGTGAGCATTAATTTTGCTTCCAAATGTTTTATTATAAGAAACATTGCAGTGAACATCTTTGCACATACATCTTTATTAGTACTGTTTACTTAGAATAAATTTATCGAAGACAAGTTGTTAAGTTAAAATATGTGGTTTGTTCAAGACTCTTAAAATTATATATATATATACACATGCACACATATATACAGCAAAATTACTTTGGAAGAATTGAGACCAGCATGTATTCTCAGTAATTACATGAGAATTGTAGTTTCCTTGAATCTTTACTAAAAATAAACATTTTTGAATTTGTTGTTTTCTATATTTGCAATAATTGCTTGGTAGACAAAAAGTGTGTCTCACTGTTTTAACTTTTCTTGGTTTTTAATGAAAATAAATGTATTTTAGTCATTTGGATTTCTTATTTTAAGCATTGTGTATTAGGGTGAGCTAATATCGAGTAAAGTCTAAAATAAATAGAGGTTAATTTATCACCCTGTCCAATAGGGGCTAAGTTGGCAGGTGGACACAGATGTTTGAGAGACCCAGGTCCTGCAACCCCCTAAAACTTTAATATTAAGATTGAGTCATACCACACAGGCAGAATAGGAGAGAAGGAGACAGGGGAATGTGCAGTACGGGGACACTCTGAAAAGCCCTGGCCTTGAAGTGGCACATCATTTCTGTTTCTATTCTACTGGAAATGACTTAGATATGTGGCCATGAAGTAGGCTGGTAATGAGTCTACCCATTAGCCAGACTACACTTCAGTCACTACTGAAGAAAAAGAGGGCAATTTTGTTGGCCAGCCGGCACTCTCTGCCATGATGACCTTTGCTCACCTTAATGGGTAGATTCAGTGAGTTTTCTCCACTAAATCTTTATATATAAAAGACAAAAAAATTGCAGTATATGTTACAAATATGTTTTCTGATTTACCCTGCTTTTTCTTTGAATTGGAATAACATGGAATTCTTTTCCTTTGAGTGTTCTTGCATTCCTTTTATATGTAGAATTTAATTTCCCATCTCAAGATCAGTAAAAAAACCTTTCATATTGTCTTTCTTTTTCCTAATAGATTTATATCTTCCATTTAACATTTTAATATCTCTCTAATACATTTTGATAAAGCAGCATCACTGATGAGCAATCACTTAACTATATACATATTTTAGCATAGTATTGAGTAATTCTTCTACCAAATGTTTTATGATATCATGTTTACCATACACTAATTTTCTACATATGC
Organism: Cebus imitator; assembly: GCF_001604975.1. Lineage (NCBI taxonomy): Eukaryota > Metazoa > Chordata > Mammalia > Primates > Cebidae > Cebus > Cebus imitator. The sequence goes on from NW_016107533.1 coordinate 392,393, forward strand.
CTTGTCTATTTCTAAGCTATCTATTCTGATCTCTTTGAGCTGGTACATCTTATCTCAGAACCACATGTTTCTAATTAATGAAGTTTTTTTTTATTTTTATATTTGGTAGTACATTTCCCACTTATGACAATTTTTCCCCAAAATGACTATTTTTGTCAGAATAAACTTGAAATTATCTTATAAGTTTCCAAAAAGTATTGATATCTCTATCATGTAACTACCTATCTACCTATCTATCTGCCTTCTCATTGAGATTCTTACTGAATTACATTCAACATTAAAATTGGTTTGAATATTAAGACATTCAATCTTGGCTGGGCGCGGTGGCTCATGCCTGTAATCCCAGCATTTTGGGAGGCCGAGGCATGTGGATCACCAGCTCAGGAGATTGAGACCATCCTGGCCAACATGGTGAAAGCCCGTCTCTACTAAAAAATATGAAAATTAGCTGGGCGTGGTGGCATGGGCCTGTAGTCCCAGCTACTTGGGAGGCTGAGGCAGGAGAATTGCTTGAACCCGGGAGGCAGAGGTTGCAGTGAGCCGAGATCGTGCCACTGCACTCCAGCCTGGCGCCTGGTGACAGAGCGAGACTCTGTCTCAAAAAAAAAAAAAGATATTCAATCTCTTCAATTCAGGAACATAATGTTTTTCATTTATTCAAATTTTTAGTTTTTCTTTTTAAATGTCCCTTGGTAAAGACTTCATGTTTTTTCTTTAACTTTGTATGACAGGAGGGTCTCTTGTGGCAAGAATTAACAGCCACAAGTAATTACATAAATGTAAACAATAAACATTTGTTGAGCATCTGTGATGTTTCTAGCACTGTGCTGGTTTGGGGGATTACCAAAAACGAAAAAAAAAACGTGTAGTTACTGTCCTGAAAAGATTTCCAGGTCCAGTAGTTAAAGAAAAAATATAAGTACATTATTATTATATAACACATATAAGGTCACCTAACAAAAAGATGCATTTAGAAACCATTTAGTAGAATTCTTTATAAACTTTCCTTCCCATTTCTTTACATACAAACGAGTTCATTCAGCAAGCACTTTTGAGTGTCTACGGGAGACTCTATTAGATTTTTTCTTTGATGGTCGCTAGAAGTAGAACATAGCCTCTGTCCTTGGTTAGCACATAACCAGCAAATAAACACGATCAAGGTATCTACAGCAATGTTAACTCCTTTGGAAATGGCGCAAATAGCTCAACATTTGATAATTACAAATCTATTCATCATAAATATCAACTGGTAGAGTCGAGTCCTTCCAATAAAGAGAGAAGTTAGGGGTGGTAAATATCCTTCAGATATACTCTTCAAAATGTTTTGGTATTGGCCTCCATGATTTTTTCAATAATTTTTTATCTGATGATTTTAAAAACTGAATTTTTAGATTTTTATCTTATCCAATCATTTCTCCCTTTCTCAGAATAAGCAAGTGTTGATTTTCCTCTTTTTGATAAACTTGATAAACTGTGGTAGAGAAAATGCAAGCAAATATCTGAAAATAGTAAAAGGTGGTTTAAATAAAGGTTGGGGGCATGGGTGGGGTGGAAATAAAAGCAGGAGTATACAGAGCCTCTCATTGCATGGGCCCAGCCTGAGCCTCCTGAGAAGCATTTGGCCTTGCTCATTTGTGCTGACACTTGCTCACAAAGGAGAGAAGTTTCATTTCATTCCCACTCAGATGCTCTAGTTTCATATCTGCAACCGTGACTGATAGGATGTGATGAGGTGTAGTCTCAAGACACGAAGTTGCCTCGTTAATGAGATTCCTCATCCTGAGCTTTTTTTCAGAGCATGTACTGATAAACATTGGTCATTTCCATAAGTTGTTTCCAAAATGTAGCTTACTGCACAAAATAGCTAAAGCAAATTGTTTTATTTAAGAGGCTTGCCTGGTTAAAACCAGCATTTCTGTTGCCAATAATGAACAAAAGTATATCCACATTTTAAAAGGAGATATTATTACATTTTTTATTTAGAATTATTATTTAAAAATTGTTTCCTTCCTAAAACGTGGGAAATATCTTTCAAGAAATTCATACTCATGCCAAGTTTCTTAAATTAATATTATAATTATTATTATTATACTTTACGTTCTGGGGTACATGTGTAGCTCTTGCAGGTTTGTTATGCAGGTATACACATGCCACAGTGGTTTGCTGCATCCATTTCCCCCGTCATCTACATTAGGCATTTTTCCTAATGTTATCCCTCCCCCATCCCCTCACACCCTACTACCCTTCCTCTAGCTCCTCCACCCCCACTGACAGGCCCCCGTATGTGATGTTCCCCTCCTTGGGTCTATGTGTTCTCATTGTTCAACATCCACTTATGAGTGAGAACATGCAGTGTTTGGTTTTCTGTTCTTGTGTCAGCTTGCTGAGTGATGGTTTCCAGCTTCATCCATGTCCCTGCAAAGGACGTGAACTCATCCTTTTTTATGGCGGAAGGGCAGGTCCTGCTGCTTAATAGGTCTCTGATCCATAGCATAAACTCCCAACCTAGAACCTAGTAGATACTCAATAAACATGGAATTGCATGCCCAGATAGTCTTAGTCTCTCAATCTAGTGTTTTCCCTAACAGTTTTAAGTTAACTCTAAAAACCAAGAATAAAAAATCATTTTCAACTGGTCTCACGTAAATTTTTACATTTTTAATAATTATAGAATTCTAGTCTAAATTATAATTTTTAAACTTTAATGTAATATACTCTCAATCTAGTAATATCTATATGATTTTTAAAAGTCTGCAGATAATATGTTCCCTACAGTCTGCAACATTAACATGGTCTCTTTAGCCCCTATCATGGTCCTTTTAGAGTTTCCTCCAGGGAAAAGATGTAGATATTTTATGTTTCATAGTCTGTCTCCCTAAGAACATGCCAGTGCATAATAATGATTATATTAGTACTTGTAAAATAGCCATCAGTTCTAAAGGGATTAGTAACCAGGGAAAAGGAGTCTCTAAATGAGTTGTAATGGAGATCATGAACAGCAAATTAAAATAAAAGAAAGCAAACAAACAAAACCCATCCACAACACTCTCTCAAGGTGGAAAAGTGAAAGGAACCGATTTTAATTGAGTTCCCTCTTTAAATGTTGAAATATGAAAGGGAGTGATAAAAAAAATACATAAAGAAAGGAAATAGAAAGCAAGTTAGATGTATACTATGCCTGCAGATTTCAGATCTGAGATGGCAGGTTAAGATGTAGAATTGCCCACGTGTCCTCTTAGCAGGTTTAAAAGACTGGGGACCTGACAAAGGTCATCAGGTTGTACCAGAACTGCCTCCTCTAAGCCAGCCTTCAGCTACTTTATCTTCTTTTGCCATCATTCTTTTTTAACTTCTGTCCTCTGCCTCTCACTCAGCTTCCTTATGGCATTTCCTGTTTAACTATTCACGTTCAACTGTAGCTGCATCCCTTCCAATAAGCCACTACTTTCTTGTGTAACATATCTAACACTTGCTCACTCTTTGTTTCTTGCATGACTCTTCAGTGTCCCTTGTTTTTGTCCTGACATGCTTCTTGCCACCATGTCAACACACGGATGACCCCAATTATCATGCAGGTAACATTTAAGGACCAAAGAATTTTTATACATAATCCATCTAAGAAATCAAGAAAGCCTCTCATTCATTTTTTTTAAAGTCATCTACACTCCTTTGCACATTTAACAGGTTAATTTATCTTCAAAATATTTATAATAGAATCATATTATATGCTTTAAGTGAGATTTTACCCTATTTGTAAGGTAGCAAGTTAGCCTGATACAATTTCATGGATGCTGGAGGAAGACATGAGACTGCTAGGTCAGAAATAAAGAACTTTATTACTCATAGCAATTGCAGTAGCCAAAATATCAGCATCTATGTCAGTTTCCTGAACCCCAATTTCCACAGTATGATGAGAAGAAGACTAAGTGATGCTTGCCCATGCAAGGGGTTGTGTTACAGAAGAGAACCCCGGAGTTAGCGAACTTCCATTTTTTTTTTATTGACATTATGCTTATCTTTGCTGTGGAGGAAGACACTATATTTAATATACTGGATAGTAAGCACATCTGCCCTTTAATCTGGAGGAAGACATTATCTCTATCTTCCAAGACTGTTCTCAATAGAAACATTTGTGGAAAGACGGTCTAGGACAAAGGCGGTCAGTGCCGCCACTTATAAGCAATCAGAAATATGAAAGACCCATAAAATATTGTTTGCTGACAGTAGGGCCAAAAGTAGAGCACATGGAAGAGGACTGCCCTGGGTGCATGCAAGATAGATATTCAGCATATAACAGCAATAATATCAGTGATCAATGCTCTTTTCTGAAAACAAAATACAACAAAACAAAATGTTTTGCTCTAATTTCACTTTTGTTTCAATTACAGGTGATTTTGAATAATTTATGTGTAATATTCAAGTTAGCATATTATTATTTTTCCTTAAAAATAACATGTACATCAGAGTTAATTTGGGGAAACTTTCAGTCATACAGTAAGTGTTCCAACACACAAGACTGTCACATATGTTTCTTTATAGAGTAAGTTTGCAAAAGGATGCAAATAATTCAATATAATTCAAGCTTACTTTGGGTGTAGTTTGTAAGTCCAACCCACGAAGGACAATGCATATTCAAATTAAAACAGTTAAAAGCACAAGGATCATAAAGACAAAGAGATACAACCTGAGTTAATTCAATTCTGCCATGCTCTGTGACTGTTGGGAGGATTTTGACTGTGTTTATCTTTTTTCCCATTGCACAGACATTTGAAAGCTAATACAATTAATCCTGGGATTAAATACATGTTGAAATTTCAAGAATTTATTATGAATAACATTTTTACAAATTTCTGTCAGGTGTATCCTTATGTATAAAACTTTTTCTAATAACTGAAATATCTGTTGCTTAATGAAAATGAAACTTTATTAAAAATTAAAATTAATTAAAAGTGTTAACGAAGTACAAGTAAAGATGGATTGAATCTATATATGCTGTCTATTGAACATGTATGTCCAAAAAGGGGACAATTATCACAAAATCATTGACAAATTTGTAAAACTGTCTTAAAACAGAAACTGTAATTTTATTATTCATTGCTGTGACAACCCAATATTAAGGTACAAGTTTTTTCTCCTTTTTCAAAAGATTTATCAGTATAATTGAACAGTATTAAACCATCAGTTTTTTCCTTTTTATACTTTTATAGTTATTTATAGTTAAAAATTTTACTGGCATGATTATATATATGAAGCTAAATAGTAAATCTTACTTATTTTCTGACCAATAATATTATTTTTTTTATGATTATTACTGAATATGGTTTTTCTGTATGGAAGAAAGAGATGATAAAGCAAACAAACAAAACTACCTTCCCTGGGTGTCAAATGTGCTACTACTGTAGGGCAATCAACAATGAGCCAGCACAGAGATTATGACTAATCACTAGTCTGAATAAATGTAACTGAGTCTTCCGTATTATAACAAAATCTAAAGTGACCGATAATTATAGGATTGATTGGGGTTGTTGTTAAGAGAGCCATCCTCCAGAGTAAAACAGGAATTCTGCAGCACACAGATAGTATAGTTACTGGGATGATCAAACTGTTTCTTTTTCATACTTCAATAAGTCAAAGCTCCTCATTATACCAGTTATGTTCTACTTCCTTGTTCCAGTTATCATGCAAGAGTCCTTGAAACAATCTTTCCCTACAACCTTGGTTACATCAATTGCCAAGCCCTCAGTGTGTTGTACCTACATATTTTATTAATATATTAATACAATTACTTTTCACCACAATTTCAATATGCAATTATTATACCCATTTTTAGCTTGAATTATTTCATCAAGCATCCTCAACTTGAGAAGTTGATCCAGAAGTAAAACTTTTCTAAAGAGCCCAACCCAAATACCCAAAAATATGCACTGCAGCTTCTAATAACTAAAATAACTAGGCAGCTGAGGTAGAATTCACTAAACTAGTGTAAATAGTAAATGTATAAATAGATAAATGATACATATAACTGGGATATTGTATGTCTTCACAGTACCCATATTCATTGTTAGAAAAATATTACTATAGAAGAAGTGAAATTGTCCTTACTATAGAGACATGTTAACTGCACTTACATGCCTTAGTAGCGAGAAAAACAAGATGACACATAGAATAGATTTATTCTCCAATCAATTTCCCTAAGTATGATGTTTTATGCAATCTTTAGCTTATAGGTATTTTTGTTTCTTTTGTCATATAAAAATGCATGAAATACATATTGGTAGCTAAGTTTCAATAGTATGACAGGTTTAAGTTTCTAGTAAATAATCCGGTTATTATGATATGTGAAATTTAACGAAACACTGCAATTGTTATCTCTTTATTGTATTATGAAATTTAGTCCCACAGATGGGGTTGGGGGGTCTGGATTGATTTGCCACCTCTTCTGTTCCTCTTTAATGAAAATGTAAGTCACTCTTCAAGTGACTGAGAATTGCAAAGAAAGATACAAAATACCTGAAAATACTGACAGGTCCTAAATCTCTTAATCTAAATGAGAAAAAAGTATTAGCAATTCAACATGTCTTCCCAATGGACAGAAAACTCAATAAGTAAGAAAAAGAGTGGTTCCACATATTATTCTATCAGACTTCTCTTGTATTTTGTTTTTAATTATTTCATTTAAACTAAGGTAAAAATAACCCAGTAATACAAAGGAAATGGAAATGATTAGAAACACTAAGATGGGAGAAAACACGGCTGGAATTCTCAGTGAGCAAACAATAGCTCAAGAAATAAGTGGAGTTCTGAAAATAATCTCTTTTGAAAAGTGTCTGTTCATATCCTTCACCCAAAACATATGAAAAAATGCCCAAAATCATTGGTCATTAGAGACATGCAAATCAAAACCACATTGAAATACCATCTTACACCAGTTAGAATGGCGATCATTAAAAAATCTGGAGACAACAGATGCTGGAGAGGATGTGGAGAAAAAGGAACACTTTTATACTGTTGGTGGGAGTGCAAATTAGCGCAACCACTGTGGAAGACAGTGTGGCAATTCCTCAAGGACCTAGAAACAGAAATTCCATTAAACCCAGCAATCCCATTACTGGGTATACACCCAAAGGATTATAATTTTTTCTATTATAAAGACACATGCACACGTATGTTCACTGTGGTACTGTTTACAATAGAAAAGGCCTGGAACCAACCCAAATGCCCATTGATGATAGACTGGACAAAGAAAATGTGGCACATCTACACCATGGAATACTATGTAGCCATAAAAAATGATGAGTTCCTGTCCTTTGTAGAGACATGGATGAATCTAGAAACCATCTTTCTCAGCAAACTGACACAAGAACAGAAAACCAAACACCACATGTTTTTACTCATAGGCTGGTGATGAATAAAGAGAACACTTGGGCACAGGGAAAGGAACAACACTCACAGGGGTAGGTGAGGTGGGGGCAGGGAGGTTGGGGAGGGATAACACCAGGAGAGATGCCTGATGTAGGCAACCGGTGGGGTGGGGGACAGAGACAGCAAACCACCATGGCATGTATGTACCTATGCAACAATCATGCAGGATACAGGAAGTGCACATGTACCCCAGAGCCCAAAGTACAATAAAAAAAAAAATAATAATCTCTACTTTGTAAGGAATTTATCACAGCATTTTGAAGCCCTTTTGTCTTAAATTCTACCTCTTTACAATGGCATAGAGGAAGCAATATTAAGAACAAACTATATCTGTAGTCAGTCTTGAGGCAAGACAATCATCAGTCCAACATTTGCCAGGTATCTCCCAGAATCTTTTCAGAGGTTCTAAACTGTCAGATGAAGATGTAATTCTCCAAGAGAACTAAACGGGAGAGGAGAAATATGACCAGCCTCTCACCTTTATTAATGCCTGTGCAGACCAGAGTCCTGTTAGAATATTCCAATAATCTAACTTATCTAGAAGATTCCTTTCTAACAGTGTCTCTCTCTCTGGGACACACATATCCAGCACACACACACACACACACACACACACACACACAACTGATAGGGAGGTAGAAAAAAGTTTTAGTTCACGCTAGATACACAACTCAAGGTAATTTGTATAAAACTCCAAAGCTACCTCTTTAGACCACTTGGAAATATGATTGCCTGGAGAGTGTCACAGGCTGAATTGTGTTTCATTCAAAATTCCTAAGTAGAATGTGGAAGCCCTAACCCCCAGCACCTCAGCATGTGATTATAATTGGGACCTTTAAAGAGTATTTAAAGAGCTATTTAAACTATTTAGTATTTAAACTAAAAGGAGGTCACTAGGGTGAGCCCATTCAATATGACCGTTATTCTTGTAAGTAGAGGAAATGAGAACACAGATACACTGAGGGAAAAGAACATGGGAAGACACAGGAAGAAGATGGCCATCTGTAAGTCAAGAAGAAAAGTATTAGAAAAAAACAACTCGACCAACACCTTGATCTTGAGCTTCTAGCCTCCAAAATGGTAGGAAAATGAATCGTGTTGTTTAAGCCACCCAGGCAGTAGCACTATGTTATGGCAGCCCTGGCAAACTAATGCAGTGTCCATGAACCCCTACTGAGGTCCAGGAATGCCATGACATTTACAAGTTCATTCACAGAATGTTTTTGGAGAACCTGACATGCACTGTGCTAATATTTCAGGCTACACAGATGAATGTGAGACCAAGCTCTTTAACATCACCGCCTTTCTAAATTTTCATGGGAGAAGCACAATGCCACACTGATATCAGCGAAAAACCCAGGACTACGTGTCCAAATGACTAATTTCCCCAGATCACCAGCTTCCCTCTCTTCCATGTACTGAATGTACTTATTCCATGTACTTATTCTCCTACTCCCTTGTTTGAATTATCCACAACCACAAGCAGCAACACTGAAAGCTTTCTGACCTTTAAAGAAGCATTTGAACAGATGTTCACCTCACTAATAAACAAGGAAATGTAAATGGAATAAAACAATGAGATGTGATGTTTAACCGTTCAGATTTGTATACTTGGAAAGTTCAGGTTATGTTTAAATTATTTAAAGACGTATTCTCAGAATATATCAATGCAATACTAGTATTACTTGAGATACTGTAAATGATACACAAAGAATGAACAACTTTATTTTGCAAACTGTGAGAACAAAGAAAACAGATTTTACTGTACTATCCCTAAGGCTCTTTAATCACAAATATGCCTCAAGAATCTCTCATGCAGCAGTTATCAGTGTTAGCTACACATTAACATCACCTGGGGATTTTAAAAAAATTCTGATGCCTTGGTCTGACCCCCAGAAGGTCTGACTTAATTGGTATGATGTAAAGCACAAGCATCAGGATTTTTTCAGGCTTTCTACATTCTGTAAACAAAAGAAAAAGAGGATCCTGAGTTTTCCAAAATTAGTTAATCATACAGGTTTTGGAGTTTTTGTTGTTGGCTACTTTACCAATCTTCTTTACCAATCACTTACCAGCAGCTTTTGGAATACAATTATTTTGCATAATGGTTAGAAAAAGGTCTCTTTTTGGAAAGGAAAATACTGCCATTTCAGCAGTTGATGATGTATTCTCTAATTAACCCCATTGGCTGCCACTTCCGTTATATTTGAATCTATCAGATGCATTCAATATTGTTGATAATGTGATTTTGATAGTTTGATTATAATCCCTGGTATAGGTGCATATTTAAAACACTCTAATATACAAAATCTGAAGATGGTTAAAGATTTTAATTGCTTAAGCCATAAACATACTTGAGCATAAACCCATTTCATTACTATTACATTGAGATTAGACTGATAACAGGTTTCCCCTGACCCTGAAATGGTAACAAGTGATCATTCCATGACTAACCCCTCTTTGGTCACTGAACTTAGTGATCCCTGCTACCTCCACTCTCTCATCCAATGTTCCAGTGTTTTTAATAACCAGACACACCATTAAATAATGAGTACTTATACATTTTGCTTAAGAAGCCCCTTGTGATCAAGTTTATTCCCTTGAGTCTTGTGATTCCTAGTGCACTGTGAGCATAAAGATAGAGGTGCCAACCCCCTGTTCTTTGTGCTCCAGAAAATACTTTCTCCAGTCACATATACACATTTCAGCTCTTCTTTTCCACCAATCTTCCCAATCTCTGTTAATGGTACCAACATCTACTGAGTTGCTCAGGCTAATTGTCCTTGACTTTCTTCTTTCTATTTAATAGATTTATTCTATTTAACAGATCTTCAATCTATCACCAAGTGCTCTACTCGCAAACCTAACAAATTAGCCAAATTCTCTCTGTCTCCAAAACTAAAGCTTTAATACATGTCACTATCTTCTCTCATTTGGACCATTGCTCTATGCTCATAATACTCACTTTGCCTCTAGGCTCTTCCCTCCTCCCCAGTCCATTATCTATATAGTAGTTATTTATATTTTTTGTTCTTTCATTTAATATGTATTTATTTTGCATGCAGTATGCGATAGTAATAGGCACTCTTTTAGGTTCTAGGGATAGAGGAATGAATAAATGGAGAAAAAAATCCTGCCCTAAGAAAGTTTACATTCTAGTAAGGGAGCAGCATAGACTATATAGTAGTGATAAGTATAAAAAAAAATAATGCAGAAAAAAAGGGACATGAAATGTTAGAAAAGATAAAAGGAAGAGTGAAATTTTAGATAGCTATTAGGAAATTCTCTTTTACTAAAGTGATCAGCATTATAATTTTGAGGGATCATTCATATCATAGCACTCCCCTGCTTAAAATATTCTCTTCCAAACACCTCAACCAGGGTTTATAGGGCTCCTAATAATCTACCCTTTATCTACTGCTCTAACATCCTTTCATGCTCTCCCACATTCTCTGTGCTCTAGCCAAATTAACCTGCTCCTAGGATTCAAACTACTTCCCCTACTTCCATCTCATCGTTCAGGTTTTAGTACCAAATTTCAGCTCTTCAGATTCGATGACTTTCTCCATCTATTATCAACTGTTCTGTTTCATAGTACCATCTATCACTTTCTGAAATTATTTTGTTTTTTTGTTTAGATTTTTGTTATCCATACCCACTTATTATTAAAACCAGTTATAAGTTCTATGAAATCAGTGACCTCCACAGGTCAGGTTTCCTAGAAAACAGACTCTGAAACATTAAGATTTGTATCCAGAGGGTATGCTGGGGAGTATTCTTTGTAACACCTGTCAGAAATGAGGGAAGCAAGATTTGGCATAGGGAGAATTTGAACTGTGATGCAGATTCTCAGTTCAAACAAACTCAGCTGATCCTGTGGATAGCTGTGAAGTCAAGTTGGCCATTTAGAGAATGAAAGCAAGTGAACCAGATCTTCATGTCTCTGTGCTCACAAGTGCTTAGATACAGGCTTCCCTGAGGAGGGGGTATAATCTTGAATGAGGCCAAGGAAATTCTTAGAAAGGGATACATGTTTGAAGCCTAAGCAAACAACAGTCCAAGAAGCTGGGAAAATGAATTTCTCCATCTCAAAGAGAATCTGGATAATGCATTCCAGCATCCACTGCCGTCCACCCCCTTACAGTGCTCAAATTCAGTTTCAACTTCATCCAAGTTCAGGTCTTCCAGAATTTTGATTGGTCTCTTCCTAAGGTATTCATGAATGGTATGTTAGTAAGAAAAGCTACAGTTTCTGCTACTAAAGCTGGCCTCTCGGCTACAACTGATGTTCATCATCTACTTTCTTTATTTAACGTTCACTAGTACTTCTGCTGATCTACATAGCTTATCTGATGGGGTTATACAGACCTCATCCCTGAGGGTCTGAGCTCCTAACCAACATGCACTTCTTCTGCCTTGGCTGAATTTTTCCACTTACACAAAAACTGGGCAGAGGTCTACCATGAGCTTTCCAGGTGAAATAATTCAGTGTTAAACACATCATTTCTTCTTTTCATTGCGACACTGCAGCCCTATTTCATTCTCATACTCAAGTTCTATCATGCCCAATATGACGCTAGCTTCTTTCCTTCACTGTTCATTTATTGACACAAAGGAACTAAAGACATGTGAAGGCAGTCATAACTTAAAAGTTTACATAGGTTCTTACTGTATCCTGTGGTAAAAGCATTCCTTCTCTAAGTACCAGGACTTCTAGACCTTAAGTACAAAGAACTAAAGGGTTAGGAAGCACAGACTTCTAGACCTTAAGTGCAAAGAGTTAATGAATTAGGAAGCAAACATTTCCCAACTTCATCACGGAGATGACAATTGTGGCCCATCAAAATTCCACCCCTTGGATCCCATATTCATGTATTCCACCCACATCCATGCATTCCATTCACTGGAACGCAGAAACATAAAAATCATCAATAATTTAGAGTATATACTCTACCTTGAGAGATGGAGCCCCATTTATTTCAGGTTATGGTTACTAAACTGGAACTTCAGCCATGCCTCTAGAGGCCATCACTCTATCAGTCCAGCAGCTTCTACATGGTCCAATATGTGATAGCAACAGTGGATCCCTGGTCCTGTGGTGGAGCTATTGGTCCCGTGGTCTTATTCAATGTCAGGCAGTTTCCTATATTTTAATTGAACATTCTGTAAGCTTGAATAGTAGTGATATTTGAGCCCTAAAGGCAGAAAAGCCAAACAGATTGCTGATATATTTTTTAGTCAAGATGAATTTCTGGCTGTAGGAGAAAAGAAGGGGTTCAGTAATAACTTTCTACTAAGTGGCTGGCTGGTGTTCTCAAAGGATGGTGCCATATCAGGATGGACAGCATTGCTTAGCAAACTGAACACTTGATAGCAGCAGCAATTGTCAGCTTAAGTGCATGAGAGTTTGTCTTAGTCTATTTTTGCTGCTATAACAAAATACCTTAGATTGGAAAATTTATAAAAAAACAGAAATTAATTTCTTACAGTTCTGGAGGCTGAGAAGTCCAAGATCAAAATTCCAGCAAGTTCAGTGCCTGGTTATGGCTGCTCACTGCTTGCAAATGGTGCCTCGTTGTTGTGTCCTCACATGGCAGACAGCAGAAGGGCAAGAAAATACTCCCTTTTACATTAAGCCCTTTCATAAGGATGCTAATCCCATTTATGATGATAGGCTCCATTTATGAAGAAGGTGACTTAAGCACCTCCAAAAGGCCATACCTCTTAAGACTTTTGCATTGGGGATTAAGTTTCAATGTGAATTTTGGAGGACACATTATCATTTATATCACAACAGAGTAGTACAATTGGATAACCTTTATCCCTGAACCACAATATTCTCTTTATGCTCCTAGAGGCTCAACACTGGGGTAGTTGTAACAGAGATTGTATGACAACTAGCTGAGTCATTACACCTTTTTAGAGATAATGTGTCTGTGGTATTTGTTAATATATAATGCAAGGATCTTCACACTTTGTGCCTCTGCCTTGTTTGTGCCCAGTAATAGATACAATACTTCTGTGTTATTAAAGATTGCTACGAGGCCCATTGAACCCTGTAGAATCTAGTTCAAAATGAACAGTTGAGGACACATGATTACTTATTCCATGGCCAGGCACTCTGTTTCTATAAGGATGCAATAACATGCTGGTAGCTGATTTTTGAATAGTTTTAAATTTTCTGCTGCAGATGACATGGTTTTGCTCCAAAACTCTTGGGTTCTATCTTGTGATTCTAACATCTGGGCTTGTCATGAACTCCAGTGTGGCATCTTTCCCCTCCATTGTTACTTCTAATAGCTTGAGATCTACTAGATCACAAGGTCTATGTGACAAGAACACCTGGACTACAACCATTAACTCCTAGATCCCTTTTCTCCTCTGGGCTCTCCTTAAAGCTAGCCCTCCACGTCACTCAGTAAATGGGTCTAAGCACTACTCCTATGTGAGTAATATGCCCCCTCCAGAATTTGAGAATTCAAGGAAACCTCTGGGGCATTGTGCTGCCTCTTAACTGTGAGAAATGAGAGATGTAGTATGTGCCTGAATTTATAAGAGAATATATTAGCATGTCCTACACTACTAGAGACCACAAATTTAACTGACTTTTCACAAATCTATGACACTTTGAAGACTTTATTTTCAATGCTCTGGAGCATATAGTCTTCTGTTCTCATTAATATGAAGTCATGGACTAGCATGACATTCAATGAAATGTCCAGATGGTCCAGATGCCTTTGGACTATAAAATGGCATAGCATGGAAGACGTAACATAGCCATAGAGCCAAGAATCTAGATGTTTACTCTTTTCCATCTCATATAAATGTAAACTGCTTCTGGTCTTTCCTCTTAATAGAGATGGAAAAATGTATTCACTAGATCAAGGTTTCTTAATATCAGCACAATTGGTATTTGGACTGAACATTATTTGTTGTGGGTGTTTGTCCTGTGCATTTTATGATGTTTAGCAGCATCTCTGGCTTCTACCTACTGGATCCATAGAGTACCATATCAGTCACGACATTAAAAACAAATCATCACCAGTTGAGAACTACTGCATTCACTCAATAGCCATATTTAAACCCAAAGCTATATTAATCTGTTCTAGCAAAGCTATCATATATAGCACAGCAGCTAGAAATGATACTACTATTAGTTTGGCTAAATTTGTAGTAGTCCACTGCTAACCTCTAGTATCCATGTCATTTACGCAGGGTCCAGGTGGTGAATTAGTGAAGTTGTGATGGTAAATCCCTTCCTTGAATATTAAGGTCCTCATGGAGGCACTAATCCCTGATGTCTCCTCAGGATGCAATGTTGATTTTGATTTACTATCTTGATTTGGGGAGTAAAGATAGGGCAGCACTTTGGAAGGCCAAGGTGGGCAGATCACCTGAGGTCAGGAGTTTGAGATCAGCCTGGCCAATATGGTGAAACCCCATCTCTACTAAAAACACAAAAATTAGCTGGGCATGGTGGCAGGCGCCTCTGATCCCAGCTACTCAGAAGGCTGAGACAGGAGAATCACTGGAACCCAGGAAACAGAGATTGCAGTGAACCGAGATTGCACCATTGCACTCCAACCTGGGTGAAGAGAGTGAAACTCTATCTCAAAAAAAAAAAAAAAAGTTTCTAATTGGCCCCTTTGATAAGTTCCTACTCCACAGGTCAAAGAACCAATGTGAGTTTCTGTAATTACAAAATATGTCCACTGTAAAATACATTGACACACTAGGAAAATGATTCCTGAGTGGGTGGGTGTATATAGGCAGCCCATGGTGAGCTGGATGGACCTGAGCCAAGACTGCATTCATTACCTGTTGCCCATGCACCTTCTACTCTAAGAGAAGGAACAGGATGACAAAATTTTGGTAGATTTTCAGGAATAAGCGTTAACTCACATACAGTGTTGAATAGCTCTCAGAATTGTTAACACTATCTTTTAATCAATGTATGATAACCTGAGTAAATGGTAGAAAGTCCTTTTGGGAGAGGAAAGTAGGGATAATTACTCCACATGCAATTGCCATGGTGTTGCAGAGTTCTTCCTCCTAGAAACAACTTAGCCTCCCCTTCAGTTGTGGCTTCTGGGTCTGAAAACTAGCCCAAGTAAACAACTGATCAAATGAATTGCAGTAGTTTATTGGATACTGCCTCAGCCCCTTAAATATCCACCCTTAATTTCTTTGGGTTGTACAGATTAAACAAAATCCTCATTCAGTTCCTATCTATCTTGCCTCTGGGATTATCATGCTTTATTAAGCATCCTCATAGCTTTCTGTAAGTCAGGCTCCCTTGAGTGCCACTTTGTCCTTGATGCTAATTACAATAATTGTGACATTAACTAGGTATCTAGTTAATAACTGCATACCTAATTACTCATTCTTTATATTAAATTCTCTCTGCTTACATAACTGATAAGTTTTTGTCTCTTGAATGGTCTCTAGCAGATACATACAATAAATATTTGCTAATGGATCAGAAAATTTATTCCTATTGGGACCCTTCCAGAATATTTTCAGGGAGAATGCCCACAGGACTCTTGTTATAGAATTTCCTATCCTCTGGAATATTAATTTCATTTTTATGTGTAGCTCAGTGACCATGATTTGATGGTTCTATTTGCTCACTGTTCTTTTTTCATTGTCTCTATATTGAATGAAAGCAATATTTTGTCCTCTTAACTATAGTTGCTCACCTAAACTATATAGGAGTTTCTGTCCAGTATGAAATTCAGCCTTCAAGGTTTAAAACCAGTAACAGAAATATATTTCTCATCTTTATGAAACCATTACTATATGGAGGAGCAATTTGTGGTTACCATATCACTCTCTATATTAATTTTCACAAATATAGAAAAAAATGTGTTACTTGGTGATCATCAAAAAGCCTGCTGGTAAAATAACAGAAAATTTAGTGCTTAACATGTTCAGAACCCTCTAAACACTTAAGCATTAATTCTCCCATTCTGTAATCTTGCATCAAGTGTGATGTTGAAAGTAACCCAAGCCAATTTTGAACATTAAAGTTAATATTACTCAAGTGATCTCACTTCTGTTCAAGAAAATAAAAATTGCTTCCTAACAATCTACAACACATTGCTGAATTAAATGTGGCATCTCCTTGCATATTTATCAGTTTTAAAATCATAATCTGGAACAAACAGAAATTTAAAGCAACACAATACAAACTAAAAGAGAGCCCCACACCCTTTTGATTTCTAACCTGTAAAAAGAAATTAAAAAGATGTTGACATTTACATAAGCTTAATTGAAATTTCAATTTGCTCCTCAACAAGCTGTCTTTGACATGTGAAACCTAAGAAGGAGGATCACAGTTAATGCCTCTTAATCCAGTGCAAATTGTTCACAAAGATGCTGAGCTAGAAAAGTAGTTTTGTTGATGGAAAACACCTATCTCTCTTGTTGAAGGTATAGAATTTCTTCAAACTAAGTGGATCTGTCATCTTAAAGTATTTCCTTGATAATCTTTTGTGTAAAGGAATTTTCCCCCATTTTATAATGTATTTTGCACTAATCTTGAGTTAAAAGTAAGCTTCTTTATATTATTGGTACTTCATTGATGTGTATTAATCAATATAAAATTTAAGATTAAGCAAAAAAATTAATTGGTTAATTTAAACAGAGAACACAGCTCAGAATAATATCACACCCCTCAATTCTATCTTACTTGTCCCTGTCTCCCTTATTATATTTCCTGGTGATAAATTTTGCTGTATTTGTAAGTGGTGCTAAAGTGACATAAAGAAGGTGAAGTATTCAAATGAAATTGCCTCTCACAAAACAGGATGCTCACCTAAGGATAGAAAACAGAGTGAAGATTTAGGGAGAATGCTGTATCTTATTATTTTGATTATCATCTCGTCAGATCTTTATTTTCCATCTTTTTGGGTTTTTTTTTTTTTNTTTTGAGATGGTGTCTCGCTCTGCCACCCAGGCTGGAGTGCAATGGTGCAATCTCGGCTCACTGCAATCTCTGCCTCCCAGGCTCAAGCAATTCTCCTGCCTCAGCCTCCTGGGTAGTTGGGGTTACAGGCACACACTACCACGCCCAGCTAATTTTTTGTGTTTTTAGTAGAGATGGGGTTTCATCGTGTTGGCCAGGATGGTCTTGATCTCCTGACCTCATGATCCAACTGCCTTGGCCTCCCAAAGTTCTCGGACGACAGATGTGAGCCACAGTGCCCGGCCTATTGTCCATCTATTTTGACTTTCTTCTTGCCTCTTCCGGAGTTTAAGCACTCCCAGGGGGCTTCTAGAATCCTACCAACTATACATTCACGGTTTTTGTTTTCTTATTTTTTTAATATCAGCTCTGAGATTAGAGGGCAATCTCGGTTTAGATCAGGTAGCCTGATCATTTACAGATGCAATTCTAACTTCAACCCACTGATGGACTCAATACTTAACACTTCTCAGCACAAGGAGAATTGCAACATTATTTCTTTTGGCTTTTCAAATATATCTGTAGAATGAAAGGCATCTCATTCTAAAATAGGTCACTTGAAGCATGTCTATAGTAGAAAGGGGTATATTTCTGCAGCCTCATTTCAAAGTTATTGATAAACAAACCAAGCAATGTGCAAAAATAACAGTGAGGTTTGGGTTCTGCCCAATAAAAACAAGTTAAATTTAAATTTAGGTTTTTGCCACGTCATTAGCCAAGCCCAGTTGTTCCTAGGTATTGCAGCACATATGGTCTGCAAGATCACCCACAGTCTTCAGGCTCCCTATTAGATGACCATATGGACTGGCTGAAGTCCCAGGGAGCAAGAGGGCCATGCAGACATCCCATTGTCCAGCATTTCAGAATGTTTTTGCTTTGTGCATTTTCCAGGGTATATTTTCTCCAATTATAGGTTGTTTCAAGCTTATAATTTGGTATGTTTTAAAACATTTTGATTTTTTTTTTCTTTTTTAAATTTTACTTTAAGTTCTGGGATACATGTGCAGAACATCTAGGTTTGTGCCATGGTGGTTTGCTGCACCCATCAACCCATCATCTAGGTTTTAAGTACTGCATGCATTAGGCATTTGTCCAAATGCTCTGCCTTCCCTTGGTCCCCACCCCACGACAGGCCCCAGTGTGTGATGTTCCCCTCCCTGTGTCCATGTGTTCTCATTGTTCAACTCCCACTTATGAGTGAGAACAAACATTTTGATTTTCAAATAACATTTAAGCACTTTCTTCTGACTATAGCTGGTATAGTTTATTTGACATCAACAATAACAATATATAGTCAACTAACACTAAAATAAAGCTTTGTAATTTTAATAATTTAATTAAATATTTTTAGACTTGATCAAATTGTGATGTTCTTTTTAAGTGATCATTATTCTTTGTAAGAATTTCACTTTCAAATATTTTGTACTTATATACAAAGTATTTTGCATTTATATTAAAAAGCCAAAATGCAAACAGCTCAAATATTTTATTTTTAGCCTTTATAGTTTTATAATACGATAGTTTCATGGTTTTTAAATTATATGTATTATACACTATATAAAGGTATATATCATATAGAGACATATAGAGGCGTATGTGTTTATATGTGCATACCTGTCTGTCCATCTATCTCTCTATATTCTAAGTTTATACAGGAAGAGAGAAGTGAATAGTCAGGCCTATTTTTTCACTTTTAATATATTAGCTCATTTAATTCCTACAAGATAGGAGAATTAAACACAGTATAATAAGAACTCCGAAAGTTTAGACTGCATTGCAATTTGTTGTTTTAATTTGCTGTTTCATCCTTCCAATAATGTATGAGGCTGTATAATACATTATACATTTTACAGTGCTAAAATTGATCTTCGAACAGACACAATTATGAGGCAAAATAGAAAGTGAAAAGAACAGCAGCTTTTAAATCAAATCAGACCTGGGTTTTAATCTTGCTGTGCATTCTTAAGCAAGTTACTTAATCTTTCTTCTCCATAGACATATGAATATTCACTTGATAGGGTTGTCTTGAAGATTAATTCAAATCACTTACGGAAAGTTCTTGACCTATGACAGTATTTATTTAATAAGTACCTGCTCCTTACTCTTTCTTTTTACTTTTTTCTTTCTTTTTTTTTTAGAAGGAGTCTTGCTCTTGTCACCCAGGCTGAGTGCAGTGGCATGATCTCGGCTTGCTGCAAACTCTGCCTCCCTGGTTCAAGCGATTCTCCTGCCTCAGTCTCCTGGGATTATAGGTGCCTACCACCATGCCCAGGTAGTTTGTATTTTTAGTAGAAAAGGGGTTTCACCATGTTGGCCAAGCTAGTCTGGAACTCTTGGCCTCAAGTGATCTGCCCACTTCGGCCTCCCAAAGTGCTGGTATTACAGGCATGAGCCACCACACCCGGCCGATAAATACCTGCACTTTACTCTTATTAGTTGTAATATTTGCCAGTATACATGAAATCTTGGAAAGTCAGTTTGCTGCAAACATTGGGATAATAATTTCTACCCTCAGAGTGACTGGGAGATTTTAAAAGATTATATGTGTAAATTAAATTTAATATACAGTAAATTGTTATTTCTGTTCCTGCACAAGAAACAATGGAACAAGAATTTCTAATTAGGAACTTACAACTTTCATTAAAAGTCATTATTATTGTGAGTATCAAAAATGAATTGAAAGCAGTCATTATATCCCTATTCTGACCATCAATATAAATGTCCTCAAGTTTGTTTATAATCAATCTGAAATGACAAATTTCAGAGGACTTTATCAGGTTGAGTTTCTCTTATCAGTAACAGTTTTTGATTAAATAATTGCAAGTGCATTGCTCCAAATGGCTATTAAGAGAGACCTTACCCTGTGCTAATACTGCCTGATCACTGACAGGTTGAAATCAGACCATTCTATTCCCAGACTTTGGCAAACAACTACTATCTCATAATTGGGTTTGCAGAATTTAATTACAATTTAGACATGCAGAAAAAAGGTAAGGTTTTTATCCATATATGGTTACATAGTCTTTAGAAGTTCTCACCTACAAGTTGTCAAGTTCAGCCACATAGTCTCTGGGGATTATTCATCTGCTTTCTGCTTGCCCTCATTCATGGCTAGTGGAATTCATGACTGGTAGAATGTATGACTTGTGAAATGTGCAGTGTGATCTTGGCTTGGTCAGAACTGGGTGAAGCTCCCTGGCTGATTGTGTCCTTTTTCAACTCCTATGTGCTAAAGACCTCTAAATCTGCCCACTTTCTTCATTCAGTGCCTTGGCCTGCTCATGTACCCTCAGCCTCTGTTGCCACAAAGGACCTGATGGCTGGCCCTCTACACCTCAATTTAGCAACCATGTGCCATGGTAACTCTGGGTAGTATGGGAGGACGAAAATGCCTCAAGCCTTTAATTGCTCACTGCACCTTCCAGCTGATGTTTCCATGCCCTAGTTGTTTAGGGGAAGCTAAAGAAAGTATCTTTCCAGAGTTAAAAATTAGGAGTGCAGCAATAGTACCCCAAGTCCATACCTGTTAGCAGATGCCGTTGCTTAACACCCAGGGCACTGTGTGCTAGCATGAGACCCTTACTTATCAGCTTTTAGCAAGCTAATCCCATAGAAAGGAAAATCTGTACATACACATCTGATTAGCTCTTTCTCCTTGTGCCTGTTACTTATTCCATAATCCACAGGCACTGGAAAGAGCCTGAGTTTTCTTTTACTTTCCCTATATCAAATCCTTCTATCTGACTATACAGCCAATTTAAATCCTTGGTATGTTAAATGAGAGCTAAAGGAATTTGGAAGATCCTTTTCCAGAAAAATAACATGACTTGAAAGGATATGTTTCTAAACTTAATCATCCAAAGCTGCACACTACCTGTATTTTTCTCTTTACATTTATCTTGAAATAGTCTTAATTTCCCCATCCTAAGTTTTTCTTCTATAAGATAGCTCTGGCAATTAAGGTAACATTAATAGTCATAAAAGCACAGTAAAAGAGAAATATTAATAATTGCTTTTAGACATTACCCACTAGTAAACATAGTAGATCTTGGTTTAATGAGAGGAGAGCTAGAATTCTTGTTTTTAATTATTATTTTAATCTAGCAGGTCTAGCAAGGTTGGTTAATAGAAGAAACTATACAGAAATGTATTAACATAGGATATCATTTCTTTTCCTACTACAAAATAAAATGTAGCATTTACTCTACAAACACTCTCGAGTGTCTACTATGATTCTGCCACTGTACTACCTGTTGGTGACACAGATATGCTTGATCTTGCCTTCCTGTGCAGAGCACTTGCAGTCTATTAAGAAGGAAAAAGCAGTCCAAAAACAATAAATATAAGTGCTTCTGTAGAATTCTTAAGTCAGTGTCATGCAAAGCACACTATGGAAGAACACAGTAAGTGCATTGTCTTAACTTTAGTGTCTTCCACTATACTTACTAAACTGCTTTAAATTCAATTCTGTTGAATTCATTTGAGTGCTCCCAAATGCGACTGTGCCAAGAAAAATTTCTCAGAATTGAATAGCAGATTACTAGGATCATCTCTTACCATTTCCAAGATTTTAAGGTTCTAGCCACCACTAATATATGAACAATATTTCATCTTTCTTCTTTATTGTATCATATTAATGAAATATCCCTTATTCTAAAACATCCAAATAAATTATTTTCCAAAAGTATATGGTTCTTGAATATGGTCACATCTATCTGTCTGAAATTTTTAGACTATAGTGCTATATTGTTGCTTGCCTGCTGTTGACTACACTCAAAGAAAAGGAGGATTTCAAGGATTATTTACCTAGCATAAACCATTAAATGAATCAAAAGAGTCTCAGGAATCAGATTCACAGCAAGAAGAATCTGCTGTCCAGCAAGCAATTGATGAGCCTACCACATGGTATTAAAAACATACATATATTATTGAAATTAATAGAAGTGGATTACTCCCCAATCCTTTTCTCTAGAAAAAGTTTTACAAAACTAAGGCACATTCTTGCAAACTTTCATCCTCAGAGTCACAAGAATATTCCAAAATAAGAAATTTGCCTGGGATTCTATTTGTTTTCACACTTTCCTAATTAAAAACCTGTCCATGTACTGCAGTTAAATTTAGATGACAAACACTAGTCAAGGGTATTTTAAAGTTTTAATTTTCCAGTTTGTGGCTTTTGAATTTGGGTCTTAATACAGATGAAAGTTCTTTGGGGGCTTTACGATATAAGATTTCAGAACATTTTTCTTTCTTGAATTAGGGAAGAAAAAACAGTAAGGCAGCAGCAGTTTCCTGCTTCTTGTGCAGTAGCAAGTGATTGTTGCAAGTCCTTTTATTCCTAAATCTTCTGGTACAGAAATTTCGTAAGGAATAAAAATGAATCTAAATTGGCAGAACACAAAGTACATAATCATGGAACCTAGGCAGCTCCAGAGGCATGTGGCACTTCACAAAAAAATGTAATACTTTCAACATTCCACACTGTTGCTTCTCTGAGGAGAAAAGCTCGAAGCTCAAAGGAATTGCTTCAAGCTGAAACCAGGTGACAAACTATTGCATCTGAAGATACATAAGTACAGATAAATATGGTTTTCCCTAAAGCTATTACGTAAATTTGGAATCTAATAACTGGTAGTTTAAAGCAAAAAAGAATAATTCACTTGTTACTGGCAGGGATTAATTTTCCTGAGGTTTTTTTTTTTCTTTTTTTCTCTTTGCCTAAGACTTTGTGGCACTTTAATAACTCCATTTCTCACTCCGTGTGGAGTGGTTCATGCCTGTAATCCCAGCACTTTGGGAGGACGAGGCGGGTGGATCACCTGAGCTTAAGAGTTTGAGACCAGCGTGGCCAACGCGGTAAACCCGGTCTCTACTAAAAATACAAAATTATCCAGTTGTGGTGGTATGTGCCTGTAGTTTGAGCTACTTGGGGACTGAGGCAGGAGAATCACTTGAACCTGAGAGGCGGAGATTTCAGCAAGCTGTGATCATGCCACTGCGCTTCAGCCTGGGTGACAAGAGCAAAATTTCATCTCAAAAATAATAATAAAAATAATAATTCTACTTCTCAAATTTCCACTCTACTTTTTAAATATCAATACAAAAGTTAATGTTAAATACCCCTAAAACATGTTATTGAATTGCTTTGATAATTAAGTATAGTTTTAAATATGATTGAATTTATCCACAATCCTTCTCATGTAGAATTTTCTTTCAAGATTTTATTTTTCAGAATTTCTTAATATAGCATATTTAGCAATAAGTAAATATGTGATATTTAAAATTTGGAAAGAAAGCTAAGTCCCAAAAAGTCTCATGTATGTCAGCCTCCCAAAGGAATTGGATCAATTAACTACAGTAAATGTTTTTCTAGGGCTTACAATGATTAATATAACTGGTTAATTAAATGTTGTGAGTATATAAAATGAATGATTGGCCAAATCTCAAAGTGATTTGAGAAATCCAATTCCTTCCAGCACATTTACTTGTTAGCTGAGGATTTTTAAGAGTAAAGGATCTAGTATTCCTTTAGCAGTCTTACATTCTCATTCTACAATTACAAACAACAATACCGAGGCAGACAGATGCAGCAATCTGTCCAAACCTAAAAATCAAGAAAGACATAATAAATTTAGGATTCAAAATATTTGCCTCCCCAGGCATCTCTGGCTTTCACCTCTGTGATTCTCACTTCCTCTTACGGGGAGTGTGGAAGAATCTCCCCTCTTCTAAGCATGTCTCTGGAGATGCCACGATTTCTTTTCCCCACATCTCTGATTTCCATCCCCAGTGCCTCCAGGGTACAAGAGAGAAATGTGAATTATCCAAAATGCTCCTGAATGGAAACCAAAGTCATAGAAACCACAAGAAGATAAGGCAGCAAAACTGGAAGGAGTATAGGTTGGGAGAAGTGTCAGAGGGAAGCCATCACATTTTTTTTGTCTCTAGGGCTCATTCTTTCACCTTTTGTTCTTTGTTTTTGTCAACTCTCTTAGGATGTGAGTATCATGGAAAGCATAGGTAGGCTTGCTTTTCAGTTTCAGCTCTGCAACAGATTAACTGACTAACCTCAAGAAACCAATTTGCCTTTCTTGCTTTCCTTTTACATAAAGTGCATTAATAAAAATCACTGTTCACTTGACCTCACTGGATTTACAACCATGTACAATAAGCTTATGCAAAAGTTCAAGTATTTTGTAAGTGGGAAGTCTTGGTAGAGGTTCTTAAGTTGAGAGCTGATGCCCATTACTCTTCAGGGCATTTCCCTCTACTAGGCAAAGCTGTTGAAAGAAACAAATTCAAGGTCAGAAGATCACTAAACAAAATAGCATCAAAACAAAGTGGGGAAAGATGGGCACAAAGTACCTGAGAAATGACCCATCTTACTTAGGAGGAGTGTTTCTAATTAACTCAAGAGTAGGTAATGAGTTTCCAGAATTAAAGTATTCTGTCTCTGAACACTGGTGAATAAGAATTCAAATACTTGCCCTTTGGCTTTCTTTTCTGTGCACTTCATATAGATCACTAACCTCCTGGTAGCAAATTGCCAATCAGATCCACTGATTTTTATTACCGGTAATAAAAATATTTAAAAATCCACTGATTTTTATTATCCACTTACTACCAGTTACTACTAGTACTACTTATCACATATATACTTAACACTAGTCATGTAGCCCAATACAGTATATTGTAGAAAATAGTTTTGATGTATTCAAGTAAAATTCCTCTACCTGAAAATATATTCTGATGTATTAGAGACTTGAAAAATGTTACCACCTACACTATCTAGTACTATGAATTCCATCTGCAAAAGGATAACTTCATTATTATCTCCAGTTTCAGAGTCAACTTTTCCTGACTTTGTCCCCACCTTGCTGTGTCTACAAATGTTGATTATGAAGGATGAAAGAAAGTCTTCTTTCTTCCGACTGATTGAAATGTCAGAATGGTTGAGACTCATACAACTTTCTACTGCATAGGACAAAGCAATACATGACAGATGCTGTTAATAAACCCATGTGAGTGAGGCAGAGTCCCATATTCTCAACTATAGGAAATGTAAAGAGCCAAAAAAAATTGAGATGCAGCCAGCCGCGGTGGCTCATGCCTGTAATCCCAACACTTTGGTAGGCTGAGGCAGGTGGATCACCTAAGGTCAGGAGTTCGAGACCAGCATGACCAACAACATGGAGAAACCCTGTCTCTACTGAAAATACAAAATTAGCTAGGCATGGCGGCATGCACCTGTAATCCCAGCTACTTGGGAGCCTGAGGCAGGAGAATCACTTGAACCTGAAAGGCAGAGGTTGCCATAAGCCAAGATGGCACCATTGCACTCCAGCCTAGGCAACAAGAGTGAAACTCTGTCTCAAAAAAAATAGAAAATTGAGATGTACATTAATTAGTAAACTACCAAATTGCTATAGACTGAATATTTATGTCCTACCCAAATTCACATATTGACAACTAATCCCCAATGTTATGGTGTTTGTATGTGATCCCTTAAAGAGATGGTTAGATCATAAGGGTGGAGACTTCACAAATAGGATTAGTGCCCCTGATTTAAAAAAAAAAATACCCAGATAGCTCCCATACCTTGACTACGATGTGAAGACACAGGAAGAAAATGATATTTATGAACCTGGAAGCAGGCCCTCACCAGACACCAAACAAAGTCAATGCCTTGATTTTGAACTTCCCAGCCTCCAGAACTGTGTAAAATAAATTTTTGTTGTTTACAAGCCACATAGTTTCTGTTATAATAGCCCATACTGACTAAAGCACAAAGGTACTGGCAGTTAAGTCCTCCTGCAGATCAAAAATCCTGTATGGCTGTTAGCATGGTCACCGTACTGGCAGCACTCTGGGTACTACCGTACTATTGGCAAGTTTTTCTACAATCCCCACGCAGTCCCTGCTCTCTGCCATCTCTCTCCATCAGGGATATGGAAGGGACAGAAAAGGAGAGAGAGGCACTCAGTCACAGGAAAAGTCCTGGAGACTCCCTAATACTCTGTGGATTCACATTGAATTGGAGAAATAGTATCGTTATGCTGCATTTTTAGGCACTTCTTTCTAAGAGTGATATACAGTTTCTTCTTGGCTCCGCTCTGCTTATGCATTACAATTGTTAAAGCCCAGCTGAAGTCTTACCTCCTCCCTGAGCACTTCTCTACACATTCTGTAAAATCCTGATTGGGCTCTTCTTTCAAATCCTGCAGCATATGTCCCCATATCCTAATTTAGGTCATAATTTCACTATCTTGAAACTTTCTCAATTTATATATATCTCTAACTTGACCAAAATAATTTGAATATAACATAATCTAATCTAGCTTCTCGCTACAGGAACATGATCAGCATTTGGGGCCAGACAATTCTTTGTTGTAGAGGCCTATCCTGTGCATTGTAGGATATTTAGGAGCATTCTTGCCCTATACTCACCAGATGCCAGTAGCACCTCCGGTAGTGACAATAAAAAATGTCTCCGGACATTGCTGAATATCCCCTAAGGGACAAAATTGTCCTTGGTTGAAAACTGCTGATTTACCCTGATGTTGAAATATTTTCTATGTTTGTTATTACAACATAAATTTAGGTTTACACTTCATTTTTATCAACCATAATTTCCATACTAAAATAGTACAGGCTGACCATCTACATGTATCTGAGGATGACCACAGCCTTTAGGGACCTGGAGCTTTAGAAATGAACACGAGAAGCCTGAGTCCAAATTTCCAAGAAATATTCAGGCTCTTCCTTCTCCCAGTAAAAATCCTAATGGCAAGAAAGACCAGCCAGAGATGATAAATCCCCTCACATTGAGGGTGGATGCCTGATCAACTTGGCTAAAGCTGCTTTGGCTTAAAAAGTCAGATAGATAAAGCCTTTGGAACTGTTGGGGACAAAAGCCTCCCCAGGATATTATTTAATATTATTGCTGGCTCCAGGGTGTTCTATTCCATAAGTACTCTGACCTCAGCTCCTGCTGCTGTCTTGTAGACATCTCTCTCCTACCCCCTACACACTCGAGTACAAGCTGGCCTCTGTCATCAGTTATATAAGAACCTATTGTGACCTGAAGCTTAAGATGGGGTAGTCCTCAGTCAGTGGTAGTGTTGGCCGCCTGGCTCAGGTGGCTCAGTTATACATTTCAGAATTAAATCCCCATAAAACCTAATACCAATTTAAATGGTGTATCAGTGACTGATGACTTGGCTAATGGATGAGTCCCAGGAAATTTGTTAGATCTTTTGTGATGACCATATGTCCCTGGTTGATCATTAAGGTCAGAGTCAGCAGGATATTTGCTTTATCCCACTCATGAGCTCCAGGCTCTTGGAGTCCCAGAATTTCTTTGCAGATTCTATTCATAGTACTCTTCTGTCTGGACTTAAAACTAAAGACATATCTGTTCATTCCTATTCCTGAACACCCTTAAGAAAGTAGGTCAGTTTGCTGTGTTTTAATTGTAAAGCGTCTTTTGAGTCTTTATAAAAGAAGCCGAGTAAGTGCTTGTTGTTGTCAGGGTAATTATTTTCTAAGGAGTGCTTACACTCTGACTTTGCCAACGAAATCACTCTACAAGACACATAATTTAAACCACCATTTTATCTTATTTGTTAAATTAAGTAACAGGAGAAAAGCTAGCCTTTAAAGAAGTCTGGAAAAGAAAAGCCAGAGCTTCCACTGTAATTCCTATTAATGAAAATTTGCTTAACATTATTTTTCCTTTCAAATTATTGTTGTTACATTAAAATAGATGCATACATGAATGTAGAATGCTGGGTGATAATATAAAGCATATATACTTTTTTAAATTTTTATTTTAGGTTTCAGGGTACACATGAAGGTTTGTTACATAGGTAAATGCACATCATGGGGGTTTGTTGTACATATTATTTCATCACCCAGATATTAAGTTCAATACCTAATAAATATCTTTTCTGTTCCTCTCCCAATGTTTTGTGCATTTACTTTTTGATAATGTCATTGTCTTTTCATAAAAGAAAAAAATATTAAAAACTATACTTAGGATATAACAATGCTTCCCCAACTCTAACTTAACGTTTTTGCTGGTCATTTTCACATGGTCATATATGTCCAAGCCAGGAACTACACAGAGTGTTTCTTTAGAATGGCAGATTTGCTCCACATGGCCCATTTTAAGTAGATTCCATCTAACAGAGAATAGACCAATTGGTATATTTCATGACATTAGAGATTTCCTTAAAGAACAATGCAAGAAAGAGAAGGAAAAACAAACAGACGAATGTATTGATTTGCTTGACCCAAATTATCTAGAGAAAGTCGCTGCCTGGATGGCTTAATAAACCGCATAATTGAAAAGACCAGTTAACAACTTTTAATCTTATGAAAATTTTTGGTGTAGCAGACAAATATGGAAAGAAAGGGATTTTGAATTACCCACCAAGATTTTCTTCTTTTATTTTAGAAGTCTCTTAGGGCTTTGTATATCCTAGATTATAGCTGTTTCTTTGTGCCAAGCCTCACTCACTCTTCCAATGATGAGGTTTTGGATATGCTACCCTAAAATAGTTTAAGCTGAAGGAATTTGAGAAAACCACAAGGTAGGAAGTTCATTCTCATCTTAATCTACACTCTTCTTGTGAAACAGGTCATAACACCTAGGAAGCTTTTTCTGACCTTCCCCTAAAGCAAGTCATAAGATCCTCTTGTGAGAGATGCTCTCTCCATATCCAGAGGAAAGAAACATCCTTATCTCTGAAGATGAAGGGACACAGAAAGAAATCTGAACATACCAGACCTTTCTAAATTTCCCCTAGTTTCCATTAGATTATATTCCCTTTATCCTGTCAAATTTCTTCATGGTAGTCTACTCTTAAAACCGTCAATAAAATACAGTCATGTTTAACTGTTGCTTTGAGTCTTTTTTCCTTATGAAGGTTCCTGTATCACATACTAATTATATTAAATAAATCTGTACCCTATTATCTTGCCAATCTGTCTGTTATAGGGGCCTCAGCTATGAACATAGGATAGGTGAGGGAAAGATTTTTATTCTGTCCTACAGTGGCATTCATCTACCTTGAAGGAAAATTGCCTACAAAAGTTTTAAAGCAGTTCGTCAGTTACATGTTCATGCCACGCCCACTGAGCTAATAGAAAGTGATTAGAAGTAGTATGGCTGGTTTGAAAACAAGGACTTTTTAAACCTTGGGAGTGTTGGGTTAAGGCACACCATACGTCCATCTCAGCCAGCAGGAACAAATGTTGAAGGGAATAGTTTAGACTATTTTGTAATAATTCAGGTTTAGAGAAGAAGCAAACATTTTTGGCCATTTTGTAAATATTTTATTATTTGGAAACTTCATGGGCAAAATACAAGCAACATGATCTTGCTTGAACAGAAGGCTCAATAACCAACCTTTGAGGTCTTCATTGTGAAGAGCAAAAAGGCACAGGTTTATGGGCCTTCTATTTAGTTAACAGGTATCAACAAAGGTGATTACTTTTCATGTACTATAACTCCTTTACATAAGACAAGAAATGTGTCACCATTTATAGTGTTTATGTGTGATAATCTGTACTAAGGGCTGTAAGTCTATTAAAACTAGGAGCTGTATTAAAAAGGGTCTCTCTAGAGTTGCCAGGTAAAGTGTTAGATTTGAATTTCAAATGAATATTCAACACTTTTTATATAAGTATATCCAAAATTTTGTCTGGGACATACTTATACTAAGAAAAAAAACCATTGTTTATCTGAAATTCAAATTTAACTGAGTAATCCATAGTCTTAATTGCTAAATCTAACAACTCTAAATCTTAGCTCTTACGGGTTAAACTCAAAATATGGAAGATTGGGTTCACAGTCCTTCAGCAATAGAAACCAGAGTTTCTAAGTACACAGATAATGGATTGATTGATCAGTCACATTAACCAAGTGCACAAAAGTCTATTCACTTACAGTAAAAAAAACCGACAGGTTGTTAAACACCCAGGTTAGCATGACAGGCCCACACAATCTCTGTAAGCACATCTACTTCACATCGAGGTCAGGTAAAATTGGGTTTCAAGCACAAGAAGCTCATTGGAATGTGTGAGTGTTCTATGATTTAAGACTAAAACAGGTTAAAGTATTCAGCCCACAGTTGGGAACTTGGCAATGTGAACTTAATATTTTTAAAAATCTACTGGCTCAAAGTTCCTGTTTCCCAAAAGAACCCAGATGGGTTCTGTTAATATTTGTCTCTGTGACTCTTTTTCCTAAGCTCCCATGGGCTGTCCAACCCCCTACCTTGGAATGACACACATCCTTCCGTTAGCTGTATTAATAGCTCCAGTCATATTACGTCAACTCTGCTGCTAGAAGAAGAGACTGTTTTTATCCATTATGTGATGATTTTAAAGTTTAACTCTCAAAAGGCAATCATATTGCTTTCACTTCCACATTCTTAAATAACATTTCACTGTACTCCTCATGTATTTACTGTACTGACTAGAAAGGTAGATTTGCTATAATACTGTTTTCTCTAAATAAGGAAAATGCTGATAATCTTTTGCTTCGAGCCAAGTGTTTATCTGTATCTCATTTAATGCTCACTAAAAATCTTGGGAGGAACAGAGCACAGTTATAGAGTAGCAGAACAGTGTCTAAATATAGGTCTGTCTTGGAATCTACTATATTACTAAAGCACTAGTTCCCACTTTTAAGTAAAATGTTTACTATGGATTATCATGTAAAAGAAAAAAAAAACAAAGCTAGATGAATTCAGCTTCTCCTGTGGCTGAACTATTCTAGGAGATATAAACCATGGCTTGTGACCACTATGATACTATAAAGAAATGAGTACCAGCTTTGGAGTTCTAAATATCTGGCTTAGTAGCATACCTCCAACACTGGGTAAGGGTAGGGGCCCAAGGAGATCAATCTGGAAATTGTTATAGGCTAAATTGTGTCCCTGAATAAAATGCATAATTTGACGTCCTAACTAACTCTTAGCAGCACAGAATGTGACTGTATTTGGAGATAGAGTCTTTAAAAAGGTAATTAAGTTAAGATGAAATTATTCATGTGGGCTCTAATCTAATATAATTGGTGTCCTTTCAAGAAGAGGAAATTAAGACAACCAATTGAAATCCTGAGGAAGGCCTCCGAGGAAATAAACCCTGCCAACACCTTGATCTCAGACATTTGAGCTTTAGAATGGTGAGAAAATAATTGTCTGTTGTTAAACCCACCCAAACTGTGGTACTTTTTTATGGAAGCCCTAGCAAACATATTCCTTAACAGCTTAGATCCTGGGTTTATTTTATTTTATTCTTTTTTAAAGTTCTAGGATACATGTGCAGAACGTGCAGGTTTGTTACATAGGTATAAACATGCCATGGTGATTTGCTCTACCCACCATCCCATCATCTAAATTAGGTATTTCTCCTAATGTTATCCCTCCCCTATTCCCCTATCCTACAACAGGTCCTGGTGTATGATGTTCCCCTCCCTGTGTTCATGTGTTCTCACTGTTCAACTGCCACTTATAAGTGAGAACATGCAGTGTTTGCTTTTCTGTTCCTGTGTCGGTTTGCTGAGAATAATGGTTTCCAGCTTCATCCATGTCCCTGCAAAGGACATGAACTCATCTTTTTTATGGTTGTATAGTATTCCATGTATATATGTGCCATATTTTCTTTATCCAGTCTATCATTGATGGGCATTTGGGTTGGTTCCAAGTCTTTGCTATTGTTAAAAGCGCTGCAATAAACATATGTGTGCATGTACCTTTATAGTAGAATTATTCACAATCCTTTGGTTATATACCCAGTAACGGGATTGCTGGGTCAACTGGTATTTCTGCTTCTAGATCCTTGAGGAGTCACCACACTGTCTTCCACAATGGTTGAACTAATTTATACTCCCATCAACAGTGTAAAAGCTTTCCTATTTCTCCACATCCTCTCCAGCATCTGTTGTATTCTAATTTTTTAATGATTGCCACTCTAACTGGCATGAGATGGTATCTCAATGTGTTTTAATTTGCATTTCTCTAATGATCAGTTATGATGAGGTTTTTTTCATGTTTTTTGGCCACATAAATGTATTCTTTTGAGAAGCGTTTGTTCATATTCTTTGCCCACTGTTTGATGGAATTGTTTGTTTCCTGTAAATTTGTTTAAGTTCCTTACAGATTCTGGATATTAGCCCTTTGTAAGATTGATAGATTGTAAAAATTTTCTCCCATTCTATAGGTTGCCTGTTCATTCTGATGATAGTTTCTTTTGCTGTGCAGAGCTCATTAGTTTAATTAGATCCCATTTGTCAATTTTGGATTTTGTTGCCATTGCTTTTGGTATTTTAGTCATAAAGTCTTTGCCCATGTCTATGTCCTAAACGGTATTGCCTGGGTTTTCAAAGGGCATAATCCCCATGGGTTTGATGTGATCATTAAATAATTAAGTGCCTAGCATGATGCTTTGAAAAATGAAGTTGCTCAAGGAATATAAGGACTATCTTTTTCACTTAAGTTCACAACATAAACTAGCATAATTATTAATTATCCTTGGCAAATTCATTAAGGATCTGTTATGTGCAAATACACAAATCAATATCACATTCCTAGTGATTTTTTTCTGATGGAAGATAGGAGGACAGTATTTATTACCCCCAACGAGTGCTTTATACACTGTATTTTGTTGATTCTGCAATGTATATTTTAAAGCACCCTTTTTATTTTAGAACAGTTTTAGATTTGCAGAAAAATTGCAAAGATAGTGCAGAGTTCCCATATCCCCCAAGCCGCATTTTGCCTATTATTAACAGCTTACATTAGTGTGGTACATTGGTTACAATTAATAATTAACAATGATACATTATTAACTAAAGTTCATACTTTATTCAGATTTCCTATTTACCTAATGCCATCTTTCTCCTCCAGAATCCCATGCAGCATACCGTATTACATTTAGTGATCCTGTATCCTTAGGCTTTTCTTGACTGTTAGTTTCTCAGGCTTTCCTTGTCTTTGATGACCTTGAGACTTTTGAGTACTAGTCAGGTATATTGTAAGAGGCTCTTCTATTGGGATTTATTGCTGCTTTCTTAACCACAGAGATAAAGTGTCATTTTCATCACAACATATTAAGTGTATGTACTATCAATATGATGTATCACTGTTGATACTGACTTTAATTACCTGGCTGAGGTAGTGTTTGTCAAGTTTCTCTACTACAAAGTTTTTTACTCCTTTCCATGCAGTACTTCTTAGAAGGAAGTCTACATGCACAGTCCACACAAGAAGTTGAGAGAGGCTGAGGCGGGTGGATCACTTACGGCCAGGAGTTCAAGACCAGCCTGGCCAAAATGGTGAAACTCCATCTTTCCTAAAACTACAAAAATTAGCTGGGCATGGTATTGTTCACCTGTGATCCCAGCTACTCAGGAGGCCAAAGTAGGAGAATTGTTTGAACTTGGGAGGCAGAGTCTGCAGTAAGCCAAGATTGTGACACTGCACTCCAGTAACCTGGGTGACAAAGTGAGACTCGGTCTCAGAAAAAAACAAAAACCAAAAAACGAAACAAACAAACAAAACTGTAGAGAGTTATGTGCTACCTCCTTGATGGCAGAGTACTTACATAAACTGGAATTTTCCTGCAAGACTGATTTCTCTATTCTCTTCCATTTATTTATTCAATCATTTATGTAAGGATG
Organism: Cebus imitator; assembly: GCF_001604975.1. Lineage (NCBI taxonomy): Eukaryota > Metazoa > Chordata > Mammalia > Primates > Cebidae > Cebus > Cebus imitator. Next base: position 426,472 of record NW_016107533.1, read on the forward strand.
GACTTAAGGATATTTATTTTATACTTTGGGCCATGATACAGCATCATTAAGTCAGTGCAAAAGTTATTAGGGTTTTTGCCATTGAAAATAATGGCAAAAACTGCAATATCAATGGCAAAAACCACAATAACTTTTGCACCAACATAATACATTATTTTGTTGCTCAAATTGTTATGGCTTTGACCATTGTTGTTATTTTGTTTCCTGACCAATATTTCTTTATCACCTATTAGTCCTTTACATACTATATTTTGTTCATTCTATAATTCCCTTTTTTTATGTCTGAAATTTACATAGTAACATTCTATAATTAAAATTAGTATGTTATTAATTAAAATTCTTGTTCCTTAGTCACATGTAAAATAATAGTGTGTGCCTTTTAATAAATGGCATCTTAGATTCAATGAATGTCAGAAATTGCTAAACAATAAGAAATACCTTTCTAGGATAATGTATTCAATTCTTAGCACTCTTGCCCTATCAAACTTTGACATTTTATAGAGAAAATTTCCTTCAGAGATTGTCATTGTTGATCTTTTGGATTTATAGTAGACATGTTGCTTTTTCTCTCTGTTGATCATTTGAACACATATACATTGATCTACTGAAACAATTTATGTTCAGGCATAAGAATATCAGCAATGGTCACTGCCTTACTCTGTTGGCTAATTCAGTGATTTAGGTGCTCTTACCTTCATACGGTCATCCATTTTAGGCCATCCATTGACAGGCAAACTGTATATGATTGTATAAGTAGGACATATTTTATAATTCTAATCTCTTCCATTTTAGTAATAATTTCTGTGTGGATGGGGGGTTTCAGTTTGCTTATTACAGGATTTTATTTCATATCACTTACAAATGAGAAGATGTATTATTATACCTGGCTTAACAGCTGAAGTCAATTATTTTAAATCCTTTTTTTCATTTATGAATATAGTTACAGAGCACCATTATGTGTCCAGTCCGAGGCTCCTAGGTCTCTGTGTTTGGTCTTTAAGCAGCAAATGTAAACTTTACTAATATTTAGAGATTGTCTGAGGAACATTTATTTAATGACACTTCATAACAAACACAAAATATTTTTAATATGTTCCCTCTGAAAATTGTAGAAAATATCAATGGGTACATTTTTGAATAGCCAATTTTAGTCTTTCTTAAATAGCTTCCAAGCAGAATGTATTCCAAGATCAAGTAAACTGAATTCTGCAAAGCAGTTAGTCTTATCAGTAGCTCTATGAAGTAAAATATCAATCTTCACATTATATATAGGAAATTGAGGTTCCAAGAGATTAAGTATGACTTAGTGACAAACCAGTAATCAATATGTCCATCAGTGATACATTAATAAAGCCCTCACTTTGGGAGCCTGAGCAAGCCGATCACTTGGGGTCAGGAGTTCAAGACCAGCCTGGCCAACATGGTGAAACCCCATCTCTACGAAACTACACATATTAGCCAGGCATGGTAGCATATGCCTGTAATCCCAGCTATGAAGGAGCCTGAGGCAGGAAAATCCCTTGAACCTGGAAGGTGGAGGTTGCAGTGTGATGCGATTGTGCCACTGCACTCCAGCCTGGGGAACACACCAAGACTATCTAAAAAAACAAACAAACAAAAACCACTCACAAACCAGGCCATAGGACATATGCCAGTATGCTATTTATTCACCAGAAATGTTGTTAACTTAGCATATAAGCAAATAGATCACACAGTAGGTCTGATGCTTTTATAATGGCAAAGAGGATGCATTCTTTTACACAGTGCTAATGTTTGCCATTAAACAGGTTTTTTAAAAATTATTATTATACTTTAAGTTCTGGAGTACATGTGCATATCTTGCAGGTTTGTTGCATAGATATACACATGCCATGATGGTTTGCTGCATCCATCCCCCTGTCATCTACATTAGGTATTTCTCCTAATGTTAGCCCTCCCCAAACTCCCAACCCCTGCTATCCCTCCCCTAGTCCCCCCCATCCCCCGACAGGCCCAGGTGTGTGATGTTCCCCTCCCTGTGTCCATGTGTTCTCATTGATCAACACCCACTTATGAGTGAGAACATGCAGTGTTTGGTCAATCAAACATGTTTAGAAACTCTTCTGATGAAACCTAGTAGCTACTAAAGAGTTGTTCTTCAAGCATTCATAACAAAAGTATACAAAAATGGAAATCTTTAAAAAAAAAGACAGCATCAACATTTAATCATATGATGCTTTTGTGAAAATATGATATGATAAAGAAAAACAAAATTTCAATCTTCTGTAATGATTAGATCTTTTCATTGAGCAACAAAATACATTTTTAGTACTTAAATAGCAAATTAAATTTCCAAAGCACTTTATATTCATTAATTATTCCTCCAAAATCCCAACAAGAGAGATGGTTTGGGTAATTTCCAATAACGTTAGTTGGCTACAAATATAGGGATAAGAAGCATAGATGAAGGTAATTTGGCTAATGCAAGGAATAATGAGAGCCATAAAATACACACCTGACAGGACAATAGTCTCTTATTATCATCCATTTTTCTTCCATGTTAGAGTCTCCCATATGGCACATGGTAGAAGATAGTTCTACCAGAAGTCATTTTGCATGCTACATTTCTCAGTTACCATAAAATACATGAAAATTTCAGTCAACTCCATGTCCTCAAAAAATTAATTATCATACAGAATATGTAGGATACGAAATTGATTCCAATAATATAAGCAGAAATCAATGTTACCCAGGAATGTACCCAGGATTCTAGGTTATTTTCTTCTGACAATCTTAGCTGGCCCTTAATGATTTTTGCTGGCCCAGTTGCATTTTGTATGTGATACTGATTTAGATCAATGTTACTCTACTACTATGTATAAGGTCCAAAGATGTTCAATATGTTTATAACTGGCAAATTCTATGGTGCGTATGCAGTAGTGACTGATAGCATCCCACAGAATAAAGAGAGAAATTTCAGTCTGTAGGAGATTTTGAAAACCAAGGATTAGTAAGAGCTTACATCTTTATTGATGTAGGTCTCAATTCAGTTTTTATTCCATTTATTTAAGGAAATACTAAAATTAAAAACATACCTGAGACAGTTTTTATGAATAACATATGCTTTTAGACAAAATTCTGGGTTAATTATTCAGCACAATATTTATACATAACCTCCACTCTCTATGTGTATTTAAGATAGTACATTTTGGTTGGGCGTGGTGGCTTATGCCTGTAATCCTAGCACTTTGGGAGGACAAGGCAGGTGGACTGACTGAGCTCAGGAGTTCAAGACTAGCCTGGGCAACATGGTGAAAAATCCATCTCTACTAAAATACAAAAGAAATTAGCCAGTGTGGTGGTGTGTGCCTGTAGTCCCAGCTACTCCAGAGGCTGAGGCAGGAAAATTGTACTACTACACCCCAACCTGGATGACAGACTGAGACTCCATCTCTATGAAAAAAAAAAAAAAAAAAAAAAGGAAAAAAAGATAGCGCATTTTGAAACTGCTCTAATAAGCATTTTGGTAATAAAGAACAAGTTATTATTAGAGGTGAAGGTATATTGTCTGTGAATATTTGTATTCTTGTCTTTGGAGGAACATCCTTTAAATTAGTGAAAAGTACAGAATTTTGTGTATACATTGTAAGTTTCTTGATATAGAAAGTTGACACTCCTTCAGGAAAAAACAAATCCTATTTTGCTGTAATCATTATTAACTGACAGATTTTTGCTCTCTGGATGAGCTGCTAGAGGCATTTATGAGGAATTTTTAAACTGATCTCTGCCTAGGAATCACCTAAAATGCTAGGTAAAAAAAATCTGATTCAAGAGCAAAATGGTATAGCCACTTTGAAAAACAATTTGACAGCTTCTCATAAAGTTAGACATAAACTTTTTGTATGACCCAGCAAACCCACTCCTGGGTATTTACATGGAGAAATGAAAATTAATAGTCTCAAAAAAACCCGTATGGAAATGTATATAGCAGCTTTATTCACAATTGTCCAAACCTGGGAACAAAGCAAATGTGCTATAATGGATGAATGCATCAAACAACCCTGCTCCATCCCCACAGTGGAGTCCTCCTCAGTAAACAAGGGAGAGGCACCATGGATACATGCAACAGCTTGGATAAATCTCAAAAGCATCACAAGGAGATGAAGCCAGTTCTGAAATGTAAGATGTCATATGTTTCTGTTTATCTATATTCTTCACAAAAACTATAGTAATGGAGAACAGAGCAGTGGCTATAGGAGTTAGTTTTGGGGATGTGATCATAAAGGGATAACATGAGGAATCTTTGGAGGAGTGAAGAAACTGCTTTGCATCCTGATTCTGGTGGTGGTTCCATAAATCTGTACATGTGTTAAACCTCTTAGAACTTTATACCTCCCCAAATCAATGTTACTACACATTAACAAATAAAATGCAAAGCTGTCACACTCAAAGTATTTGACTCAGTAGGCCTGAAGCAGAGCTTGGGAATCTGAATTTTAACACCATAATTACAGGTGCATATTCAAGTGGTTATGGCAAAGGTGACTCATACTTTAAGAAACATCATTTTAGAAGAAAATGAGTTTGACTGAAAGTTAGAAGATTAAAATGTAGAATGATGCCAATTAATAGCTGTGTGACTTTGGGTACTGTTATCACTTGAATTGTGACCCCTTCCCAAATATGTCCTCAACCCCAGTAACTTATAATGTGACCTTATTTGGAGTTGGGTCTTTACAGAGGTAATCAAATTAAAATAATGTCATTAGGTTGGGCCTTCATCCAGTATAACCAGTGTTCTTAAAAAAAAAAAAAAAAAAACGTGGACACAGAGACTTGCACACAGGAAGAACACGTGAACATTGCGTCTGATACTGGGTTGAAGCATCTAGACGCCAAAGAATGCCAAAGATGGCTAGCGAACTGCCAGAAGCTGGGGAAGAAGCATAGAACAGATTCTATCTCTCAGCTCACAAAAAGAACCAACCCTCAGGGCCCTTAATTTCAGACTTCTAGACTCCAGAACTGTGAGACAATAAGTTTAAACCAACCAGTCTGCAATACTTTAATATGGCAGCCCCAGGACACAAAGGCACCTCACTTAAACACTCTAACCTTCAGTCTCATTTATAAAATGAAAATAACAACTTTCTTATCGATCTCAGGAATTGTTGAAATTAAGTGAGATAATACCTATGCACTAGTCAAGAACTGAGTTGAGAAATCACAAATACCAGTGATGTAAGCAATATAAGACCGGTTTCCCTCTTCCAGAACAAAGATACACTGAGTAGGTAGGCCCAGATTTGTGTGATGGTTTGATATTATCAAGAACTAAAGCCGCTTCTAGTTTTTTATTCTTTCATCCTTAGCTTACGAAACTTGTCCTCATACTGGCAATATGGATGCTGAATTCCAGCAAATACATCATAGTCCCTTGTAAAAGGAGAAGGGCAAATAGCAAAAGGAAAAAGAGTAAAAACAAGTAACATCTTTGTCCTTCAGAAAACTTCCAGAGTCCCACTCAGTAACTTCCAATCACATCAGTTCTATTTTATTGGCTGGTACTGACTTAGCTTCAAGGAATTCTGGGTAATTTGTTATAGCTGATAAGATTGAAACCTCACCCATTCCTAAGTTTTAGTTTTCTTAGTAAAGAAAGAGTGAATGCATATCAGAAGAGAAAAGTATATAAAAGCATTCTGTAAATTACTTCACATTCCTCAATTGGAATACAGTATTATTATTTCTTACAGTATGAGCCTTTAAAAACATATCTGTAGACTAGGCATAGTAGTGCATGCCTATAGTTCCATCCTCAGGAGGCTGAGGTGAGAAAAATCGCTTGAGCCCAGAAGTGGCCAAGTGAGAGTCTGCCCAATGGGTCCAGAGGCTGCCATGAGTCGTGACTCCACCTCTGCATTTCAGCCTGGGTGACAGAGTAAACTCCGTCTCAAAAACAAGCAAACTAAAATCCTCTAATTATAATGAGAAAAAAAAAATCTCATTTGAGGACATGTTGTTTACAATGTCAAATGCTATACTTACCCTCTAAACAAGTCATTCTCAAATTTTTTCTTCTCAGGACACTTTTATACTTTTAACACTATTAAAGAACACAAAGGGTTTTTGTTTATATATGTTATATTTCTTGATATATATACCATTTTAGAGATTAGACTATTAGATTAAACATGAATATGTACCATAGTAGAGATTAAAAGTGAGTGGTTTCACATACAGATTTCTTAATTCATTTAAAATAATAAACTTATTACATATTAACATAAATATATTTTTATGAAAATTAACTATATTTTCAAAAATAAGCTAGTGAGAAGAGTGGCACTGTTTTACATTTTTCCTAATCTCTTTCATGCCTGGCTTAACAGAAGACAGTTGGATTCTCATAACTGATCCTTAATTAAATCTAATGTGGTATGTTGTTTTGGTTAAAGTTCATGAAGAAAATCTGACTTCACAGAGATATATAGTCAAAAAAAGGAAAATAATTTTAAAAGCCTTTTCAAATAATCATGGATATCCTTCATTAATACTACATCAAAACTTATTAGGTAATAATTTCTTAAAGATTACTTGCAATGTGGAATCTAAAATCATTACAATCAACTTTCACACTCTATTACATTAAAATTGAGCAGTCTGCCTTTCACTTTGAATGGATCTTTTACTCATGTGTGATTTTGACTTCATAAAATCCTGAAAAGGTCTCAGAAACCCACAGGGGTCCACAGACTTTGAAAATGATTGCTTTAAATAAATCATTAGGATTATTCACTTTGAAGTTTGGGTTGTTCTAAATCTGCAATTAACAGAGTTTTAGACATGGAAAAAGTTTAAATTGGCCATGCAGAATTCTCATTTTATAGATAAAAATACAGGAATCAAGAGGCTTTATCCTGATTACAATGGCAGTTTATTCATTCATTCAAGTATCTACCAAGCACCATTATGTGCAAAGCTAGAAACAGAAACCAGCTCCTCACCCAATGTTCTTTCTATTAATACGTATTGCATATGCTCTGCTATCATTTATATCTGAGGGGCCTTAACTTTTGTATTTATTATTCCTCTTTAACTTTCTTCCTTGTGTTTTTTTATGATAAAGACAAACAAATTGGTGCCTTATGACAAAATGCAACTTATAGCTTTTCTTGTTCTTAAATTCCCAGTAGTAATTTTACATGTAATAGGAACATTTTTGGGAAATTGGGTATTAGGATTTGAAAGGCTGTGGCAGGCATATATTTCTCATTGAATCTCCATATACTCCTCTTAATTTCCCAGCCACTATGAAGTTAGGGTTGTTATTAATATATGAGGCAGACAAGACGTTTGCCACTTCAAGACCAATGCATTTAAAAGCTGGTGCGCTAGAATAATCTCACTCTCTTTTCTCCCGCCTTGACAGACATGGAGGTCTCAAAATGAGATGTTAAGCCACAGTTTGGAAAACAAAATCTGGATTTTTTAAGTTACTACATACAGGAACCTGATTTAGGAATACTACAGACTTTGAATGAGAAATAACTTTTGTTCTATTTAGCCACTGATCATTTATTTATTACTATAACATAGCCCAGCCTTTCCTGACTAATATAAGGGCAGAACTAGGAAGATTAATTCAACATGATTAGAAATAATAAAATGCATTAATTAAATGTTTTGAGCCTGATAACAGTTCTAATTCTCTGTATAGCTGTTTTCTATTTTCTTCTGGGGGAAGGAGGTAAAGAAGATGAATTAAAAATCAGGAGATTGCACTTTCTACAATGAATGAGGTGAAGCAATAATAACCACCACTTAGGCTTAAAAATAAACAAGAAATTAATGAAAATCAGGTAGGTTTATAAAAACACAGATTGAATTTAAAACTCTCACTTGATCATTTAATAATGTAAGGATTCTAAATTCTCATTAATGGACTCAAGTTCATGATGAGATATTAGTTAACCATATTAGGAACAAAACAAAACAATAAGCAAAACCTGCTGGCTAGAATCAGAGCCATAGCTTCCCTCATGAAATTTTGTCTCTCAACATCTGACAAAGGAAAAATCATTTTTGTGTTCTTTTGTGAAAGAGGAATTTGTGTTATTTGGGCTTTGAACTCTAGCTGAATGAGTCTCTTCAACAAGCAGGAAGATAACTGATGTTCATTGAATGAATGTTTTTACTCATGAGAGCATTCTGAGGGTAATGAAGTCATGCAGACTTTCAAACTGAGTTACTAAAATGTGCTGTATTTTGAGTCCTTTTGTGTAAAATGTTAGTAATAGTTTAAAATTCCAATTTTTTATATATTAGTTTTTATTTGCTCTCATAACAATTACCACAATCTTTGCAGCTTAAAAACACAAATTTACAGCCAGGTATGGTGGGTCATGCCTGTAATCCCATCTTAGCCTGCCAAAGTAATCCCAGCACTTTGGGAGGCTGAGGTGGGCAGATCACAAGGTCAGGAGATCAAGACCATCCTGGCCAACAAGGTAAAAATGTGTCTTTACTAAAAATAAATAAATAAATAAAAATTAGCGGGGTGTGGTGGAGTGTACTGTAATACCAGCTATCCAGGAGGATGAGACACAAAAATCGCTCGAACCCAGGAGATGGAGGTTGGATTGAGCCAAGATTGTGCCACTGCACTCCAGCCTGGCGACAGAGTGAGACTCCCATTTCAAAAACCAAACAAAAAAAAAATTACTATCTTATAGTTTTATAGGTTGGAAGTCTGCCATTGGGCTAAATTTTAGGTATCAGCAGGCCTCATTCCTTTTTGGAGGCTCTAGTGGACAATTATTTGCCTTTTCTAGCTTCTAGAAGCTACTGATATTTCTCAGCCCATGATCTCCTCTCTCCATTTTCAGAGCCAACAGGTTTGTATCTCTCCAACTCTTCTTATGTAGTCATGGCTCCCTCTGACTACAGAGGAGCCATGGAAAAAGCAGAGGAAAGAGGTCCTCTGCTTTTAAGAATTTATGGGTTAGATTGGGTCCACCTGCATACTTCCAAATAATGTTCCCATTTCAAAGTCTTTAACTTTAATCACATCTACAAAGTTTTTTTTGTCATGTAGGGAAACATATTCTAGGAATTAGAACTTGGATATTCAAGGGGTAAGAGGACATTCTGCCACCTACATTTTATAAAGAACCTGATTTCTAGAAGAAGCACTTCACCTAGAACTCAGAGACCTCTCTATAGTCATGCCCCTTATTTCATGCCAAAGGTGGGTAAATATTTAACTTTTCTGGGCTTTGTCAGACAAACTATAGGTAATAATTCTTTAGCTGGCTGAAGGTAGAAAAGTGGACAGCATGATTTTATGTGGGTTCCTTCTTGTTATAAAATCTATAATTATTAATATGGAAACTCAAATCTATATTTGGAAGAACACAGAAGCTTAATCAAGAAGAAGAATAATTTAACAAATATGAATAAATAACATTTATTCATTTATCTATTTCCCTGTTAAGTTTTCCAGTGTCTCCTTCTTCTACTTGATTAAGCCTCTAAATTTCCCCCTACCAGCAACCTTACATATCAAATTCAATCTTACCATGTTCATTTCACTTGGGGCAATATTCTGTATCAGATAAAAGGAAATAGTGATAAATCAGACAAACAAACTAATTTAACTAATAGTTTAACAAACTTGTTTATTGTGCCTTAATGATACAAATAGAGCACACCCAAGAGGAACCTGGATGGTAGGAATTCCAATTGAATGGCCATCACATCACTGATGGATTCCTCAAATCTCTCCCATCAGTTGCTCTGCGGAAACTTGGCTACAAGAGGGGTCAGGAGTACAAATGTTAAAGTCAGACTTACGTTTAATACCCTTCTCTTCTACTTACAAATACTTCAGACACATTCCTTAACCTCTCTGGGCCTCCATTGCATTGTCTATAATAATATCTAATTCACAGGGTTGTTATAAAGGTTAAGTGAGATAATGTATGTGAAGTGGCTAGAATCATACCTGGCATAAAAGTACATTTAATAAATAATGACTATTGTAGATATTTTTGTTGCTCATGCTGTACTATATTGACCAGCCTTCCCAATGGACTGACACACTCAGGTCTCTCCATTCTTCCACATTCAATCACCAAGTACTCATTGGGCATCTTCTGTGCAAGGTGCTAGGGATACAGAAGACAGCCAAATCAATAAGGTGCCTTACTTAGTGAAACTTGCATTCTAATCAAGGGGAAATAGACACAAACAATATTATTTCAGATTGTGACAAGTGCAGCGAAGAAGAGAAAGAGGGAGTAATTGGGTAGGGTGGAGAGGAGATATGGGATGATTAGGAAGAACACAGCTTAGGATAAGATATTTCAGCTGCCACCCAAAAGACCAATCTGAGCCAGGAAAGTGAATGGCAAATATAAACAAACCGAGACAGGACAGAGGATCGTGTGTTGGAGAAACGGGAGTCTTGTATGCAATGGAGGAAGTGGTAGGAAATGATGCTGAAGAGGGAGGCAGGGGCCAGATTATTCAAGGTGTTAGGGCCTTGAGTAAACACTGAGGATTTTATTCTAAAAGTAATGAGGAAACATCAAACTATTAATATTTAAGGATAACAAGCCTTCATACGCAATTTTACCAAATGATAGAGGGAATCGATTTGAATATAGAAGATAATGAAGAGATGGTTGACAAAAGTGGAAACAGAGAGACTAGGAGGTTATTTCAGCATTCCTGAGGAAAGATTACAGTTTAAACATAGGATGACGCGTGTTTAATCTGTCAGGAGTGGTTGACAGATTAAAGACACATATTCATCACAGAACAGTTAAGATTTGCATTATATTGGAAAGGAGAAGTAAAATTTATCCTCAAAAGAGAATTTTCAAGGATGCTTCATTGGGTTTTGGGTGAAATTATGGGTGGAGGCCAGTGGCATTTACTTCATTAGATTAGAAAGAATATAAGAGGAATAGGATCAGGTTATTGGAAAACAGAGACGCAGAGCTCCCTTTTGGACACATTTATGAGCTATTAGACCTAATGACAACATGGTCAGGGGTCAGTCATAGGAGATTTCTAAGTCAGAATGACCATCAGTCCCCCTCTCCCCCATCTGTGTGCCTTCCTTCTTGTGTGCCAGTAGCTTCCTTGACATACTTTTCATGGTTGCATCTCCCTGATCTGATGATGGAGCTGGCTCCTCAGGCACTACTGGTCTGTGAGTGAGCTTTTTAGGGACATTTTTGCATCTCTAGGTAAGACTCTCTGCCTAGCCTAATGTAACAGCCCAAAATCATGCCCTCCAAATAAATGAATGTATTTGTGCTTTGTGCTTTAGCTTATCATTTCTAAATCTAAGAATTCCATTCTCTATTAGAAAACTGTCTTCTCTGAAGATAATGAGGGTCTGTTTCAATGCCCCCAATAAGTTATTAGTAATGGTTTCTATCCTTTAATATATACCCAATCAATGTTTCCAGTAATTTTATCAACAAATCCAAAATCCTCATCTCTAATGGAATGGAAAATTGTTTTCTTGTGGCCCAGGAAGGAGATGATTTGGAATCTGGTGTAACGCAGGGAGAAGCTCCCAGAAATACAAATCTTCCACTTTGTTTATGTAACTGGTTAGGATTCTGTGTGCCTTCAGGCAGGGAAATATGGTCTTTACAGTGAAGGGGCAGGAATGACCCATACAGTGAATAGTCTTAGAGTTTTCATAATACATTTCTCTGAACATGAATCAGAAGAAAGTTTGCTTGACGTAAGAAATTCGTGGTAAAATCAGGGTAGAAAACTTTGACTACATGTAACTCCTTTTATGGAGATTCACAGTAACTATTAAAGGCTCTAGGAAGTCTCAATGACTCTTATTAAATGCTGACTGACACAGAATTCTCCAGTTTTATTTGATCTCACAATACTTTTTATTGTTAGTAACACTTTTCAAAGTGCCTTAGAACTAGTGTTTTTGGAACATGCAGAGCTGACACAATCATGTCAGTGATTGATGAAAAGGCAGACCCAAGCCAAGAATATATACACTTCAATGCAAGTAAAGTATATAATGGATATATCTGCAAAAGAGGAACACAACAATGCTACCTTCACAGCTACACAAAGGGCAAAAATTCTACCTGATGGGACCAAGAATTCCACGAAGCTCCTGCGAGCTCCTCAACTCTTCTGCATACTGGCTTCACACCTGCCTGGTCACCAAGTGAAATACATTCCCAAAAGTTCAGCTTATTCCCAAAAGTTCAGCACTCAAATTTATTATCTCTTCTGACATGCCTGAGGCCTGCACTTGCAATCCAGCCTCTGATCTCAGATCAATATCTCACAGTATTAACTCAGCAGGCTCATCTTTCTTTGTCATTGTAAGACACATCTTATACTTCTGCCAGAGTAGAGCAAATGCTCCTTACTAATACTTGAATTGCTACTTGAACTATTCAATGAGAGGGTAGTATTGTTCTAATCAAACAAATGCCCACTTACCCTTAAGTCATTTGACTTAACCCATTTTCTCATCTGTGAGAAACTGAGCTCCTACTAAATTGACTCCTATTGGCATACATGATCTACTCCAACAGCTTATATCACTTTACTCTTTTCAAGCATTGTTATGGACTCATGACCATTTCCAAATTCGATTGATTCAAATTAATGGTATTGACTATTTTCCTTTAGACATTCAAATTATCAGTATTAAGAAACCAGCAACATTCACTTCCTGTTTTGCCTTTTCTGACACTGCTGATGGCTCTTCCTCTGTCTCTATGAAAGCTTCTTGCTTTCTGTTAAGATGTCACAGTTCATCTGGGCTTTAGTTGTCCCAAGACATAAAATTGGATTCTGAGTCTTGATTTTTTTTAGTGGAGAACGATATTCTAGGCCAACATAATCAACCAGCAGTGAATAAGTATATGAGCCAATGGTAAGTAGAGTGGGAACAGAGGAGCTATCAGCCCTCTCATAACAAAACATATAAATAACCATTTCTCAAAGGATAATGAGTCACATTGATGCTTTCAATTAATATCCGTATTTTCGTATTTTCCCCAGGTTTTATATATTTGTTCAATCCACATTTTTTCAGGTTTTATACATTCATAAAAGTATGTGTGGCATATGTGTAAGGTGTGATGAGTATGCCTATTTTAAACAATGAAACACTCTAGAACCTTAAAATCTTGTGTGATCTTTCCTGATATCAGCCCACTCTCTCCCCCAACATCTGAATGTAGTCACTATCAAGAAGTTTGTGTTTATCATGTCCTTACTTTTTAAAAATAGTTCTACCACATATCTCTAGCAATGTATCCCTAAACAATACATTGTTTAGCTTTATCTATTTATGAACTCTATAGAATACATGTTCTGCTGCAGCTTGATTTTTGCTCAATATTGTTCTTGAGATTTATCCACATTGACAATTGCAGCTGAAGGTCATTTATTTTCACCACTGTATAGATTTGCTATTATCTGATGATACAATAGTTTATTCCTTGGTAGAATAAAATTTGGGTTCTTAAACAATGTTTTATTCTTAAAAATGTTGCTATTCGGAGCATATCTGTACTTATCTCTGAGTATATATATCAAAATAATTTATTTTAGTTATGTGTCTCAAAATGGAATTTCTCCAATGAAAATACATGCCCGTTTTTACTTTCTTTTGATACAGACAAATGCTTTAGAATATCTCTTTAAATTTTACATTGTCACCAGCAAGGTTAAAGTATCCACTTGCTTTCTGTTTATGCTTGTTCACCTTTATCATTTGTACTAACTAGATAAATGTGGTATGATATCTTGAAACTTCTGGTATACACTTTCCTGAATATGGGTGAGATTGGACATATTTTCCTATGCTTATTAACCACTTGGGTTTCTTTTTCTGTGAAGTTTTGATGTCTCATAGACCAGTGCTCCAACTGGTTCTTAATCCTTCAGGAATGTCTTTGCTCTTCCATGTAAATGTAAGGCTCAGCTGGACACGTTGCACTGCAAGGGCTTGAGATTTTGAACAGAATCTCAGCCTGACGAGAACAATTAAATTTTATTACAATATGTCTTTTATCCGTAAACATGTCTCTATTCATCAGATCTTCCTTAATAACTTTGAATAAAATGTAAAATTTATATTTATCAATAAATGCCTTAAAATTTTAAGTTGCACTATTTCTAGGTTTTTAACATTTTATTCAGTTTTAATTGTATGTTTTTATGAATTACATTTTTTCATATTTAGAAATGCAATTATCTTATATTCTATAACCAGAAATACTGTTAAGTCATCTCAATAGTTCTAATATATTACCTGTGAATGTTTTTTATTTGTCTATACAGGCAACTGTGTTAGTTATGAATAATGATGGTTTTATTTTCTTCCTTCCTAATTCTTTTACTTTTTTTTTTTCATGCTTTACTTCATTAGCCAGGACAACTAACTCAATGTTGAATAAAAGTGATAATATCATTCTTTTATTGTTTCTAATATAAAATGAATACCTTAAGCAATTTTTTATTAATTTGATATTTATCCAGATTTACTTAGAGGCACAATTCACTTGGCCACACACGTTCTTTTATGCATAAAAGACAATTAAAAATAAAAAGATATTAAAATGGCCCTTAAATATATGGAAATATGTTCAGCCTCACTCATGACTAGAGAAATGAAAATTAAAACATTTCTTATCAGGCTTGTGAATATTAAAAAGTGTGACAACATAATCTGTGGGGAAGCTACTTAGAAACAGGCACACATTGGTGGTAAGAATGCAAACCTGTGTGATGCTTCTAAAGGGGAATTTGGAAATCCCAGCAATATTATATATACTCTTATCTTTTTACGCAGCTATTCTACTTGTAGGAATTTGCCCTGAGAAGCAATACCAAAACACATATGCAGCACTATTTGAAATTGTAAATTATTAGTAACAATCTAAAATACTTATATAGGATCATGGATTAATAAACCATAGTAGATCCACAACGTGGAGTTCTATGAAGTTGTAAAAAAATGAAATATCTCTATGAATAGATACGGACTTATTTCTCAGATATATTGTTTAATGAAAAAAGCAAAATGCAAAAGATTACCTATTATACGCTATGTTTACTATTAAAAGAAAGAGGAATAAGAAAAGTTATATGTATTTTCATGTGGGGAAAAAATAAAAACAAAACAGAAAGCATAAACCAGAAATTAGTGAGACTGGTTACTGTGGCAGGCTAATAATGGCTCCCACATATTTGTTCATGCCCTAATCCCCAGAACCTGTGATTATTACTTTGAGAAAAGGGTTTATAAATATGATTTAGAATGTTAAGGTGGGAAGATTATTCTGGATTATCTGATTAGGCCTTAAATGTATTCACAAGGGTCCTTCTAAGAAAAAGGTAACTGGAAGTTTCTCTCAGACACACAGAGAACAAGGCGATGAGAAAGCAGTAAAAGAGACTGGAGTAATGTGGCTACAGCCAAGGAACTCTAGCAATGCTGGGCAGCCACCTGAAATGGGAGGAAACCAGGATCTGATCCTCACCCAGATCCTCAGGAGGCAGGGCAGAGGCTAGAATATATTCAGAGATGGGATTGGAATGATTAGCAGAAACTCATGATTTTAATATACATTTAAATATACATTTATAAGCAGATGTGTATAAATATTAATATATATTAATAGTTATATTTTCTAGTTCAGCGATATTTTCTAGCACAGTTTTGCTGATGGAGGCCTACAAACAATAATACTGGTAGCACTGACTACATCCTGAACCCAGATCTTCATTTCTAATTATCATTCTCCAATACAAAGAACTAGAGCTCCTTGAAAAATGATTGATTCTTGGAACAGACGTAGAAAATACAAGATGAACCTGGAACATCTTTTCAGCATCAAAAAGAAGGGAGTGCTTCAAAACATGACGGGGACATTTTAAAAGGCCATAGGAGTGAACTTGAAGTGGCACCCAATTATAAAAACTAGGACAATTTAAGGAATAAAAGATATAATGGAAGTAATGAATCATAACCCAGAGAGTACACAAATATTCACAAGTCTGTATCAAATATAAATATATGAATAAATAAATAAAAGGGGAAAAACAGAAGCACTTCCTCACAGTTGAATTTTAACTATTAGACACAGACATAATCTTGAAAATCAAAGATGACCATTTTAGCAAATCCCACAGCCATAATTTTTTGCAGTCAAGCATCATCAATGGATATTCAAATTCGTGGGCAAAAGTATGGTGGGAAACAGAACACTTACACAGTCAAGAAGTATTTCCACAAGATGCCTTTCTATTTAGAAAGAAGAAAATAGTATCTTTATGATGAAAATAATCCCAGCAAACCCCACCTTAACCAGTTGAATAGAGATAGCATTCCCATTAATGAGACATATCAATGTTGTAAGTTTCCTAATATGATGTACAGAGATGGTACATCATCTCTGTGTTGTTCTTGCTAGAAATGTGAAATCTGAGTTTAACAATTGGGAGTCATAACACAAACCTAAATTAAGGAACAAGCTATAAAATACAGACAAACCTCTCAGGATATTTTTGGTTGGGTTCCAGATCACTGTAATAAATACCATGATAAAGGGAGTCACAAGAATATTTTGGCTTCCTAGTGCATATAAAAGTTATGTGTCATATTATATTGTAATCTATTAAGCATGCAATAGCATTATGTTTGCAAGACCAATATACATACTTTAATTAAAACTTACTTCATTGTTAAAAAACAAAAAACAACAACAAAAGTAACAATCATCTAAGCCTGCAGAGTCATAATCGTTTTGCTGGTAGAGGGTCTGGCTGCTGACTGGTCAGGGTGGTGGCTGTTGAAGGCTGAGTGACTGTGGCAATTTCTTGAAATAAAACAACAATGAAGTTTGCTGCATAGATTCTTCCTTTTACAAAAGATTTCTCTGCAGCATCCCATGCTGTTTGATACAATTTTACTCAGAGTAGAACTTTTTTCAAAACTGGAATTAATCCTCTCAAATCCTGCACTGCTTTATCAACTACACTGATGTGATATTTTAAACTTTTGTTGTCCTTTCAACAGTGTTCACAGCATCTTTACTGAGAGTTGATTTTATCTCAAGAAACCATTTTCTTTGCTCATCCTTAAGAAACAACTCCTCATCTGTTACATTGAATCATGAGATTGTAGCAATTCAGTCACATCTTCAGGCTTCACTTTTAATGTTATTTCTTTTTAATTATTTTAAATTATTATTAGTATATAATAGTTGTATATTTTTATGAGATATATATGACATTTTGATACAGGTATACAATGTGTTATGAAGAAATAAGGGTAATTGAAGGATTCATCACTTCAAGCATTTATCATTTCTTTGTGTTAGAAATATTTTGATTTCAACCTTACAATTATTTTAAAATATACGATACATATTGTTAACTATAGTCACTCTATTGTGCTAGCAAATACTAGATCTTATTTACTCTATCTAACTGTACATTTGTACCCATTAACCATCTCCACTTTATCCCCCCCCACCCCCCCCACCCCATTACTCTTCTAAGTCTCTGGTAACAATCATTCACATCTGCAGCGATTTCCTCCACCAAAGTGTTGATGTCCTCAAAGTCATCCATGAGAGTTGGAAGCAACTTCTTACAAGGGCCTGTTAAGGCTGATACTTGACCTCCTCCCATGAATCATGAACATTCTTACTGGTGTCTAGAAGGGTGAGACATTTTTAGAGGTTTTCAATTTACTTTGCCCAGATCCATCAGAGGAATCATTATCTAAGGCAGCTATAGCCTTACAAAAAATATTGCTTAAATAATAAGACTTGACAGTCAAAATTATTCCTTGGTCCTTCGGCTGCAGAATGGATGTTGCATTGAAGCAACATTAATTTCCTTCTATATCCCCATCACAGCTTTGGGATGACCGGGTACATTACTTTTATACTCCATCAGAGCTTTTGGATGACCAGGTGTATTGTTAATGAACAGTAAATTTTGAAAGGATTCTTTTCTCCCCTAGTAGCAGATCTCAACAGTAGGCTTAAAATAACTGGTAACTATGTTGTAAACATATGCTGGGTCAAGTTGTTTCATTTATAGAACACGGGCAGAGTAGATTTAGAATAATTCTTAAAGGAAACCTAGGATTCTCAGAATGATAAATGAGAATTGGTTTCAACTTAAAGTCAACAGCTGTGTTAGCCCATACCAAAAAAGTTAACCTGTCATTTGAAGTTAGGCATTGACTTCTCCTTTCTAGCTATGAAAATCCTAGATGGCAATTCCTTCCAATAAAAGGAAATTTTAACTACATTTTAAAAATGTGTTCTTTAGTGTAGCCACCTTTATCAGTTATCTTAGTTAGATCTTCAGATAACTTGCTGCAGCTTCTCTACCAGCACTTGCTGTTTCACCTTGCACTTTTGTGTTCTGGAGAGAGCTTTCTTTAAATCTTCTGAACCAGTATCTGCTAGTTTCAAACTTTTCTTCTGCAGCTTCCTCATCTTTCTCATCCTTCACAGAATTGAAGACATTTAAGGGCTTTCTCTGAGTTAGGCTTTGGCTTAAGATAATGTTGTGGCTGGTTTGGTCTTCCATCCAAACCACTGAAACTTTCTCCCTATCAGCAATAAGGCTCCTTGCTTTCTTATCATTAATGTTCACTGAAGTAGCACTTTGAATTTTTTTCATGAACTTTATTTTACATTCACAACTTGGCTATCTGGTGCAAGAGGTCTAGCTTTCAGCCCATTTCAACTTTCTACATGCCTTCCTCACAAAGTTTAATTATTTTTAGCTTCTGATTTAAAGTGAGACACCTGCAACTCTTCCTTTCACTTGAACATTTAGAGGCTACTGTAGGTTGGTAACTGGCCTAATT
The DNA here is from genome assembly GCF_001604975.1 of Cebus imitator. NCBI lineage: Eukaryota > Metazoa > Chordata > Mammalia > Primates > Cebidae > Cebus > Cebus imitator. The sequence continues at coordinate 445,364 of NW_016107533.1, forward strand.
TCCATGTTGTGTGTCTCAGGCAATAGGAAGCCCAATAAAAGGGAGAGAGACAGAGAAAACATGCCAGTGGAGTAGTCAGAACACATACAATATTTAATAATAGAACCTCAAAATAATTATAATAGTGACATCAAAGATCACTGATTATAGATCACCATAACATGTGAAATGAAAAACATCAAAATATTGCAAGAATCACCAAAATGTGGCACAGAAACATGAAGTGAGCACATGCTATTAGAAACATGACACGAATAGACTTTCTCAATGCAGGGTTGTCACAAATCTTCAATTTGTAAAAACACACAGTTATCCGTGAAGCACAATACAGCAATATGCAGTAAAACAAGGTATGCATGTAAATGGCCATTATTCTTCAAAAGTATCAAGATTATAAAAGTCAAAGAAAAAAGTGAGAAACTAAAAGTGACAAAGGAGATATGAAAGACAAATCCGTGTCTGGTTCTGGATTAAATTCTGGTTCAGAGAAAGTAAATTTGTGGGATAATTGATGATATTTGAATATGGACTGTAGGTTACTCAATAAGTATTGTATTGATGCTAATTTCTGGATTTTGATAGTTGCCATTGGTTATGTAAGATCTTAACATTTGAATAAGCTGAGAAAGTGTACACATAAATCCTTTTGCAAGTTTTTGGTAAGTTTAAACTTGTTTCAGAAGTAAAATTTCTTAATTAAAACTTTATAAATTCTCATTTATTCTTCACTTTCTAATATTTTTAATTGAAATATTCAATTTTGAATGTTATTCACAAGAACGAGATCATGTCCTTTGCAGGAACATGAATGGGACTGGAGGCCATTATCTTAGCAAACTAACAAAGGAACAGAAAACCAAATACCACATATTCTCATTTAAAAGTTTGAGCTAAATGATGAAAACACATGGACACATAGAGGGGAACAACACATGCTGGAGCCTATCTATAGGAGGCTGGAAGATGGAAGGAAGGAGAGAATCAGGAAAAATAACTAATAGGTACTACACTTACTACTTGGGTGATGAAATAATCTGTACAGCAACCCCCCATAATACAGGTTTGTAACCTGTGTAACAAACCTACACATGTACCCATAATTGTAAAATTTTTAAATGAATATTTAAGAAAGAGAATTGTATCTAATGATTTTCCTGCATCTATCATGATGGTAGTATTTTTTTTTCTTTCATCAATTAGTATGGTAAACTACATTATTTTACTTTTCTAGTGTTAATCAAAACTTGTACTCCTGGAATAAAACAACTTTGTCATCAAATATTTTCTTTCCAAATATTATTGTATTGGCTTGTGGTCTTGTTTGGAATTTTTGTATATGAATTAATGAGTAAGATTGGTTGTCATATTTCTCACTCATACTGCTCCTGCTTGTTTTCAGTTTCAAACTGTAATATCTTCTCAAAGCAAGTTGGAGGGTTTTTACTCTTGTTTGTACTCCGAGGTCATCTAAATATTAGGTTTTACTATAGTATCGTCCATTGTTCCATTTTCAGAAATATCTCTCTTCCCTAGTCCTATGCTTTCTGAAAACCATTTGCTTTCTGACCCCACTGATGTGGGCTTGGCCATGTGACTTGCTCAGGCTAACAAAGTGTGAGTGGCTGTAATATGTGCCACATCTAAGCAGAAGTCATAATATAACTGGATGCATATGCAGCCTTTCTTCCTCCTGTATCCCTTGTGATGAGAAAGGCATATCCAGAATAGAGAACGTTCCCTCGGTTTGAGTCCCACAATTAGAAGACACATTTAGAAGACATGATTCTAAAGCACACCTAGAGAAGAGCTACTGCAAAGCTGCAGCAAAACAATAATACCATAATGTGAGCAAGAAAGATGACATGCTATATAAGACACTGCTACTTTAAGATTTTTTTTCTTTTTTTTTTTTTGTTTTGAGACAGAGTTTTGCTCTTTCTTTTTTTTGAGGCAGACTTTGCCCAGGCTGGAGTGCAACTGCGTGATCTCGGCTCACCACAACCTCCACCTCCTGGGTTCAAGCGTTTCTCCGGCCTCATCCTCCTGAGTAGCTGGGATTACAGGCACCACCACAACGGGCTAATTTTGTATTTTTAGTAGAGAGAGGGTTTCTCCATGTTTGTCAGGCTGGTCTCAAACTCTTGACCTCAGGTGATCCACCTGCCTCAGCCTCCCAAAGTGGTGGGATTACAAGCATGAGCCATGGTGCCCAGCCTAAGATTTCTTGTATGCAGTATAAACTGGCAAAAACTGACTGATATCCAATGCCTTAAATATTTTGTAGGACTTACTTATAATATAATTTCAGTGTTTTGTTTATAGGAAAGTTTTAAAATACTTATTAAATTTCCTTAATGGTTATAAGATACTCAAGCTTTCTATCTTTTCTAAGTCAATTTGGTAAGTAATAAAATTCTTAGAATTTATATTTTCAAGCTTATTGATACAACGTTTTCTACATCTTCTTTTTATCTTCCTAATGCCAGTAGAACTTAAGTACCAGTTTGTATTCCCTCATGTTGCAGATTTGAGCCTTCTTTCTTTTTCTTTCTTTCTTTCTTTTTTTCCCCCTTTTTTGGAAGACACGGGTAAATGTACCTAGAGATTTGCAAATATATTACTTTTTAAAGAGCCATTCTTTAGCTTTGTTGATTTTATGGGGCAGAATTGGTTTAGATGACAGTAACAAGGAAATTCCAATTAATAGCTGCTTAATAAATGCAGAACTTTATCCCTGTCTCCCACAAAAGTTTAGAGAGGGATCTTTAAGTCGGCCCAGTGGCTTTATTCATGGAGACCTTAAGTATTAGGTGTATTTCATATATCATTTTACCATTGTTCTCATGGTCCAAAAGAAAGGAAAAACAAAGTAAGAAAAGAGCAAAGTACACTCAGTAGCTCTCTCTGGAGGCAGATTCTCCAAAGCTTCTGGAGAAGATGTCCACTAACTCAACATTGGCCAGAATCTATCCCATAACTATACCTAGTTGCAACTGCATTTATTACCAAAGTCTATTTCCACAGCTATACCTAGCTGCAATTGCATTTATTATTCTAAGCCACCTTATGTGTATCTAAATATTGGCTGTTGTATTAATAATAAAAATAGAATAGATATTAAGGAAAAATTATTACTCCTTATAATTACTCCTTGTAATTGATATTTACTATTACATATAAATTTTCTAATTCTGCTCTTATTTTTATGAATTTTCCTTCTTCAAAACTTGAAGTTAATCTTGTTGCTCATATTTTTACCTGTAAAAATAATTAATATTCAGAATAGGAGATAAGAGATTGGTACAAGTTGTTTTTTGCATCTTACAGTTTAAAAACATATGATTACTTTTGTAACTTATCTGTATTAAATATGAAAATGGAATAAGTATTAGCTCTCTAACACCTAAATTCACCTTATTTTCTTCCAACTATTATAATAATTTATTATGTTCCAGAACAAAGACTGGCATTTCGAGAATTTTTTTTATTTTCATTTTACTACTTTTCCATATTCTCTAACTTTGCTTCAATAAAAATCTGTTGCATTCTAATCAAGAAAAAAATTTAACCAGAGATAACGAACATAAGATAATAAAAATTATATAAAGTATTAACAAAAGTTATAACTACTACTCCATATAGAACAAAACCAAACAACGAAAAAATGAGTAAGAAAAACAAATAAAATTGAAGTATATATTAGAGAAAACAGAATTAAATTAATTGATAATTACTAGAAAACTGATTAGTCTCAAACAAAAATATGTTAAATTCAAAATTCAAAATATCTTGATACTTTCTTTAGCAAAGAAAATAAAAGTAATGATGATATTAGACATCAGATCATGTTGAATTGTCTAACATGTCTCTATTGCTTCCTGATTACCCTGATTTATGCCAAATATATCCTGTGGCAACAGACCAGTCATGGGACCACACTGCATTTATTAGACATCTACAATTACAGCCAAATCAATATTTCTCAGCCACGTTGCTAACAGAAATGCTGATTAACAGCCTGCCTAAGTGAGTCTTCTTATTAGTATATTTACTCAGACAGAAAATTAGCAAATCCCATTTACCCAAATCATTACCACACACTCATTCAACACCTAATCAATGACCATCTCCTTCTCTCTTCCTCTGTGAGGTACTGTGTCTCTTAAGTTAGAATTCCATTTCCGAAAGTACTCAACATCCTTTGTCATTACTGACCAAGTTAAATATTTGGCATTATAACCTGCAGAACACCCTGGGAACTGCACACATAAAGTTCTCAGAATAAACAGATGATGTGTTTTCTCAGGAGTACAAATCAAATAACAACTAACTGTTAGAAAAGTAAGGACAGCCAAATCTGGAAATTATAAAACATATAAATTTTTATATTTTGGAAATTGCTAGAGAAACATTATTGAAAGTAATTTCTCATTAAAGATATTGCCCAAATACTCCTGGTTTATGTAAAACATGCCTTAACACATTAACAGAGAATATTACTTCTCAGGACATTAGACCAATTATACTTTTTTATTTTTGTGAAGACAAAAAATTTTTTTAAATACTATTCTTGCTAAGCCAATTGTCTCACGACTTCTGCCTACTATTACATCTCTCTGTGTGTTTTCAGCATCTGCTTCTACTACTAACATCCTCAACTTTCTCAGTATCTCTCATTTAAAGTTTTTGAGATAATCCTGGGGCCACTTGGCCTCAAAGCCCTTTTCCAAGCCTATTACTGTACTCTCCTTACATCAATATCCACATCCAATTCTATAACTTGTGATCAAGGCTAAGGTCATGCAGCACCAGTCAGGCAGTTTATTAAGGGACTGCCTAGGGATACTTCCCTCATCAGAAAATGTTCAGATTTCCTCAGAAGGGAACTGTGAGCATGGCAACCATTTTGAGGCTGGTTTTGCCTACTATAGGTGTGTGACCAAATTAAAAGGCAGTCTTCCTGAAAGGACAAATTGTTATGTGAAGCAAAGACCAATTGAGACAGCAGTTTCCCTGTACAGACATCTTTGTGAATAAACATAACTCACTTGAGATAAAGGAGCACCTGCTATTCTGACCCATATCATTTCGAACCTATGTGTTGAGAGGAGGGATTTCTAGGGAATTTTGTCAGAAGGGTAACATGTCCTTTCTTTCTCTCATCCTCCACAGATGTATAGATAGGTAAATAAACAGATGTTTTTTCACTTTCAGAATTTGTTAATACATGTGATGATATAATACAATTGTTCCTAATATTAATGTTCTGACCACCCTTGCCCCCCAACAGGGTTGGAATAGCTAGCAGAAGAAACAGCTACTATAAATTTAATAGGACAAACTTTTTTCAGTTACCTTCTAGATTTATATCTTAGTCAACAGCAACTGATAGGTAACGGTTGTCTAAAGTCCTGAGTAGAGAAGAATTCTGAATCCTAATGTAGGCTCTATGGGAAAGGGAGTGATGACTGTTCAGCAATGTATGTCATGGGAACAAAAGGAGAGAGTGGCAGCATATATGCTTGACTTGATGCCTCAAACATAGATGACACCCCTGTTGTAGTAACTAAGATGATTTCTTAGGTACTTTGAAAGGAAGAGCAGTAAGCTGGCCAGAGGAGACTGGATTTGGAGTCAGATTTTGTCTGATATAGGCTCTGCAACTTTTATTTATGTTATATTTTATGTTTTAAGTATTAAATTATTTTACTTTAATCCAATAATATAATTTTACAATTTAATTTTTTTCAATATCTCATGAGCAGCTACTATGCATCAGTCATTTTTTTGGTTACAGTAATAAAACGCTAAGCAAAAAAGATGCAAACTCTGCCATATAGATGAGTAAAACAATAATCAAACACTCATAAAAAATAAGTATACATTACAATTGAGGATAGCCATTAGGAAGATGTACCAGATATCACAAAAGTGTATGGTGAGATGATAGAGCTACTTAGTAACACTGTGACCTTGGACAAGTTACTTAACCTCTCTGAGCCTCTATAAAATGATGGCTAAAAATGCATCATAGGGATTTGTAAAAATTAATGGACAATATAGCCAACATGTATAATGTGTATAGATAGCAAAATTATGTTATTTTACCTTAAAACACACAATTATAGATATACATATGTCCATTGAAATATCCTATTTATTGGTTGTACATGATGTATATTAGTTGCTATGGATATATGTAAACATTCTGTTTTTTGGCTGTTCATATATATTCTATGTATTCCTCAAAATCTATGTTAGCAGTGCTGCTGGAGAGAGAAAATTGATATAATAACAGGAAACATATTACTTTCACCAAGAAATAGGAAGAATAATTAGCACTGATAATCACACAAAATTGCTAAGTGGAAAGAGGGTCCAAGAATGTGTTGCAAGATTATGGACTAGCCCAAAGTATCAAGAAGAGAGGATACTTGCATTCAAGCCCCTTCTTCCTAGAAAATAAAGACTCTGTGCTACCCTACAATAAGAATAAGATGATTAAGATACATTAATAAGGAAAAGAAAAAATTTAGATGAGGCATTAGCAATTAGAACTTGTTGATTGTAGGAACACAATGGGAAAGTAAGGATAAAAAGTTGAAGACAGGGAGACGATCCAAGATGGCTAAATAGGAACAGCTCTGGAGTGCAGTTCCCAGCGAGAATGCAGAGGGTGAGTGATCACATTTCCAAACAAGTTTTTACTGCCTACAGACCAGAAGATTCCCAGGTGGAAAAGCACCATGAGTCTCCAGCAAGGCCATTTCAGCCAGAGCAGTGGGTCTCCGCACAAAAACTCACACAAATCTGGGTGCTGTTTCAACTGTGACTGAAACACCTGGGAGACAGAGTTGCCCATTCGATTGAAAAAAAGGGGGGTGAAACAGGGAGCCAGGTGATCTGGCTCAGTGGGTCCCACCCCCAACAAAGACCAGCAATCTGAAACACTCTAGATTGAGAATTTCACAGCAAGCATAGCTGGACCAGGGATGGTCCAGCTCTGTGGGGGGAAGGGCGTCCACCATTACTGAGGCAGTCTGCCATTACAGTCACAGTCCACCATTACTGAGGCAGACTGCCATTACCAAGGCAGTTCTAACTATACCTCTATAAACAAAACCACAAGGAAGGTCACACAGCAGCTGGGCAGAGCCCATGGCAGCTTGGCAATGCCTCTGATGGCAGACAGTGACTAGGCTCCTTCCTCACCAGGCAGGGCATCTCTGAAAAAAGGCAGCAACACATCAGGAACTTATAAATAAAGCCCTACCTTCCCAGGACAGCGCATCTAGGGAAAAAAGGTGGTTATGAGTTCCACTGCAGCAGACTTAAATATATCTGCCCAGCAGCTCTGAACGGAACAACAGAGCTCACAGCTCAGCACTTGAGCTCCTATAAGGGACTGACTGTCTCCTCACACAGCTCCCCAACACCCATATATCCAAAGAGATACCTCATAAAGGAGAGCTCAGGCTGATGTCTGGTGGGTATCCTTCTGGGACAAAGATAACAGAAAAAGTAACTGGCAGCAACACTTAATGTTCTGTAGCTGCCACAGGTGATCCTCAGGTAAGCAGGGTCTGGAGTGGACCTCCAGCAGTCCTACAGCAGAGGGGTCTGACTGTTAGAAGAAAAGCTAAAAAACAGAAAGAAATAACTTCATCATCAACAAAAAGGACATCTACTCAGAGACCCCGTCTGAAAGTCACCAACTACAAAGACCACAGGTAGATAAATCCACAACAATAATAATAATAAATTCACAAATAGGGTCTAGAGTGGACCTCCAGCAGTCCTACAGCAGAGGGGCCTGACTGTTAGAAGGCAAACTAAAAAATAGAAAGAAAGAACTTCATCATCAACAAAAAGGACATCTACTCAGAGAACCCATCTGAAAGTCACCAACTACAAAGGCAACAGGTAGATAAATCCAAAATAATGGGAAGAAACCAGTGGAAAAATGATGAAAACACCAAAAACCAGAACACCTCTCCTCCTGCAAGGGATCACAACTCCTCATCAGCCAGGGAACAAGGCTGGATGGAGAATGAGTCTGATGAATTGACAGAAACAGGCTTCAGAAAGTGGGTAATAACAAACTTCTCTGAGCTAAAAGAACATGTTCTAACCCAATGCAAAGAAACTAAGAACCTTGAAAAAAGGTTTGATGAAATGCTAACGAGAATAAACAGCTTAGAGAAGATAAGTGAATTGATGGAGCTGAAAAACATAACACGAGAACTTCGTGAAGAATACACGAGTTTCAATAGCCAAATTGACCAAGCAGAAGAAAGGATATCAGAGATTGAAGATCAACTCAATGAAATAAAATAAGAAGGAAAGATTAGAGAAAAAAAGTAAAAAGAAATGAATAAAACCTCCAAGAAATATGGGATTATGTCAAAAGGCCTAAGCTACATTTGATAGGTGTACCTGAATGTGACGGACAGAATGAATCCAAGCTGGAAAACACTCTTCAGGATATTATCCAAGAAAACTTCCCCAACCTAGCAAGGCAGGCAAATGTTCAAGTCCAGGAAATACAGAGACTACCACAAACATATTCCTCAAGAAGAGCAACCCCAAGGCACATAATCGTCAGATTCACCAGGGTTGAAATGAAGGAGAAAACGCTAAGGGCATCCAGAGAGAAAGGTTGGGTTACCCACAAAGGGAAAACCAGCAGACTCACAGAGTACCTCTCAGCAGAAACCCTACAAGCCAGAAGAGAGTGGGGGCCAATATTCAACATCCTTAAAGAAAAGAACTTTCAACCCAGAATTTCATGTCCAGCCAAACTAAGCTTTATAAGCAAAAGAGAAATAAAGTCCTTTATGAACAAGCAATAGCTCAGAGATTTCATCACTACCAGGCCTGCCTTACAAGAGCTCCTGAAAGAAGCACTACACATAGAAAGGAACAACCAGTACCAGCCACTCCAGAAACGTACCAAATGGTAAAAAGCATCGACACAGTGAAGAAACTGTGTCAACTAACGGGCAAAACAACGAGCTAGCATCAAAATGGCAGGATCAATTTCACACATAACAATATTAACCTTAAATGTAAATAGGCTAAATGCCACAATCAAAAGACAGTGACTGGCAAATTGCATAAAAAGGCAAAACCTATCAGTGTGCTCTATCCAGAAACCCATCACACATGCAAGGATACAGATAGGCTCAAAATAAAGGCGTGAAGGAAAATGTATTAAGCAAATGGAGAGCAAAAAAAAAAAGCAGGAGCTGCAATCCTAGTCTCTGATAAAATAGACTTTAAACTAACAAAGATGAAAAGAGACTAAGAACAGCATTACTTAATGGTAAAAGGATCAATGCAACAAGGAGAACTAACTATCCTAAATAAATATGCACCCAATACAGGAGCACTCAGATATATAATGCAAGTTCTTAATGACCTACAAAGAGACTTAGACTCCCACACAATAATAGTGGGAGACTTTAACACTCCATCAATATTAGACAGATCAGCAAGACAGAAAATTAACAAGGATATCCAGGACTTGAACTCAGGTCTGGACCAAGAAAGCCTAATACATTTACAGAACTCTTCACCCCAAATCCACAGAATATACAGTCTTCTCAGCAGCACAAAACACGTACTCTAAAATTGACCACATAATTGGAAGTAATACACTCCTCAGCAAATGAAAAAATGGAAATCACAACAAACAGCCTCTCAGACCACAGTGCAATCAAATTAGAACTCAGGATTAAGAAACTAACTCAGAACCGCACAACTTCACGGAAACTGAACAACTGGCTCTTGAATGTTGACAGGATAAACAATGAAATGAAGGCAGAAATAAAGATGTTCTTTGAAACCAGCGAGAATGAAGACACAATGTACCAGAATCTCTGGGACACATTTAAAGCAGTGTCTAGGGGAAAATTTATAGCAATAAATGCCCACATGAGAAGCAAGGAAAGATGTAAAATCAATACCCTGTCATGAAAATTGAAATAGGTAGAGATGCAAGATAAAAAACCTCAAAAGCTAGCAGAAGACAAGAAATAACTAAGATCAGAGCAGAACTGAAGGAGATAGAGACAAAAAAAAACCCTTCAAAAAATTAATAAATCCAGGAGCTGGTTTTTTGAAAAGATCAACAAAATAGATAGCTACCGAGATTAATTAAAAACAAAGAGAGAAGAATCAAATATATGCAATAAGAAATGATAAGAGGGATATCACCACCAATTCCACAGAAATACAAACTACCATCAGAGATTACTACAAACAATCCTATGCACATAAACCAGTAAATCTGAAATAAATGGATAAATTCCTGGACACTTGCACCATCCCAAACCTAAACCAGGAAGAAGTTGAAACCCTCAATAAACCAATAACAATGGCTGGAGTTGAGGCAGCAATCAATAGCTGACCAACCAAAAAGAGCCCTGGTCCAGATGGGTTCATGGCTGAATTCTACAGGCATACAAAGAGGAGCTAGTACCACTCCTTCTAAAACTCGTTCAAAGAATCCAAAAAGAGGGAATCCTTCCCAAATCATTATATGAGACCAACATTATCCTGATACCAAAATCCAACAGAGACTCAACAAGAAAAGAAAACTTCAGGCCAATATCCATGATGGACATAGATGCAAAAATCTTCAATAAAATACTGGCAAACCGATTGCAACAGTACATCAACAAGCTTGTCCATCACAATCAAGTAGGCTTCATCCTGGAGATGCAAGACTGGTTTAACATATGCAAGTCTATAAACATAATTCACCAAATAAACAGAACCAAAGACAAAAAACACATGATTATCTCAATAGATGCAAAGAAGGCCATTGACAAAATTAAACAGCCCTTTATGCTAAAAATTCTCAATAAACTAGGTATCGACAGAACGTATCTCAAAATAATAAAAGCTATTTACAACAAACCCATAGCCAATATCATATTGAAAGGGCAAAAACTGGAAGCATTCCCTTTGAAATCTGGCACTAGAGAAGGATGCCCTCTCTCACCACTCCTATTCAATATAATATTGGAAGTTCTAGCCAGACCAATCAGGCAAGAAAAAGAAAAAAAGGGTATTCAATTAGGAAAGGAGGAAGTCAAATTCTCTCTATTTGCAGACGACATGAATGTATATTTAGAAGACCCCATTGCGTCAGCCCAAAATCTCCTTAAACTGATAAGCAATTTCAGCAAAGTCTCAGGATACAAAATCAATGTGTAGAAATCACAAACATTCCTATACACCAATAACAGACTAAAAGAGAGCCAAATTAAGAACAAACTGCCATTCACGATTGCTACAAAGGGAATGAAATAGCTTTGAACGCAACTAACAAAGGATGCAAAGGACCTCTTCAAGGAGAACTACCCACCACAGCTCAAGGAAATAAGAGAGGACATAGACAGATGGAAAAACATTCCATGCTCATAGTTAGAAAGAATTAATATTGTGAAAATGGCCACACTGCCCAAAGTAATTTATAGATTCAACTCTATCCCCCATCAAGCTACCTATGGCCCTCTTCACAGCACTGGAAAAAAACACCTTAAACTTCATATGTAACCAAAAAAGAGGCTGAATAGACAAGTTGATACTAAGCAAAAAAAACAAAGCTGGAGGTATCACCCTACCTGACTTCAAACTATACTACAAGGCTACAGTAATCAAAACAGCATGGTAGTGGTACCAAAACAGAAATATAGAGCAATGAAACAGAACAGAGGCGTCGAAGGCAATGGCACACATCTACAACCATCTGATCTTTGACAAACCTGACAAAAACAAGCAAAGGGGAAAGGATTCCCAGTTTAATAAATCGTGTTAGGAAAACTGGCTAGCCACGTGCAGAAAACTGAAACTTGACCTCTTTCTGACACCTTACACTAAAATTAACTCCGGATGGATTAAAGACTTAAACACACAGCCTAACACCATAAAAACCCTAGAAGAAAACCTAGGCAAAACTATTCAGGACATAGGTATAGGCAAGGACTTCATGCCTAAAACACAAAAAGCACTGGCAACAAAAGCCAAAATAGACAAATGAGATCTAGTTAAACTTATCTGCTTCTGCAGAGCAAAAGAAACAATCATTAGAGTGAACTAGCACTCAACAAAATGGGAAATAAGTTTTGCAATCTACCCATCTGACAAAGGGCTAACATCCAGAATCTGCAAAGAACTAAAACAGATTTACAAGAAAAAAACAAACAAATCCATTCAAAAGTGGGCCAAGGATACGAACAGACACTTTACAAAAGAAGAGGTACTTGAGGCCAACAAACATACGAAAAAATGCTCATCATCACAATCATTAGAGAAATGCAAATCAAAACCACATTGAGATACCGTCACACACCAGTTAGAATGGCGATCATTAAAAAATCTGGAGAAACAGATGCTGGAAAGGATGTGGAGAAGCAGGAACACTTTTACACTGTTAGTGGGAGTGTAAATTAGTTCAACCATTGTGGAAGACAGTGTGGTAATTCTTCAAGGGCCTAGAAATAGAAATTCTATTTGACCCAGCAATCCCATTACTGAGTATATACCCAAAGGATTATAAATCATTCTATTATAAAGACACATGCACACGTATTGTGGCACTGTTTACAATAGCAAAGACCTGGAACCAACCCAAGTGCCCATCGATGATAGAACGGACAAGGAAAATGTGGCACATATCCACCATGGAATACTATGCAGCCATAAATAATGATGAGTTCATATCCTTTGTAGGGACATGGATGAATTTGAAAACCATAATTCTCAGCAAACTGACACAAAACCAGAAAATCAAATACCACATGTTCTCCCTCGTAGGCAGGAATTGAACAATGAGAATACATGGATACAAGGAGTAAAGCATCACACACTGGGTCTATTGTGGGGAACTAGGTGAGGGACAGTGACAGATAGGGAGTTGGGGAGGGATAACATCGGGAGAAATGCCAGATATAGGTGATGGGGATAGAGGCGGTAAACCATATTGCCATGTATATACCTATAAAACAATCCTGCATGTTCTGCACATGTATCCAGAACCTAAAGCGCAATAATATATAAGTTGAAAACAGGGGCAAGCAGAGATTCTCTTTTGCCATGTGAGTACACAGGGGCAGACATCACAGGTTTTAATATCAACTTTGCTAATAAGTAGTTGTATAACCTTGGGAAGGTTAATTGTTAATTTCTCGGTGCCTCAGTTTTCTCATCTATAAAACAGAAAACATATTACGGCTGGTGGGGTGGTCAGCGCAATGCCCAAGGCCAAAGGCAAGACCCGGAGGCAGAAGTTTGGTTACAATGTCAACCGAAAGCGCCTGAACCGGAATGCTCGACGAAAGGCAGCGCCGCGGATCGAGTGCTCCCACATCCGACATGCCTGGGACCACGCTAAATCGGTGCGGCAGAACCTGGCCGAGATGGGGTTGGTTGTGGACCCCAACAAGGCGGTGCCCCTCCGTAAGAGAAAGGTGAAGGTCATGGAGGTGGACATAGAAGAGAGGCCTAAGGAGCTTGTGCGGAAGCCCTATGTGCTGAATGACCTGGAGGCAGAAGCCAGCCTTCCAGAAAAGAAAGGAAATACTCTGTCTCGGGACCTCATCGACTACGTACGCGACATGGTGGAGAACCACGGGGAGGACTATAAGGCCATGGCTCGCGATGAGAATAATTACTATCAAGATACCCCAAAACAGATTCGGAATAAGATCAATGTCTATAAACGTTTTTACCCAGCAGAGTGGCAAGACTTCCTCGATTCTTTGCAGAAGAATAAGATGGAAGTTGAGTGACTGGTTTACATCACACCTGCCCCAGGCTGAGGCCTCTCCCTGGACCAGGGAAGAGACCTGAAGCTGGAGCCAGGGTGTAAGGCAAGGAGGGCTGTGTAGCTCCAGAGGGGCTGGCCAGATCCCATGGAATCAGAAGGTTTTACACACACACACACACACACACACACACACACACACACGAACACATACTCCCCACTCTGGGGAAGCAACTGTTATCAGAGGCTCTAATTTATATTCTTCTGGGGGTTCATGGAAAAGCCAGAACCTGCTGTTTTCAGGGTGGGTGGTTTATTTGAATATAGTGTGTACATAAGAAAATAAAGATATTTTACTTCTCTGAAAAAAAAAAAGAAAACATATTACTTACCTTATTGGGTTAAATGAAATGATATAACTAAGGTACTTAGCACAGTGCTTGGAACATATAAGTAGGTACTATATAAGCTTTAGCTACTATTATTGTTATTATTATTATGAATAATAAAGCATGTATGGATTCCTTTAGATGAAAGCACCACAATGAGAATAAAGGATGTTTTTAAGTGAGAAATCTAAGCTACTTCTACCTTCGATTTTTAGCCACCAATTAAATTGAAAATTGTACCAGTTATTAATTTTCTCAGCTACAAGTGACAGCTTTTATTTCCCTAGGAAGAATGACTTAATCAATAAAGACATTTAATTATCTCATGTATGTAAGAAGACTAGTGGTGAGGGTTTACTGATTTGGTACAGAACTGCAACAGTATCACACAAAACCAAGTCTCTTACTATCCTTCTCCTCTGCCATCCTCAGTTTATTGGCTTTTCCCCTCATGATCACAAGATGGCTGCTAAAGCTATTAATACAAACATAATATCTGACAAAGAGAAATGGAATTTTCATTACTGAGAGCTAAACAGGTTGCCATTCTATACAAAATTGGAATTCTATTAAAAAAGAAGATATGGCTGCTGGCAGGCAGTTAACAATGTCTAACACAATCTTCATGATTTAAAAATGCTCTGGGTTGTATTTTCAAAGACAAATGAAATTACCCGTAGCAAGTTAAAGTATATGTAATATTTAGATAGAAAGATCATAAGAGATTTGGATGAAAAAAAAACAGAAGGATTGTCAGTGCTTTGGGCAACTTTTCACAGTGAATTTTAAGCATAATGTGTGCATGAAAACAAATTTATTTTCAGAAATGCAAATGAAGCACCTGGAATACCTGAAAATAACATAACTAAGTTTCTTATATTATTACTCCCAATCATATGTATTATCTGAGTTATCAAAAATGTTTTGAAATGATACTTAAACTCAACTTTTCCTAGTCCTCCTCTAAAAAATCCTTTCTCTGCCTCCGTATACAGCAAAACTCGAAAATGTTGACTCCTCTGTCTGTACTTCCATTAATGCTGTTCTCTCTTGAATACTCTCCAGTGAGACTCATCATCATTGTTCCACCTAATCTCCTCTTGTCAAGATCATCATTCACATCCATTCTGCTAAATGCAATGGTCACTCAATATCTGACACAGATTATCACACCCACCTTCAAACAGTTTCTTCAATTCCTAAAGCACTGGGGTTTCCTGCTAGTCCTCCTTTACTGAATCCTCCTTACTTTCTCAACTTTCAAATGCTGGAGAATCAGACCTTTGGGCTTCTTCTCTTCTTCAGCTACACACATGCTCCTTAGGATCCTGTGAGAATCAGACCTTTGGGCTGCTTCTCTTCTTCAGCTACACACATGCTCTAGATGGTGCATCCAGTCCAATTGCCTTAAATATCATCTGCAATGCCAAACACTTCTAAAATTAAATTTCCACTCAATACTTTTAACCTGAACTCTGGAGTCCTATATACCTAACAGGCATCTCAAACTTAGCATACCCAAAGCTATTCTGATCATTCTCAAACCCACCATCAAACCTTGACCCTTACATGAGGTGTTCCCTAGATTAGTATTTGATTCTACACTTCACTCAGTTGCTCAGGCCCTGAACTTCGAAATCATCCTTGACTCATTCTTCTCTTTCTCTTTGCTGTAGGTCTTACTTGGAAAAAAATCAGAAGCTATTGAAGACTTTAGAACAGAGGAGTGAAATAATCTGATTTCCTTCTGAGCCTTCTTCTTGATCATAACTCGATGAATTAAAATAGCTCTACAAAATGTCTAGGTTTCTATTTATGGACCATATCCCCCATATATTGTGCATCTTTTTCTCTCTCCCTCTTACTTTGCTTCATTCCTTTTATTTTATTCCTTTAATCCAACAGGATCTACATTCTTGCTATTTTCCTGGATTTTGCTCCTTAGCCAGTCAATTGACAAATCCTGTAGGCTCTATGCTCAAAACCTATCTAGATTATGACCACTTCTTATCACCTTTATCTTATCCTTCTGCTCCAAACCACTCTTGTCTAGCATTTGTTTATCACTACAACTGGTCTTCCTACTTCTGCCTTTCTTCCTACAATCTGTTCTTCACATAAGAGCCAAAACAATCTTTTAAAAATATAAATCAGATTATTTCACTCCTCTGTTCAAAACTCTCCAGTAGTTTTTGATCTTCTTTCAAGCAAGTCCTACAGTAACCTCCAAAGACCTCCACATACTCTATCATCTCTTTCTCTACCTTCACAATTCTAAACATTCCAAGCATGTTCCTACTCTTTCTAGCTAGCATGTTCTTCTCCTAGATAACCACGTGGCTTTTTTTCTTCTCCTCCATGTTTCTCTTCAAATGCCTTCCACTAGAATGGTCTTGCCTAACCACCTGTCTAAACATTATATCCCATCCCTCTTCATCCTGCTTAACTCTTCTTCATAGCCCTTATAACTAACTGACATACATATTTGCTTGTTGATTGTCTGCGTGTTCTCAACAAAAGGCTTGCAACATAACATCAGGACCTTGTGTTGGTGTCGTTCACTACTGTACTCAGGATATAGAATGGTGGCTGGCTTACTAGCAGGTGTTTATTCCATATGTATTGAGAGTGAGTGAATCAAAGAATATTTGCTGAGTAATTACTTTTTAAAAATTCTTTATAAATCTCATACAATTTTTTAGACTGTTTTCACTATTGTAAATTAACATTTTTCAATATGTTTCTTTCTTTCAAGCAGGTAATGAGATAAACAGTTAATGTATTTGGATATGTATATCTTAAAGTATACAACTTATCTTTTCAATTCCATTAGCTTTTTGTGTTGTATTTTTACCTACATTATGTTTCACATATTAATGTCTTCTATAAACAGAACTGGTGACATGTTTTACTTGTTTTAAAAAATCATAATGAAATCACAGTACTTTGAGTTAGATCATCTTTCCTATTAGGAGGCCATTTTCCTGTAGCCCAATATTTTAATAATCTAATTGGAAATCATCCCATGATACAATGGTGTGATTTTTCTGAATACATCAATTAACACCTTGAAAACATAAGGCACTCTTATTTTTGTTAGACCTGACACTATTGTGAAATTTGTTCCTGTGATGTGTAAAATATTCCAATGAACTTGTTTTTGCACATTCTCATATACATTGTAATAAAATTGCCTACATTAATCAAATAGAAAAGATTAAAACATGGCTTAGAATGTTATTTGGTATCCTCTCCACTCCAACTCCTTCAATATCTACTTTTCATCTTGTATCTGTGTTCCAATGACAGCCTTTTCCTTGATTACAACTGGATGAATTCAAGTAGCTCTACAAAATGTCTACATTTCTATTCGTGGAACATATTCTTCATATATTGTGCATCTTTCTTTCTCCTTCTTACTCTGCTTCATTCTTCTTTATTCATTCCTTTAAGCTTCCCCATTCTTGCTATTGCCCTGGATTTAGTGATTATATCCTCTGCTGGTTGTCTTTTCACATCTTTGATTATTGCTTAGAAATAACATAATAATGAAGTTTCCTTTCTCTGTCTCTGGCCTTTGTTATTTTCCTTACTTTGTTCTAAGGTAATTTCATTTCATAACAGTTAAATTCCATCTACATAGTAAATAATCACAACATTTTGGATCTCAACATCTAAATGATTTTATCACAATGACTAATGACAAAGTCAAATCCAACATCACCGAAAAGATTAGGGACACCATTTGTCCTCTTAAATCTTTTCCACTCTCCTTTTTCTGATCTACACAACTTAAATAATTCTCCAACTTAAAAGGTGATTTTATTTCTCTTTGTCTTCAAAATTATCTGCTTATACAAAAAACAAACAAAAAAAGGTATAAACCTCACATTACCTGACTTCAAACTATACTAGTATAAAAGGTATTATAAAAGGCTGTAGTCACCAAAATAGCATAGTACCGATACAAAGACACACAGACCAGTGGAACAGTATAGAGAACCTAGAAATAAAATCACACACCTACAGTCACCACATCTTCAACAATGTTGACAAAAATAAACAATGGAGGAAGGACTCTATTCAATAAATAGTGCTGAGATAGCTGGCAAGCCATATGCAGAAGAATGAAACTAGACTCCTATCTTTCACTATATGCAAAATTTAACTCAAGATGGATTAAAGATGTAGATGTAAGACCTCAAAGTATAGGAATCCTAGAAGAAAACCTAGGAAATGCCAACTTGAACATCAGCTTTGGCAAGGAATTTATGACTAAATCCTAAATGTTTTTTGAGGAAAAGCAATTAAATAAAAACAAAAATTGTTAAGTGGGACCTAATTAAACTAAAGAGCTTAAGCACAGCAAAAGAAACTATCAACAGAGTAAACAGACAACCTATATAAAATGGGAGAAAATATTCACAAACTATGCCTCAAAAAAGGTCTGATATCCAGAATCTGTAAGAGACTTAAAAAATTCAACAATCAAAAATAACCCCATTAAAAAGTGAGCAAAAACATGAGCGGACACTTCTCAAAAGAAGACATACAAGAAGAAAATGCTCAGCATCACTAATCATCAAAAACATGCAAATCAAAGCCACAATGAGATAGCATCTCACACCAGTCAAAATGCCTATTACCAAAAAGTCCAGAACTTACATGTCTTTTTCCAGAGTTCTGATGATAAGCATTTGGAGTGTATTTACTCCTCCAGATAATAAATATATGTTCAAGAACTTATGTGTCTTTTAAGGCATGAATAAAGCCTTCAATAATATTAAATAGAAAAAAGAAAAAGCCCCAAAACAACAGATGCTTGTGAGGCTATGGAGAAAAGGGAACACTGCTTGTGGGAATATATATTAGTTCAGCCATTGTGGCAAGCAGTTTGGAGATTTCTCAAAGAACTTAGAACTACTACTTGACCCAGCAATCCCATTACTGGATATATATCCAAAAGAAAATATTTCTACCAGAAAGACACATGCACTTATATGTTTATTGCAATACTATTCACAATAGCAAAGGCATGGAATCAACCTAGGTGCCTGTCAATGGTGGATTCAATAAAGCAAATGTGGAATACAGACACTATGGAACATAGCCACACAAAAAAAGAACTAAATCATATCCTTTGCAGAAAACCAAATACTGCTTATTATCGCTTCTAAGTGGGAGCTAAACACTGGGTACAAATGGACACAAAGATGACAATCAGAGACATTGGGGACTACTAGAGAGGGGAGGGTGAGAGGGGGTAAGTTTTTTAGTAGAAAAACTTACTAGTTGGTGTTATGCTCACTACCTGGGTAATAGGATCATTTTTACCCCAGGCCTCAGCATCATGCAATATATTCATGTAACAAATCTGCACATGTTTCCTCTGAATCAAAATAAAAGTTTTAATTTTCCTAAAATTATCAGCTTATAAATAAGTTATAAACAACTGCTTATAAATAAATTTATTTCAAAGGGGTTGGTTTTTAGCTATAAATTTTACATTGGGTTGAAATCAAAACAAAATTATTTGGAAGATCGTACAGCAAATAAAACAGCATAGAATTATAAGGAAAAAAATCGGTCTTAAATTTTAACACTATCAAGGCAGATCAGGCTAAAATAAAATTTTCAAATCTATTGACATATTTTCCCCTTAGCTCAAAAATCTATGCTTCTTTTCATCTTGTTAACTGAAACATGTTTTTATATAAGCTTTTGTAATTACCTGCTATCCACTGAGGTTTAAAGCTTGTTCACTAATCCTTTTCAATTGTATAGTGTTCAGAGTTTGAAATCCATATTTAAACCCTTAAAAGTGTTGAACTTTATAACAGCACAAGGAGGTAAACATAATCATTCCCCACAAATATATGCGAACATGAGGACTAAGGAAGGTTAATTTTCTTGTTTATGTCACACAGCTTAGAAAGGGTACCAAAGCTAGAATATAGGTGTCTTTTACTCTAGAGACATCTGTAAGATAGCCAAATCTTGGACAATTGCTAGATTTGGCTATCTTACAGATGTCTCTAGAGTAGAACATTCATAAAAATATATACAGAACATTCTCTCCATCATCAGGGAATAAATGGTCTATAATGACATAGCAAATGTACGTAATGCATTTTGTTTCTCAGTATATATGTGTGAGTCTGTATTTGTATAGCTCCATTTTGCTTTGTGGGAGTGTGATTTGAATTTGCCTGCCTCAAGTGTTTAATAGCTTACATTTACATTTGTGGAGAGAGAGAGAGATATATATTAGGGAATGTTTGGAGACCCCAGTGTTCAGATTATAATTCTTATTTCAATTAGCTAACCAGGTTAGATTCTGTAAATCTAAGACAGAATAAAAAACATAAGCTGAAATATCTTGTGTTTGTTATTTATCTTCCTGGACCTCAACTTCCTCATTTAATAAAATGGAGAAAATCTCATTCATGATAATAATAAAACCTATAATGAATTGAGTACTAACTTTAGGCCAGGCACAATGCAAAATCTTTACATTTATCATCGCAGTTGACATTTGCAAAAATCCCTTGAGAAGGGGACTATTAGTATCTCTGTTTACAGAGACACTAATTAGTATCTCAGATGGTGAAACTGAGTCTCACCTAAGGTGACACAGCTGATGAGTGCCAGATTAGGATATAGGCCTTTGTCTGTTCTATCCAAAAGTTTAATTATAAGTTTCAAGCTGTGATCCCCCTCATTGCTCTACCCTGCCATTATTTCTAAGGTCCTCTGCAGCAAGGATACCTCATTGTTTTTTTCTATCAAACAAACTTGAAATTATTTTCTGTTTTCTCATTACCCATTGAAATGTTCAGGACTTTTTTCTTAATTATTAAATCAATATTTGTTGTTTAAGTTAAAGAACTAGGCAAGCAACCAATAAGTGGCAAGTCATTGGAAGTTCTTAAATTGATATTGAATGTGGCTAAATTAGGAAAGCCCATCATTTCGGGAGAACTTTGTTAATAAAATTTCAATTAAAGCAAAATCACATAGTTTTATTAACTACAATGATAAAATTATACTCCCAATATGTTCTCATTTAGAATATTCACATTTGAATAACATTTCAACTATAGATATTTGTAATACATGCAATTGAAAGTGCCAGATTTAGCTCCATGAATGTTTAAAATTTACATATTTATTATTTTTAGTTAAATATATTAATGTTAGGTTAAACATTTTAATCTTAAGGATGTCACAAATCAATATGCCATATAAAATCTTTTTTTCAATATGATGCTTAAATGAAAAGAAAATTTAAACGTTTTTGGGATTGTTATTTTTCCTGCTAGAACTGACACAAGGATAATTATAATCAGAATTAATATCTCATTAGTTATTTGTTTCTAAAGAACTAAAATGAGGTTCAGAAGACCAATATTTAACTTTAACTCCAAAGTCTAAATTCTCCAGTTATTTCATATACTAATGTAATCTTTATTTTCATACACTTTGATTTATGCACTATCAAAATTCTACCATTAAGAGAAATACATTTGGGAAATAATTTGGTCTGTCTAGGTAGATCATCTAAAATTTTTGCTTTAAAATAAAATTTACATATGTGCATGGTAAATTTACCTGTGTGCATTGGTAAATTTTACCAATTTACTTCTGTGAGATAAGAAAAACAGTTAAAAGACAAACAAAAAAAGCTAAATTGATATATATCAGAATTTAGAGTTTAACATTTTAAAGCATAATCAGGCAATTGAAACAAGAACTTTTGAGTTTCTTAAAAATCAAGAAAGTATTAAATAATGAAAATCTTGATCACAGGTACCAGTTAATTATTTGTTTAAATTAATTTTTATATACAATTGCTTTTGAAGAACTTCTATTGTTTTAGTACTTAAGGATAACCCTCAATAGTAAATAAAAAATAATTTGTTCCACAAAATATAAATTGGTCTTAACATATGTATCCTTGCCATACCCTTAAATCCACTTCAAAGTGTTCCTAACACCAGTGGGCCAACAAAGTAACATAGTTGCTTATAGAAAATGTTTTTCACGTTTAAAAGATACTTGAAAGATATCTTTCCAAGTATCCCGACCTTGAACAGCTTCCTATTATGTTCAGAACACCACTCATTAGGTTCTCAAGTCATTGCTTTTCACTAGCTAAAGCCTGACCCCAAATTTCCTGCTGGTTTCAAACTTTTGAAAAAGGCTTAGCCCTCATATGAGTCTCCGAAATCTTTGGCTCTTTCAAACAGGCTCAAACTATACGTGGACCTGGGAAAAGTCCTTGACCTTCCTCCTGGATGCTACTTTTCCCCCTTACCAGAATCCTAAAGTCCTGCACAACCAAGTCATTTCTACAGAGAAGCTCCACTTATGCACCCTGAGCCTTCATACCTGAATGGAAAGGAGAGGTCTCATGAAAAGATTCACAACAGAATAAGATGATGATGGAAAAGAAATGTGCATCACCACTAGAAAAGGGAAAGGTGCCCAGGAAATTCAAAGGCTCAGGACAGCAGCAATTTTCAGCAACAGCAACTGCTATAAGTGAGTGTTTGTCTGGGATCCCAAGTGAGCAGGCTGGGAAAGCATCCATAGCAGCTGCCCAGTTCAGAAATCTTTTGAGAATGATTCCTCAAGGGAGAAAATATGGGGGAATAAAAAGGCTTACTATGTGAGATTATGGATATGTTAACTTGCTTCACTATGGTAACTATTTTTACTATCTATATGTATCCACAAACAGCACACTGTATACCTTAAATATACACACACAATATATTTTAGTTTTAAAAAAAAAAAAAAACAAGGGAAATTAAAAGTTGGAAGCAAGGGTTATAGACTGGAGGGACGTCAGGGATGAGGCAGAAGGAGAAACAAGAGTCTCAGGACTAAGACTTCAAACAGCTCTTTATAGTTGAGAAGAAAAAGGACTCAACAGAAAGGATCAATTTGACTGAAGACTTCTTTTGGCTTTTGCTGAAGGACTTTCTTAGTCTTTTCTTCTATCTGCTTTGACATAACCCCAAGTCCACTTTCCCACAAATTTAATTTTTGATAGAAAATAAGTTTGGATTCCAAATGAAAAAAAATATTTCTACATCTGGAGAAAGGTGAATTTTGTCCTTGAAATATTATGTTCTCTTTAGTCTAATCAAAGACTGAATAAAATCTTCTTTTGAAAGGAAACCACAGTAACAGTCTTTTTTTTTCTTTCACAAAAGAGAATTCATTCCTCAGTCTTGATTCATTAAAACAGATTGAAATTGTATCTACTTTGTCTCTGTTGACCTTCATCTTTGAATGAAGCTTTGTATGCTCTTATAATAAATTTCTCCTGAGATTTTTGGTGTCAGTTGCAATTTCCAGGAATTAATAATAATAAAAAAAGACTGCTTTGTGAGTATCAGAAACAGAAAATTGAGAAAGCCCTATTTATTCTTCTTTCAGGATATAATTGAACAATGAAATGAACACTGAATAAAAACCAGAATTTAGGCTAGCATCCCAGGGCTGCAACATTCTGGGTTTGACCCCAAGCAAGTCATTTAAGCTTTCTAAGCCACAGCTTCCTCTCCTGGAGAATAAAGCTAATAAAGCTTGCCAATTCAAAAAGTAAATAACATACACATGGTTAAAAACACATAAAGTATTCAATTTAATGAGTAATCAAATATACAAAATTAAAATATCTATTGAGTTACGAATAATCTCTTCATATATTCAGTGTTGGTGAAGGCTAAATGAGACAGGCACTTTCACACTCTGTCAGAAACAAGATGGTATTACATACCAGGAATCTTAAAAAGGTTCATGTAATTTAACTCAGCAAATCTCTTTCTAAGAATCTATCTCAAGGAAATCATTTTAAAAAGAGACTACACTGTATTCACAATGATAGTTATAAAGGTTATAACAGTGAAAAGTTTGAATCATCCTATTTGGAGAAAATCCCCATATAAAACTGACCATAGTGTACACAACAAACCAAACTCATAATATAATATATGTATATTGGTAAATATATCTAGGGGGGTTAGAAAGCAGTTTTAACCTATTTCAGTGCCCTCCTCAGCTGCTGAATATCAAATGAGCTTATATTTCTTTTTATGTTCTAATTTTAACTCAAACCCCAATGACGTGTTTGTCAAATGTTTGCTCTGCTCACAGAGTTTCTAGCAGCTGCTCTGGAAGTTTCCAGGGTCACTGGCCCACACATGCTCCAGGAGAGCCTTTCAGGCACTTTCCATCTCCCCTGGCTCCCATAGCCACTCGCTCTCTTAGCTACAGATGGCTGTCCACAAGAACAACTTGTGACCATGACTGAAGTGCCCCACTGACCTATGGAGGAGGCACTTTCTCCTGTTTCCCCAGCACAACTGAGAACAACTATGACATTTATTATGTCTCTCTAGAACTCAGGCCTAAGGGAAGGGCAGCCCAGAGGGATCCCAAACCCCACCTTAAGGACCTAAGGACCTACCAGGACCCAAGAGGATCATACACAGTAAGGGGCCCTCAGCTCTTCCCAACAAGACTCTCCATTATCAGAAATGAGGTATAACCCAAGCCCGCCACCCATGTGCTCATACTTCAAGAGAGAAGATGCTGTCCATGCCTTAGGCTGATTGGGGAGATGGGGGTCTCACTCTGTCAACTGGGCTGGAGTGCAGTAGCATAATCATAGCAGCCTCAAACTCTTGATCCTCCCACCTCAGCCTCACAAGTAGCTGTGACTACAGATGTGGGCTAGCACATCAGGCTCTTATCCCCACCAATGCGGGCTGTCTCACTCCTATAGTTAGGATCAGAGCTCAACCCACTTCTCAAAGTTTGTGTTAGTCAATCTTAAATAACACCAATACTCTAGTCAGTGTGGTGCCATGCAAGCTCATTCCAGTACCTCATTTGGAAAGGTGAACACATTACATTTGGATATTCCTCCTACCATAGTTCAAGTCCTGATTTCCAACAAGCAGCTTCTTAGATAAAATGTGGAGGGAGGTACTATCTAAGAGAGGAGTTGGCAAACTAAGCTCAGCAGCCAAATCTAGCCAGCTGCTTGCTTTGTAAATAGAGTTTTATTGGGACACAACCATGGCTATCATTTACATATTGTCCATGGCTGCTTTTGTGCTGCAATAGTAGAGATGAATAGTGGCAAAAGAGACTGTATAACCTGTGAAGCCTAAAATATTTGCTATATGCCCCTTTGAAGAAAATGTTTGCCAGCCTCTGATCTTAAACTAGGAAAACAGCCTTAGATTAGGAGCCAGAAGCTAGCCTACTGTTGAATAAGCCCAGGCAACTAACCTGCACCACAGAATTACAAACTGAACCTACACCAGAGAATTATAGGCCCAATAAAAGAGAATCAAGAAAGAGAACAAGATAAAAGAAGGTCATATAGGAGATTCAGCAGCTCACCTTGTAAATATCCAACTTCTCAATGGAACTTCTACCTCCCAGGTTCACACAATTCTCGTGCCTCAGCCTCCTAAGGAGCTGGGATTACAGGCATGTGCCACCATGCCTGGCTAATTTTTATTTTATTTTGTATTTTTAGTAGAGATGGGGTTTTGCCATGTTGGCCAGGCTGATCTGGAACTCCTGGCCTCAAGTGATCCACCCACCTTGGCCTCCCGGAGTGCTGGGATTACAGCCATGAGCCCCCATGCCTGGTCTTCCACTGCAATTCTAAGATGACATCTTACCAGGCTAAGCACTGTACACAGAACAGGTATACACAGAGTATACCTTTCTCTAGTTTTCATAAATTGATTTAATTTATATTTTGACACCTCCCTCTGCCTTCTTCATGAAGTTCACTCTTGTATTCGCCCAGAGGATCAAGTTTGCACACTGATATGGGATGAAGGGAGTGCAAGAGGTTTAGATCCTCAACTGTTGTTTCATACAATTAGCTATCAGGTCATCCTTTATTCCTATCTGAAAGTTCTTCACAGATCCAGTGCCAACCTCTGCTACTTTTTCTCAACTCTCAAACAAAAAGGACTAGTTCTGTCCTCCCACCATATTGGAGAACTAGAAACTTTATGAGGTTAGCTGGGGTCTTGTGTTCCTGGGACATCACAGAAATTGTTTCTTGGGACTTGCCCCATCCCCAGGGATCTACTAACAAATCAACCAAGAAAGGGGGACACAACTTCTCTCTTTTTTCAGGCCTCTCTGGAGTTCTGTTCCTGCTCTCACTCCTGGGGAGAGAACAAGGCCCATTCCTCACAGGCTGCCTCCTGGTCCCCAAGAACCCTTAGGTTTCCCTTTCAAGTGAGAAAGAAACTAAGAGTTTCTTCTCTCTCTCTCTAGTCTTTTCCCCCTAAAATTTGAAGGCAGAAAGACTACATCATATTTTTGTCTCAAATTTATTGTTTGTTACCCTTAGTCCTTTCTATTACTGGCAGGGCCTGAACTCTTGAAATTTAAAAGCCAGAAAGAGCTCCTCCTCTGCTGCAAAAATGCCAACGCATTCTTTAGCAATCTAAAGCAATGATTCCAGAATAACCTCTCATCTTGAATTGACAATAGAGGAACAAAGGGGAACAAAAATGCCAGGGGAAACTTAAAATTTTGCTAATATTTCAAAACATAATCCCACTGAAAACAATTGCTCTACTTCTCTCTAATTAATGGAATATGCCATAGATCATGAGGCCAAGAATTGCTTTTATTGCCTACTTGTCGCAAACACACACAACCCCTCCACACACAAATATACATACAATTAAAATGCCAGCAGCATGCAGGGAACATTTTTGTTACATACATAAGAGATGAAAATCATCTACTTATCAATATATAGATACATATCAAGATGATATATGTATTTCAAGATTTTTTATAAATTAGTAAAAAGAAAAAACTTGGCAAAGGACACAAAATAGTAATATACAAAAGAAGCAGGCCGGGCACAGTGGCTCACACCTGTAATCCCAGCACTGTAGGAGGCCGAGGTGGGTATATCACCTGAGGTCAGGAAAGATCAGCCTGGCCAACATGGTGAAACCCCATCTCTATTAAAAATACAAAATATTAGCCAGGTGTAATGATAGGTGCCTGTAATTCCAGCTACTTGCGAGGCTGAGGCAGGAGAATCACTTGAACCCAGGAGGCAGAAGTTGTAGTGAGCCCAGATCGTGCCATTGCACTCCAGCCTGGGCAACAAAAGCAAAACTAGAAGGAAGGAAGAGAAGGAAGGTAAGGAGGGGAGGGAAGGGAAGGGAAGGGAAGGGAGAAGGGAGGGGAGGGGAAAGAAGGGGAAGGGAGGAGAGGGGAGGAGAGGGGAGGGGAGGGGAGGGGAGGGGAGGGGAAGGGAGGGGAGGGGAAGGGAGAGATGGGAAAGGAGGGAAAGAATAGAAGGAAGGAAGGAAGGAAGGAAGGAAGGAAGGAAGGGAGGGAGGGAGGGAGGGAGGGAGGGAAAAGAAAGAAAAAGAAAGAAAGAAAGAGAGAGAAAGAGGAAGGAGGAAGAAGAAGAAAGAAGAAGAAAAGAAAGAAGAGAAGGAGAAGGAGGGGGAGGGGAAGGGAAATGGAGAAGGGGAGGGGGAGGGGGAGGGGAAAGCATTACAGAATCCATCTATAAATGTATACCAAATATATTAACAGTAAATAAAGATAGAATATCCTGCTAGGGATTTCATAGGCATATAGCTTCAGAGGCCCCACTCTCGGTATATTGATGCAGAATTTCCAGGAAGAAACTTGGAAATCTGCATTTTCAGTTTAGCACCCACAAATATTTCTAGAACCTATTAAAGTGTGGGTCCCACTGGTACTGAGGAAATTACACTTGTTTAGGGATATTAGAGGCTGACTAAATTGGGATGACAAATGATCCTAGCCAGGTAACTAAACTTTTAATTATCTAAAGTAGGAATCAAAATACTGACAGAAAGAAAACATTATCACTACCATCAACAGCAGCAATAACTAACCAATCACATCTGGAGATGGTATTCTACTTAGAGGACATTTCCTTCCCTTTCCCATGATCTTGTATCCAAGATGCCAATGTATTCTCCCATATTTTATGTCCTCTAACCTCCTTATACTATAATTTTTCCTTAATCATTTTTTAAATAAAATTTTTACTGCTACTATTTCATTTTAAATCTTTATATATTTGCATGTTCTCCTTATCTAAAAATATTTCTTTTGCCTCAACTTGGAGAGCAGAGATAATCAGTTATTGGCTTTCAGGTTTTGAACTTGTACACAATGCCTTGATTGATTTACAGAATTCAACTGCTAACACAGAAATTATAATACTTGCCTAAATGAACATACACCTCACATGAAAACCAAACATGTTTTCAGTAGTCCTGTTACTAGGTGACATTTAGATGCATGAAGTGTGGATTACACAAAGATGGCATTCCATAGATAAATGTGGGTCAAACATAGCCCAAAAGAAATTCCCTGGAAATAGACTTGTTTAAAGCAGCCCGCTCTGTGGTGGTAATTACATTTGCATTTATTAAGCAAATGTAAACAAGATATGCTATAAAGGAAAGGAAAATGAGAAATAGTTCTACTATCACAAGAAGATTCCATTTAGAACACTGCCATCATCTCTTGGCAGAAATATTTTGTTGGCTTCACTTTGGAGCAGATTGCTTTGATCTCCTCTCCATTCCAAAATCTGGGTGCCAAGCTCTATAACTAGTACATGAATGCCAATGTTTGTTAACTGACCAGAAAACAAAAAACAGTCACATTCTAACAAATGATATCTGTGTTATTAGAACAGTTCTTGTCCCTAAATATTAATTGGAAAGGCTTTATAAAAGTTGCAGAAAGTTCTGGCTTAGAATGTAATAGAATATGCAGATATAATATTTAGTACCTTTCCTAAACTGCTCTACAACCAAATACTACTCTCTTTTCCCATGCTTATATAACACTTTAAAAATTTATCTATGATTGCACAGGTTGTGTTGTACCACAATCACCTGTTCTGTCTCAGCTCCTCAATCATGAGCAATTTGAGGAAACCATCTCTGACACTATTACATCTAGCATAGTAAATGCTTAATAAATTTAGCTGAGCAAATGGGTAATTCCATAATCAAAGAATAAGAAAGCCACGCTTATATATTTATGTCTAGCCAGGCTGTATACAAATGATGGAACAAACCATCTTATTCAATGTGTAAGATTAGTAGTGTCAATAGCATATGTCAGTTCTTATCAGATACAAAATTCAATTAAAAATTTCATGCAAGATCCACACAGTGTAGGTACTCATTAAATATGACCAGCTGGGCCAAGCACAGTGGTTCACACCTGTAATCCCAGCGCTTTGGGAGGCCAAGGCAGGTGGATTACAAGGTCAGGAGTCCAAGACCAGCCTGGACAACACGGTGAAACCCTTTCTCTACTAAAAATACAAAATTAGCTGGGTGCCGTGGCAGGCACCTGTAATCCCAGCTACTTGGGAAGCTGAGGCCAAAGAATCGCTTGAACCTGGAGGCAGAGGTTGCAGTGGGCCTCTGTACTCCAGCCTGCGTGACAGAGTGAGGAGACTCCATCAAAAAAAAAAAAGACTAATTGATTTGCTCTTCCATTTGTACATGGTGAAGGTGTTCTGCAGAAAGTCTTTTGGGGTAACTCTCATTCAGCTGGTTCAGATGTAAATTCCGTTGCAGACAGCTTGTCTTTATTCACCATTAAAAAAAAATCCTTTCTTGTCAAAAGCAGCAGCAAGAAATATAGATTCTTTTCTTATATATTTTTTTCAGTAGATTCCACTGATGATTTTAAGGGGGATGATTTAAATGCACACCCCATAGCAATCAGCTTAGTTAATATTACATTCCATATCTGTTCTTCTCCAAATCCTTCTTTTGCCACACTGCCATCCAGGATTCCTATCATTCTCTCTAACTTTCCTTGCTCAATAGCTTCAGCCTTATCTTCCACAGGCTTTGCCATGTATCTTCCATCATAAGCACAGTCCCAGGGCAAGTCTTTACTTAGCCAGGATTCTCTTGAACCAGATCCAGCAGACAGGCCACTTTTTTGGGGGAGATGGGGGGAGGGAGATGGAGTCTTGCCCTCTGTTGCCCAGGCTGGGTGGTGCCATCTCGGGTCACTGCAACCTCCGCCTCCCGGATTCAAGCAATTCTCCTGTTTCAGCCTCCCAAGTAGCTGGCACTACAGGCACATGCTACCATGCCCAGCTAATTTTTTGCATTTTATTAGAGAAGAGATTTCACCGTATTGCCAAGGCTGGTCTCGAACTCCTGAGCTTAGGCAATCTGCCTGCCTCAGCCTCCTAAAGTGCTGGGATTATAGACATGGAATCCAGGTGCATTACAAGGTCAGGAGTAATCCAACCCAGGCCAACTTTTAAGTAAATAAAAATGCTATCATCTCATTATGTTTAAAACCTCTCATTAAGTAGCAATTCATCAAAATAAAGTTTAAGACATATAGAAAATATTTCAATCCAGGTATTTGGATATTCTAAATTAATAATACTTCTTAAAATGTAGAACAAACCTTTTAAAAATTTCAAAGATTCAAAAAGTGATGAATACCTATTATATAGAAACTTTTTTCTAATTCTAATATTCCTATTATTATGGCCCAAATTTATATCATTCTTTAATTCTTTCTTAATACACTTTAGAATAGGTAGTATCACAGGAATCGAGGTGAATTGTCATTTAGTTAACTCATTTGATTCAACTATGCTCTTGAATGCAGTGATAGGTGCAAACCAATGTGATCCAATGTTCATAGATAATAATCTTGAGTGGTGAGAATGTGTGTCTGTCTTACTATCTTTTGTGTTTTTCCTTACTGTAAAATTTTCCTTTAAAAATTTCTTATTTTCTCAACCATTTTGTGGTCAAAGATTCCTTCCAGCTCCCCTATTTTTCTTCCATGTCATGCAGTAACTTTCTTTCCATTTATCCTCCAACCCCTCTTTCCTTGACACTCCTTTACAAATTTTCTTCCTCCTTCTACTGCCTCTCACCTGTGAGCAGTGCTTCAATTCAGCCCTCAGACAGTCTTTCTGGTAGGAAATCCCAAGAAAAGGGGGCCACCCTTAAAAGCCAATTACTTGAGGAGGTAAACAAAGTTGGAAGGTAAGAGTCCTGAGAAGAGCTTATTCATTTGCTTACAGCTGGTTCCCTAACAAATCTGTGCTTACGTGAAAAGATGCTCTTATCAAAATCGGGGAAAATACTTGACACAGATGGGAATGCCTGTTATCAAGAGTTATTAAAGTCTGCAGCATTTATAAGGTAAGCATTGCATTCAGTAAAAATCAGAAAGTATGCAATGGTAGATTTCAATAGTACAATCTTTGCTTATTAACAAAGTGATGTCTTTGAGTGCACCCTGAGTCTTGGAAGCAAATGACATCAGAAACTCCAGACACCCCAGCAGTACCAGGGAATTTGAGCCACTCCCCCAACCCAACTGGGCAGAAGTAATTCTGTGAAGGGTGTTCTCTGACAGCAAATAATGTAAAGCCTCTTAGCATATCCTTATTTAAGGGGAATTTATTACTACCTCACAAATAAATTATACAGGGCAATTAACTATTTCAAAATTGAAAATGCTTAATAATGATAATTTCCCCAAAGCATTTTATAAACACTGCTGAGAGAAATTACCCTTTTCTTTTCTCCAAACTGTCAAAGCAAAAATTTCGCTGGACTAAGTTAAACAGAATCCAGTCTGAATTCAATTCTGCCAAAAAAAAAAAAGTGGGGTGGGGTGGGAGGCTGGAGAGTTTTTAAGAACTATAGGGAGAGGAAAGACATAGTAGAATATCTGTGTTTGCTAACTGGTCTTACCCAAAAGAGAAGTAAACTTTCTTTTAGCTTCCAAGATAAAATTCCCAAAAAAGCTAGGCTCCTACCCTCACATCAATACTGGGAGATATCTGATATCCCAGCCACAGCCACTTGAGCTATCTTCCTTACTTAAACTTTAAAGGGATAGCTTGCAGGTTCTTAAGAAAGACATTCCTGAGTTGCAAAACTGGCAAGAGACTGAGACATTTACATACATTTCAGAGGGGCAGAGAACGAATTTGCAACGACAAGTTTTCTATAATAAACACTGTAAGCAAAGGAATATCAGTGGCCTAGAGTTGGGAAGAAAATTATCTAATGTTTAATCAAGGTAAGGGGAACTCTAAGCCCATCTTGGTCACTGTATTTGCAGGGTTTCTTTAATTCTCACTATTCAAAGAGATTAATTCACGCACGATTTAAAAGAAGGGAAATGAGAGCAATACTACCCCTAGAGCAATGACTCTTCTTAGTAAAAAGCTCTAAGATCATTGTCAATAAAATCTTATTTGGAATTTATTGTTTTCAATTTAATTAAAAAGAAACATGTTTGCTTTAAAAAGAACTATTTAATCTCCAACAATATGCAAAAACCTTACAATGCCTTCTGTTATTTTGAAACATTCCTTGGGTAACACTGTTGATTAATCCTGAAAACGGATTTAACTGTATTATATAACTTTCGATAAGCAAATAATTTCTATTAAGATGTGTCTTTATTCATTGGTTGAGCTATTCCTAAAATACCTGAAATAAACACTCAATTTGGATGGGTGAAAATATTTTCTCTTTCTTTAGGCTATCATTACCTTTCAACAAATATTTTAAATTCTTACTATAGGCAAAGAATAATACCTCCAGATTTAATGAGCAAAAACATGAATAAGGCAAATCTTTGCTCTTAAACTCACACACTATCAAAATAGATTACAAAGGTCACCATGTAGCCCTAATACCAGGTAGTTTGAAATTAGTGCCATAAATGAATTTGAATTGCTGAGGCATTACCAAAACAGGAAAAAATAAATCCTGTTATGCCTCTTTCAGTTTGCAAGCATTTTGGTCAAGTATTAAAAAGTTGCAAGTAACATAAGCCTCTGATATTTCAACAAAAAGAGTGAAACATTAGCAAGCATATATTTATCTCATGGAACCCAAAGCTAGCTTTCAGAAACAAATCAATCCAGAAACTGGATAATAAAGAACCCAAAATGACTCTGTCTTTCTGAAGTGTCATGGTCTCTTATTTCTACTTCTCTCCCTTTAAATTTCTCTTTTTCTAAAAAAAAAAATTGCTTTCTCTACTTTGACACACAGAAGGCCAAGCATGATTGACCCAGACCTTAATTTGCATCACTTCTCAGTTCAACAGCTAGTAAAAACTGACCCAAGCATCAGAGACCCAAATCCAAATACCCTGAAGATAGTACTTGGAAGTATTTGGGCCTAAGTGGCCCAGCTTGGGCCAGGTATGCATCTCAGTCCAAACTCGTGACATTGTGATACAATAAGACATATATATTTGGTCTTTGCCCTTTGTTGCAGATAGGGGTGTTAGGAGAATCTTCTGTTCTAACATTTGGTTTTTGACCTAGTTCCTCACATAAAGTTCTTAACACCTCTGCAATTTCCTAAGTGATAGGAATATCTGGCCTAGGACTCCTAAATCCCTTGGAATTTCCTTAATGATATGAGTGTCTTTTATTTTAATGAGGTAACACTTGGTAGGCTGCCAGACAGGATGGAAGGAGCTGGTTGCCAGAAGAACCAACTATGTGATTAAAGGCTGGAACTCTCAGCCCCACTCTCTAACCTCCAGGAAAGGAAGAGGTACTAAAGGTTGAGTTGATCACCAATTGTCAGTGATATAATCAATCATGTTTATACAATGAAGTCTCCATAATAACACAAAAAGAGAAGTTCCCTATAGCTAAATATATGAAGATGCCTTAAGGATGTGTTATGTAGAGAGGGCTTCCATGCC
The DNA here is from genome assembly GCF_001604975.1 of Cebus imitator. Classification (NCBI taxonomy): domain Eukaryota; kingdom Metazoa; phylum Chordata; class Mammalia; order Primates; family Cebidae; genus Cebus; species Cebus imitator. The sequence continues at coordinate 479,336 of NW_016107533.1, forward strand.
CCTTCCCACATAACTAGTCCTATGCAGCTCTTTATCTGTTCATCTGTGTCCTGTGTAATATTCTTTATAATAAATGGATAAACATAAGTAAATGTTTCCCTGAGTTCTGTGAGGTGTCCTAGCAAATTGATCAAAGCTAAGAAGGGAGTAATGGATACTCCCTTCTCATAGCAGGTCAGTCAGAAGTAAGAGGGACAGCTTACTACTACTTGCAATTGGCATGTGAAGTGGGGGCAGTCTTGTGGGAACGAACCCTTAACTTGTATGATCTTAATCTAACTCCAGGTGAATAGTGTCGGAATTAAGTTAAATTGTAGAACATCCCATCAGTATCCACTGGAGAATTGTTTGCTGTGTGGTGAAAAACCCTCATACATCTAGTGTCAAAAGTGTTATGTTAAGCGGTGAATTTGAGAGTAGGAAAAACACTATTTTCCTTTCTATCTCTAAGAAAATCATAACTAGAGTTAAAGCTACTGAGATACAAGGAGGCCCACCATTATAATCAGGAGAAAAATTCCCAGTGAAAAGAAACGTACATTAGGACATTAACCAAAAATATGTCTAAGACAACAAGGTAGATACTACTAAGAAGAAATAATGAACTCTCTTTAATAAAACTATTCCGTGGCATTTTCTCTTACAGAGACTAGGTTCTAAAGTCAGCACACATTGCAAAGCTCAGTAGAGACAAAATTATCTTTGAACTCTCTTAAATAGCTCTAAATCCCTTCATACATGTGGTTTTTATGAATACAACCCTAGAATCTTGTAGGATGCTTTTGTTACAAATAGAAAATAACATTGACCCAACTGGCTAAAACATCAAGAAAGAAAATTGTCATCTCACAAATGGCTCCAGGATTTGTCAATCCAGTCATTCAGTGACATTATGAGCAGCAAAGTTCTTTTCATGTTTCTGTTCTGCCATATTCAGCATGTCTGACTGCCCCCAAGCGAGTGCCCTTTGTGCTCACAAACAGCCACAGCAAACCAGGAGTGAATCTACAGAGGATAATATCCAAAATCTTTCCCTTCTTCATCTAATTTAAGGCTTTCCCAAAGCCTTCTCAGCACACTCCATCTAAGTCTCAGGCAGAAATGCAGTAGAATCTACCTTAAACAAACTCTAGGCTGGAGGGGCTGGATCACCATATAGTCAGTTTATAACAATCAAAAGTTACTCAGCAGCCATTATGGGCAAACCTGGACACCATACAGAATTAAGCTTCTTTCAGTATGGGAGAAGAGAAAAATAAATAATTTGAAATTCAGTTAGCATATTTTTGGTTCTAGCTGTGTTTACTTTAGGTCTGATTAAGAAAAAGAAAAGAGTGAAAATAAACTAAGTTCACTAAGCCTAACAAAACTTTAAGATTATTACCTGTGGAAATAAATTGTTTTGTATACTACATATTGACATCCTGTGACCTGGTGATCTGAAATACCCTTTGGGAACTTCTTGTCAAGGATGTGTAAATGATGATCTAAATCCTCAGCTAAGGATTAAAGAAATGTGGCAAAATTACTATTTTAGGCCAAATGGAAGATATAAACAAACTTAGGCAGGTTGTGAAAGAGTCATTTGGGTAAAATGAGAGCACTGGCCCCATCATTTTGTGGCTTATATCACAAGGGCTTCAGGGATCATACTGTCCTCAGGCCCTTTGGGACCCACCAACAAAGGCTAAGGATTATATACCATGCCTCTTTTCCAGGACATCAAGGGGATCACATCTGGCCAATTCAAAGACCTACCTTCATATGTCTATTTATACTAAATTCCTAGTAGACTGGGAGACACTGAAATATCCTGTGAATATTTGCCTCCAGGCAGCAAAAAATAAATTATTTCTATCTTAAAGTTCTTGTCTATATCTTCATACAGATTTTCTATCTTAAAAACTGTTTTAGTTTATTGTGCTTAACTATAACCTTCTTGAGAGCAGATCTTTGATACCCACAGCATTATGCCTGCAGCCAGGGTCATACCGCTCACAAAATGTCCAGTAAATGAAAAGTATATTTTCTTTCTTTACCCAGTTCTGCACCTTTACTCAAGTCACAACAGTGTGTCACTTGTCTTATGAGCACATAAATATCATCAATGACTTAGCATAACACTTGTAAAATGTTGTATAAAAAAACAAACATGTATAAAAGGCCTGATGGTAAAATTGAACAGAATATACTCAGTCCTCAAGGAGGTGGCACCACTCCTTAAATGTGGGTTATACACAGTGACTTCCCTCCAAACAGAGGCCTACCTTGGAGATATTGCAGGTTCAGTTCCAGATCACTGCAATAAAGTAAATGTCATAATAAAGGGAGTCATAGAAATTTTTTGGTTAGCAGTGTATATAAGAGTTATATTTATACTATACTACAGTCTCTTAAATGTGTAACAACCTTATGTCTAAAAAACGTATATATCTTAATTTAAAAATACTTTATTGCCAAAAATCACTAATGATCATCTGACTCTTTGGTGAGTCACAACGTTTTTGCTGTTCAAGGGTCTTGCCTGACGTTGATCACTGCTGACTAATCATAGTAGTGGATGATGAAGATTGAATGGCTATAGCAATTTCTTAAAATAAAACAACAATAAAGTTTACTAGAGCAAATGATTCTTCCTTTCTCTATAGCATACAGTGCTGTTTGCTAGCATCTTACTCCTGGAAGAACTGTCAACATTTCAGTCAGACCTCTCAAATCCTGCCACTGCTTTACCAGCTAAGTTTCTTTAATATTGTAAATCCTTTGCTCTCATTTCAACAATGTTCACAGAATCTTTACCATGGGTAGATTCCATCTCAAGAGACCATTTTCTTTGCTCCTCCATAAGAAGCAATTCTTTATCCATTCAAGTTTGGTGATAAGATTGCAGCAATTCAGTCACATCTTCAGGCCCAACATCCAATTCGAATTCTCTTGCTACTTCTCCCACATTGGTAGTGACTTCCTCCACTGAAGTTTTGAGCACCTCTGCCCCTGGTCACCAAGTTCTTCCAAACAATGTGGTTTAAAATATTTAGGAAACTATGGTGTAAACAGATGTGCTGTCATCCAAGCTTTTTTATTCTTCTATTTATAGAGCACAGATAGAGTACTATAATTCTTAATGGCCCTAGAATTTTCAGAATGATAAAGGAGGACTGACTTCAACTTAAAAGTCACCAGCTGCATTAGCTCCAAACAAGAGTGTCAGACTGTCCTGTGAAGATTTGAGAACAGACACTAACTTCTCCTCTCTAGCTATGAAAGTACTAAGGGATGTAGTTTTCCAACAGAAGCCTGTTTTGTTTACATTAAAAATATGACCACTTTAAGGAGAACTACAAACCACTGCTCAAGGAAATAAGAGAGGACACCAACAGATGGAGAACATTCCATGCTCATGGTTAGGAAGAATCAATATCGTGAAAAATGGCCATACTGCCCAAAGTACTTTATAGATTCAATGCTATCCCCATCAAGCTACCAATGACCTTCTTCATAACTGGAAAAAAAGCACTTTAAACTTCATATGGAACCAAAAAAGAGCCCGCATAGCCAAGACAATCATAAGCAAAAAGAACAAACCTAGAGGTATCACACTACCTGACTTCAAACTATACTCCAAGGCTACATTAATCAAAACAGCCTGGTACTGGTACCAAAACAGAGATATAGACCAATGGAACAGAACAGAGGTCCCAGAAGCAACGCCACACATCTACAACCATCTGATCTTTGACAAATCTGACAAAAACAAGCAATGGGGAAAGGATTCCCTGTTTAATAAATGGTGTTCGGAAAACTGGCTAGCAGTGTGCAGAAAGCTGAAACTGAACCCCTTCCTGACACCTTACACTAAAATTAACTCCAGATGGATTAAAGATTTAAACATACGACGTAACAACATAAAAACCCTAGAAGAAAATCTAGGCAAAACCATTCAGGACATAGGCATAGGCAAGGACTTCATGACTAAAACACCAAAAGCAATGACAACAAAAGCCAAAATAGACAAATGGGATCTAATTAAACCCGAGAGCTTCTGCACAGCAAAAGAAACAATCATCAGAGTTAACTGGCAACCAACAGAATGGGAAAAAATTTTTGTAATCTACCCATCAGACAAAGGGCTAATATCCAGAATCTACAAAGAACTAAAGCAGATTTACAAGAAACAAACAAACAAATCCATTCGAAAGTAGGTGAAAGATATGAACAGACACTTTTCAAAAGAAGACATTTATGCAGCCAACAAACATATGAAAAAATGTTCATCATCACCAGTCATTAGAGAAATGCAAATCAAAACCACATACCATCTCATGCCAGTTAGAATGGTGATCATTAAAAAATCTGGAGACAACAGATGCTGGAGAGAATGTGGAGAAATAGGAACACTTTTACACTGTTGGGAGTGTAAATTAGTTCAACCATTGTGGAAGACAGTGTGGCGATTCCTCAAGGATCTAGAAATAGAAATTCCATTTGACCCAGCAATCCCATTACTGGGTATATACCCAAAGGATTATAAATTGTTCTATTATAAAGACACATGCAAACATACGTTCATTGCTGCACTGTTTACAATAGCAGACCTGGAACCAACCCAAATGCCCATCGATTACAGACTGGACAAAGAAAATGTGGCACATATACACCATGGAATACTACGCAGCCATAAAAAATGATGAGTTCGTATCCTTTGTAGGGACATGGATGAATCTGGAAACCATCATTCTCAGCAAACTGACATAAGAACAGAAAACCAAACACTACATGTTCTCACTCATAGGCAGGTGTTGAACAATGAGAACACATGGGCACAGGCAGGGGAAGATCACACGCTGGGGTCTGTTGGGGGATGGGGGGCTAGGGGATAGACAGCAGGTGGTGGGGAGGCTGGGGAGAAATAACATTGGGAGAAATGCCTGATGTAGGTGACAGAGTGATGGAGATAGCAAACCACCATGGCATGTGTCTCCCTGTACAACAATCCTGCAAGATCTGCACATGTACCCCAGAACTTAAAGTACAATTTAGAAAAATGTTGTTTACTGTAGCCACCTTCTTCATCAATTATCTAAGCTAGGTAACTTAGATTCTGGGTAACTTATTGCAGCTTCTCCATCAGCACTTGCTCTTTCACGCTATACTTTTATGGAGACTGCTTCTGCAGCTTCCTCACCTTTCTCAGCCTTCATAGACTTGAAATGTCTTGCTCTGGTTTAGGTTTTGGCTTAAGGGAGTATTGTGGCTGATTTGATCTTCTATCCAGACCACTCGAACTTTCTCCATATCAGCAATAAGGCTGTTTTGCTTTCTTATCATTTGTGTGTTTACTAGAGTAGCACTTTTAATTTCCTTCAAAAAACATTTTCTTTGCATTCACCAGTTGGCTAACTCTTGGCTCATGAGGTCTAGTTTTCAGCCTGTCTTGGCTTTCTACATGACCTTCTCACTAAGCTTGACCATTTCTAGCTTTTAATAAAGTAAAAGATGTGTGACTCTTCCTTTCACTCAGAGGCCACTGGAATATTGTTAATAGGACTAATTTCAGTATTACTGTGTCTCAGGGAATAAGGAGGCATGAAGAAAGAGAAAGAGAGACGTGGGGAAATGGCCAGTCACTGAAGCGGTCAGAACACTCTCAACATTTAGCAACTAAATTCATCATCTTATATGTGCATGGGTCATGGTACCCTAAAACAATTATGACAATAGTATCGAAGATTGGTAAATTAACAATCACTGATCACAGATCACCATAACAGATAAAATAATAATAAAAATGTGAAATATTTTGAGAAGGACCAAAATGTAACCCAGAGACATGAAGCGAGCACATACTGTTAGAAAAGTGGAGCTGACAGACTTGCTTGGTAGCCTTTACTTTATTATAAATGCAACATCTATAGATTGCAATGAAATGAAGCACAATCAATGAGGCTGCCTGTGATTGTAAAAAGAGGGGGAAAGAGTATATATAAAAAGGGGGAAAAAAGAGTAACATTTCAGTGGAAAAACTTGACAGACACTACTTCTGCCAGGTGATCAAGGTCAGCATCAACAGTGAAAGGTCATTTCGACAATAAGTACTTTTAATATGACATGATAAGAATGGTAGTTTTATGGTCTTCCTGTCCAAAACACATCACCACAGTCTAGTCATGAGAAAAACCTCAGCTTATCCCAATTAGAAGGGCATCTTAAAATATATCTGACTAGTACTCCTCAGAGCTCTCAAGATCTTCAAGAACAAGGATCATTTGAGAAATTGTCACAGCCAAGAGGAGCCTAAGACATGATAACTTCAGGTAATGTGATATCCTGGATAGAATCCTGGAACAGAAAAAGGATCTTAGGTAAAAAGTAAGAATATCTGAATCAAATAAGGACTTTACTCAAAAATAATATATCAATATTGGTTCATTAATTGGAATAAATGTACAATACTGATGATAGGAAGTTAGTAATAGGGAAACTGAATGCGGGGTATGTGGTAACTATCTGAACTATTATTTTTCTGTACCTCTAAATCTGTTAAAAAATTAAGTTTATTTTTTTTTAAATTGGGCAGAATAACCTACCTACCATTTATCACCAGGAATTTGGTACTTTCTATAAAGATGTTGGGATGGGTCACTAAAAGAAACATATCGGTTTCCAGAGCAGATACAATTGCCTAGATGTTTACCTCACGCTAGTCTGTTAGAAGAGAAATGTGTTTCAATGGATTATCACCCCTTTGTGATTTTCCAAAGAGACACCACATGCCTTCTTAACAGAGAAGAGTGTGTAAAGGGTGAGTCTGGAGACAAGGCAAGTCAATCTGTTGAATGTTGCCTGCATGGTATGTACAAAAAGAGCATACATATCAGGTCGCTGGTATCAAGTCTCTTCTCCACATTGCCTATTTTCAAGCAACTGGGGAGGAAGCAGGAAAACCACTAACACTTAATTGACAGGCCTGGAGGAATCAATCCAAAGTCCCCTGAGCTTTACTCTCCTCCCAGAGTTTTGTCTCCTCAGAACCAATAAATAAGCACAACCTTTTCTTGAATTAAAAAAAAAAAGTCTACATTATACTACTATTCTTCTCAAACAAATTTTTAAAAGTTTTAAACCAGTTCTACCTAAGACAAATAACAACAAATGAAATAAAGGATAAGGTTGCCCAGAGCTGGCTCAACTACTCTGTGTGCTGGTTATAGAAGGAGAGCATTTTACTTCTTAAATTACAAATGTTATAAACACTGGGAAAAAAGGCTGAAAGATAACACATGGTATTCAGTCAGAAATAGCTGCATAGAGCTAATCTAGATGTCTGATTCTTTCTGATTCACAAGGTATATTTTAAGGATCCTGAGAATTCTTGTCAAGGAAAACCTGTTTAACTTTGCTTAACACAGCCTTTTTTTAAACATTATTTGAACAAAGAATCCATTTTTTGTGGTTATCTCATAGTTATTAGTGTCTGTAAAACCCGAGATTAAAAGTTATTTAAAAAATTAGACTTAGGTCATGGCTATAAATCAATGAACAAGCATATTTTACTCTACAGATAATTCCTAGTAAATTAAGAAGTACTGTATCTCACTACTCACTCTGTAAGTCCCTATCAAAATGTCCAGACTGGATGTGCAACAATGATCAGAGAAAGAAGGTGCTCTCTCCCTATGAATAATTCTTTCTTAAGGGGAGAAGATTCACACCAGTTGTGTGTGTGTATGCATATGATTACGTACAAGAATCTCTAAAGATTCTAGGATTGCTTGCTCTTTGAGATTATCTGTGTCATTGCTTCTTCCAACTATTCACTGATCATTCGTTTTAAACTGTCTGCCTGTGCTGGTTCATTCTGTTTCTTTTCCAGAAGTGTGGGATGCTAAAGATCAGCAGACAAATATGGCTCTACTCCTGCCTTTGGTAAGTTCTCATAACTAACCAGGAGCATTTCTTTCTTTATGAATGTTATTTTAAGGGAGATCTAAAACAATAGGTCATATATATTACTACTTACCATTCATTTATCTGACAAATATTTCTTGAGAATCTATATGCCAAGTGCTGTTTCATGCACTGGAGACACAGTGATGAATCAAAGTTCATGCCCTCATGAAGGTTACATTACAAGTAGGAGATAAATATATACATGAGCAAACAATGTGTCAGGGGGCATTATATGCCACAAAAAATTTAAACAAGGTAAAGGGGATTGAAATGGACAAGGTGAGTATTATTTTATACAGTGATGTAAGGAAAGATACATCAATAAAGTGACATTTGAGCAGAGATATGAAGGCAGTAAAGGAGGTGGCCATTCCAAAATTATGGAGGAAAGTGTTCCAGAAAAAGAGGAGAGCAGAGACAGGCCCTGAGGTGGGAGTGTGCTTGGCATGTCCTATGAATAGCAGAGATGGCCAGTGTAGCTGAAGTATGGGATGGGTGTGGGAGATGGAGGTAGAAAACCTGGTAAAGAAGCAAACGCCAGATCATGTGGGGTTTTTCACCCATGGTTAAACTGTAAATTTTACTTTCATTCAAATTGAGAAGCCATTTTGGAAATTATTTTTAAGCATTTTATTGGGATTATACTAAGTTCTAATTTCTCCGATTTCCCTACTTTTTGCATAAAAATATCAAACCACAATAATCTGTAAAGTTACAATGACAGAAACATCCTCATTAAAATTAAATTCTGAAAATTTTTGTCCCTAGTTCAATATTCTCCTTTTATCTTAGCAGCACCAAAATGATACTGTATTTTCCAAGTTCTATGATATTTTGCCATAGATTTTAAGTCAAAAAATTATACAGTCTTACTTTCAGTAATGACTTTGAACTTTAACACTTCTGGCTAAGTTTTATGTTTTTGGATTAATCATTCATAGAGCTCTATCCTTCCCTTTCAATTTTTATTTCAGCCCTCAAAGCCTCAAATACATAGGTTTATAGTTTCTTATTTCCCAAAGTCATTATGCTGCAAGATTCTCCCTCCTTTGCAATGGTCCATCTCTTCACTGATGTATCCTCTATCCTCAACTCTTCATTGTCCTTGACTAATTTAATTTATGAAAAAAATCTACAGTATTTCAAAGGAATCTTTTTCCATCAGCCAAGGTTGTTCACCAGCCAAGAAACCCTTAGGGCCAACCAAATTACCTATTAAATCTTCATGAAGATTGAACAGATATAGAATTTGCTTCCTTCTGTTGGCTAACATATAAATGTAGCAATAATATTTTGTAACCTAAATTCATTACCAATTATGGACATATCAGATATTCTATTTTGGAATGTGCTACGTATCAACTTACAGAAAAAGAATTCCAAAGCCTGCCATCAAATTCTTCTTTGTGTCACTTAACAATGAGGCACTAAGAACAATTGCAACACATGGATATATCCCAAGATTATGAGCCATAGTTTTATATAGAAACCAAGAGTTTTAAAAGCTTAAATAGTTGGACTAACCAATCATTGAATAAGTTAAAATAAAAAGTTCTTAAATTGATAACCAAAATGTACATATAATTTTGATTAGGGAAAGAGCACATAAATAAATTTGAGCGACCTTAACTTAAAGGAACTCATCTGTTATCAGTATAAATTTAAAGCAGCACAGACAGACACTTTCTTTCTATCACAACAGACAAACCCAAAGTGTTTGCTTGAAATATATAAATTTCCAGTCTTTCTCTGAAAATTTTCTTTTACTCACTTTTGAGAATTAGTAACTAGATTGTATAAAACATATCTATATAGTACTCCCTAGTAATATTTAAACATATATATATATATATATATATATATATATATATTCTTAGGGATATATATATAAATTCAAATATATATAATATATATACTATATATAAATATATACATATATATGGTATGTTTACACAGAGAAACATGTGTCCACTCCTCATCCTGTTAAGATAGTGTTTTTTTCCCAAATAATAATTAATAATTCACATTAAAATATGGAGGAGAGTAATAATTTCTAAAGGACTCTCAATGCTTGACTGATAGGAGCTTAAAAGTGGACCACGGGGAAAATAAAATGATACTGTTTTGTCATTCATGTTTAAAGACACTTCAGTGCCAACTCTTTGCTGGTCCTCTGAAAGGCACAGTGGAGAATGGAAAAACAACATGGTTCTGGACCTCAAGCAGCATGTCAGTAGTGGAAGAGATACGGTCCACAAAAACTAGATACAAAGCAGGATGTGAAAGGTATAATGAGTGACAAAAGAAACATCTGGGACTTAAGGGGAGATAGCAATCATTTCTACTTGAGAATGTTCTAGACACTGCTTGTAAATAGAACAATAATAATTAGCATAGCTAAATGAATAATTATCTAAATATGCTGAATGAAAATAGAGTGGCAGTGAACAAAACTGATTCTCTGGATCCTGTCAGAATCTTATTAAAATGCTGTCAGATAAAACATGACAGGGAGCCCATAATTAAAAGACAACTTGTTGATGTGGCTATGACATGCAAATTAATAAATCTGACAATCTGATCAATATGATCCCTAAGAGTTTTATATTGGTTTTACTTAGCAATTTTATGTTATAGATTGTCATTATTTTTTAATTTTTAAAGAAGTATTTACCTACTAATTTGGGAAAGATGTACTATTTTTTATAACATCTGTTCATTGTTCATATATTTGTAAACTTACAATACTCTATCCTTGCCAAAGAGAGACATTTAAAGTTCTTAAATGAAAATTTGAAATAATGAAAGTGCATATTGACTTACCAGGTTCCTAATGGTTTTAAAAATAGATAAAATATATATATTGTTCAGGGTTTTTATGACTAGTTTCCTGTTAATTCAAAAATCTGAAGATATTAGATAAAGAAGAGGTATTTCAAATTCATAATGCTTTCACGTTACTATAAAATATTAGAAAGTTCAGTAGTAATTGTTTCATAAATATTAACATATTTTTGTATTATTTAATGTTTCCTTGTATAATTTAAGATTTTCAATAGCCCACACCTTTTTTCTAATGTGGAGAGATTAGATGTGGAACATGGACTAGACTAGAAGGAGTTCAAGTTAGGTATACTCAGGTAGAGCTAGCCTTCATATTAATATATAATTTCAGGTAAATATTTTAAAGTTTTAAAAGCACTACATGACTAAGCTCATTTTTTTAAATGAAACCTTTATTGAGATCTAATTCACATGTACTGAAATTCAACTCATTAAATTATAAAATTATAAAAGAAACATGGTATTCCATGTTTCTTTTTTTTTTTTTGAGACAGAGTCTTGCTCTGTCACCAGCTAGAACAGTGGTGCAATCTCGGCTCACTACAACCTTGGCCTCCAGGTTTCAAGGGATTCTTCTGCCTCAGCCTCTGGAGTAGCTGGGACTGCAGGTGCACGTCACCATACACAGCTAATTTTTGTGTTTTTAGTAGAGACAGGATTTTACCATGTTGGCCAGGATGGTCTTTTGACCTTGTGATTTACCTGCCTTGGCCTCCCAAAGTACTTGGATTATAGGCGTGAGCCACCATGCCCGGCTGGTTATTCCATGTTTCTAAATACAAAATCACCATCTTTACTTTAGAGTCAACACCTGTCATTCTATAATGGGCACTAATAACCAAAGCTAGAAATCTTTGATCTTATTTTCTCCCTTCTTTTTTACCCTCTTTATGAACTATTTAAAAATCACTTTTTAGTCAACTTTTGAAATCTTCACTGGTCTCCTCCCTATGGTTAGAAACATTATTTAATTCCTTCCACCATTCCTTTTCTTTTTTTCTCTATCAGGAATTCCTTCTCCCTTCTGTCTGCTATCCAAATCTTATTCATCTAATATCCTATAAGATTGCACTCTGTCATACAAATATGTATTATATAAATATATACATACATTTTACACAAATATTAGAAAAACAAATTTGCCGCCTTAAGATATCATACATTTTTAAAGATAATTCCCACACTTATCCTTATTGTGTTGCTGAAACACCAGGGGTTTGATCTAGGTCCTGAGAATAAGTAGTCAGGGAGTGCTTCTAACAGTATTTCACTCTGATATGACTGAGTTTTGGAGGAGAGAAGTGGGATGAGGAATGAATTTAGTGAGTGAAGACACTATTGCCAGCAACAATGGCATATACAGTGACTCCGAGACAGACAAAGAGAGTTTGCTCAAGGAACTTCAGATAATTCAGTATGGGTAGAATAAGAGGGGTTGGAGAAGAAAATGGAGGAGTAGTAAAAGTTAAGAACTTAATTTGCTCTTTTATGGAGTTTGGAATTAATCTTTAAGGCAACAGGAAATCACTGAAGGCTTGTAACTGAAGGAGTGACAAGAGCTGAGTTACATAGCCTGAGGCTCACCCTCGATCCCTGCTGGTGTGGACTGGAAGAACAAGAGAGAAGTTACAGCCACTGGGCCAATAGGAAAGTGAAACAGTTTAGATTTTTACTGTGAAGTTTTAATAGTCAGCTTTGTATATAGTTAACTTCCTTTATGCTAAAATCTCTAGCTAAACGTAAATACCGTAACTTTTTCCCAACACTAATGTATTTAGCTGCCATTCTTAGCCTAAACCACTGTTTTTTGTTTTGTTTTTGTTTTGTTTTGTTTTGTTTTGTTTTTTGAGATGGAGTTTCGCTCTTGTTACCCAGGCTGTAGTGCAATGGCATGATCTCGGCTCACCGCAACCTCTGCCTCCTGGGTTCAGGCAATTCTCCTGCCTCAGCCTCCTGAGTAGCTGGGATTACAGGCACGCGCCACCATGTCCAGCTGATTTTTTGTATTTTTAGTAGAGACGGGGTTTCACCATGCTGACCAGGATGGTCTTGATCTGTGCTTCTTTCTATCATGTTGGTCACTAATACTGGACAAGATATACCCACTGCTCTCACCGAAGCTACTAATGAAGATTGTGGGAAGTGTCTTCTGGGAAGACAGCCGCAAATCATGTCATCAGGCAGACTGGAATCAAATCTTGGCTTTAGCTGCTTTAGCTGTGTAGCCTTGGGAAATTCCCTAAACTCTGAACCTTGGTTTTCTCACCTTCAGAATGGAAACCAAAATATCTAGCAGGGTTATAAGAACTGAAGATCATGTACACAGGGTTTCTAGCACAGAGTAAGCCCTCTAGCACTATACACATTTTATTATTAAAGACAAAATGTATAGAAAAGACAAAATTAAGACAAATTTCCTATTTTCCAGTTGCTCTTTCGAAGAAAAAGACATTGGCAGGAGCTCACAGGAGAGGACTGGGGCCTGAGGCTCTTCTGTCACTATGATTCCAGGTCATTAGTGCTTGCTAGTAGCTAAGCAGCTGAGCTGCTCCAGAAAACCTATGCAAAACAGTTTTGGTTTTAACTATGTAATCAACCTGACAGGGCCATGGCTGAAATAAATGTGAATGCCATGGCCAGGTGGCCTTGGGAATTGTGGATGCAATTAACCTGCCCACTCCCATTCCCAGAACTCTTCTCAGAGAGGTAGTTTCCTTGTCACTGGTTGAGTCTGGTTTTGGCTATTATTTCCAAGCAGCATTTGTGCTTCCTCAGTGTCGTCCTGATCAGTGCTACTTCCCGAGATCAGAGGCAACTAAATGAAGATTATCTGAAGCACCAATTCCCCTTGCAAACCTTTCAGAAATTTCAAAAGATGTTAGTGAGCTGAGTAGTGTAGGAGAAGGAGAATTGGCACTTTTCTCCTATTTTCATATGAATATAATGATCAGATCCACCCATTTCTGATTATAATGAGGATGCAATCCTCAGTCTAAGCAGAAAAACCTGAGTAGAGGGCAAATGGGAAATTTTATCCCTAGCAATGCAGTGTGACAGCTTTGGGCAGAAGATATGGAACGAGAGAAGGAAGGACTTTTACCTAACTGGGTTCCAATTCACATTCATTTAGTACTGTTTCTTCTCTCTGTTCCTAAAGTCAGGAAAATCAGAAAAATACTTCCCTCCATAGCTGCAGCTGGCATTTTTGCAGTGATCATTAGTAAAACATGTTGGCAGTGGAAAACAGCTTTAGCGTTTGCAGAACTGGCTGTCATTTGTGCCAAAAGCAAGTAGGAATAGAAATAGTAACACCAATATTGTTACTACCATACCAAAAGTCAGCTAGCTATCCTGTGCCTATAGCTTTTATAAGTCATGCCTAATACCCTTGTTTTGCCTGACCTTTTGGTAAGTTGTGCCTAAACCCTTGTCTTGCCTGATCTTCATTTCACACTGTGTTTGTGAGATGGAAAAGAAGCGGAAGGTGGGTTGAGAGGTTAAAAAAAAACTGTCACTGAGTTTGAGTAGCCAGCTTGACTTTGCAGCCCATAACTATCTATATTCCCAAAGGGTTTATCTCTTTTAATTGCAGAAAAAAACTTAAAAAGTAAACCCATTTTAGTGGAAAATTAATTAGGAGAAAATTTCCAGAAAGGAATTTACAGAATTTGACCATATTTACCAATAGCCTTTTCAAAAATGTCATATTTCATCTAGAACACCATTTTAAGACTATACACTAAAGAAATAGTTTTAAATGTGCATAAGGATTTTTAAGTACAAAAATGTATATATTTATAATAAAGAAAAATTTTGAATAAACAGCAATAAAGTGTTAGTCATTAATTCATATTGAATAATTCAGCTATTAAAGGGGTTTTATAGAACTTTAAATGGCATGAGAAGAACATTTATTGTTTTAATTTTCTCTTTTTTTAATTAGTTCCACTCAAGCTATCTCAAGTAAGCAGGAATTTTTCCATAAGGATACACATGAAGTAAAACTAGTAAGGAATAAAAAAGCCATCAGGAATTGGGAGACTTTTGGAAACTGCTAATCTGTCCACTCTACATCTCTTTCTCTCCAAAAGCCATCCCATTACTCCTCTTTCTGCCAATAGGAAGGCTAACACACATGCCCACAGGTTTCCAAAGATGGCTGTTTACCATTGCCTTTCAGTTTGGGTTAAGTAAAGAGTAGTTTCTCTCTGAAAGGCCTGTGGGGAGCTAGGCACATTGATGGTGATGTTAAAGCAGGAATCAAAAATGACATTTATGGTATCACCATTCACTCACTCACTCCACACATACACATTGAATACTCAGCATAAGGTGGCAACAGTGGTACGCATGGTCCTGCTCTCACAGCTCTTATAGCTTAGAGAATAAAAGCAACTCAAATCCGTGTTCGTGGTGCTGCAATACATATGTGTGCATGATAGGAGAGCATCCTGGAAGAGATCCCAACTCAAACCTGGAGAAACATCACAAGAGCATGTCCAGGTAATTTTTCTCCAGAAAATAGTTTAGTGCGGCTATTTGAAGCTGTGTATTTTTAAGGGGTTTTAATTTAATATGGTTGGGGATATGAAGAATTCTGTAAGCCAGAATAAAAACTGTTAGTCTTCTGAGTGGCAATGGAGAACTATGAAAAGTTTGGGCAGGAGACAGAGGTATCAAATTTGCAAGTTATAAAAATCCATAAATGCAATGTAGATAATGTACTGGCTGATGGGCAGCCTGGAGTCAGAAGCCCAGTGGGAGACTTTGTTAATAATAGCAGTAAAGTTGAAGGAGCCCATACTAGGGCTAGTACAAGTGGAGGGGGAGCAAATCCCACGAACTTGAAAGATGTTTAGAATCAACTGAACTTGGAGAATAATTTGTGTGGGATGAGTGAGGGAAAGGAGTCAAGGATAAAGCCCAATTTTATAGCTTACTGTAATTAACTGAGATTGAAAACAAAGAAGTAAGTGAGGGAAAGATAATGAGTTTAATTTTAAATATATTGAGTTTGCAGTGTGAATGAGACATCTAGGGGTGATGCACAGGAGGAAATTCAATCTATGCATCTGAAATGCAGGAAGGGGTCAGAGCTGCTGGAGACAGAGTTTGATATGTCATATGCATACGGGCCATACTTCAAATAATAAATATGCATAAGAGCATCTGAGAATTAAATTATAATTTTTAATTATAATCTTTATAATTAAAAAATGAGAAAAAAAGAGCTGAGGGCAAGGCACAAACATACCTAAAGGACAGAAAAAGAAAAAAAAAGAGAAACTAATGCAGGAAGGAGATGGAAATAGCCTTCAAAGAGGGAGGGATATAATCTAGTACTCAGCAGTGTCACAGAAGTCAAGAAGAGAGAGCATCAGGAAACAAGAATAACTTGATGATATCGATTTATAAAATATATATTAATAAGTTAAAGGAGAAAAATGACACAATCATATCAACAGATGATGAAAAAATCACTGATAGAATCTAATGAATATTTTAATGGCAAGTGCTCCTTTAACATAGTAATACATAGGTATACATGCATGTGAATGTATATATGTGTATATATGCAAGAATTGTGTGTGTTTGGGTTCTCCAAGACCACTCTAGTTTTGAGTGTTTATTAGGAGAACTCACAGGACTCGGCATATAGTTGTATATGCTCACGGCTATGATTTATTATGGTGAAAGGATATAAAATGAGACTAGCAAAGGAAAAAAGTGCACGGGATGAAATCCAGATTACTCTCCCAGTGGAGTCACACAGGATGAGCTTAATTCCTCCAGCAATGAGTTATAACAACACAAGTGAAATGTTTACCAGGGATGTTCACTAAAAGCTCAGTGTCCCAGCTTTTTACTGGGAGCTGGTCACACAGATCTTGTCTGCCTAGCATTTTCTAAAACCTCAAATGGAAAGATGTTCAGCATAAACCATATTGTTTGCACAGTGTAGGCATAGTAAGCTATTCTTAAAAGGAAATCCTACCATGATCCAGATGCCACCCAAGGGCCAACCTTGCAAGCAGGTCTTTCTAAAGATGGCAGTCTCAAGTTTGCCATTTTAACTCTTCTCTCTCTCTCTGTATGTGTGTCTCCCTGTGTGTGTTTGTGTGTGTGTGTGTATGTGTGTGTGTATGATGTTTAGACACACATTAGTAAATCAGGAGAGATGCCTGCTCCTTCCATTATACTGAATATTGTTCTGCAAATATTAAGCAATATAATTAAATAAGAAGGAAGAAATCAGACAGAATATATATTGTGAAGTAGGTAATGTTACTTAAGAATTTTACAATTTTATATTTGAAAATTATAGAAAATCAGCTGTAGCTTTGCACAGTAGTAGTATCATAGCCACTAAGGTCTATCTGAAGTGCAATTATTGCTCATTAAAAACCTTGTCATGATGACTTGCAATATAGTTGGCACTGGTAATTTCTGACAGTCTCTAAGGATACTGAGTTTTTTAAAAGGAAGAAAATCAGTTCTAGAAAGTACCAAAATAAAAAAACAATTTGGGAAGTTTAAAAATTACCAGAAAAATCAGAATACGTAATAAAAATCAGAAAAGATAAATGATTTAAGAATGCACTTTGAGGAAAATGCAGGAAGTATACTCAGTGTGTGTTAATAGGTTTAGACCATATCAGGAAGAAGTGAGAAACCAGTATGACTATAGCTGAGGTAAGGGAATAGAGAACAAAAAATGAGGCTGGAGAGTTAAATTCAGGGCATAACACGCAGGGCTTTGCAAGCCATGATTGGGATTTTTAAAATTCCATTCTTAAATCAATAAACAATTTCTGAAGAGTTTAAAAAGTTTTAAAATACAATAACGTTTGCACTCTGAAAGCATCATTCTAGCTGCAAATATGGAAATAGTTTTGAGGTGAGCCAGATACTTAAGTTTTAGGTAGAGATTTATAAGAACAATGTCTACAATAAAGTGAAATCCAGAGAGTAGATTTGAATAGCTTAGATGGTAGCAAAGATGAAAGGAACTGGAATAATTTAGTGATATTTAGGAAATACAACTGGTAGCACTCTCTAATTAACAGGATGAGAGGATGAGAATGAATGAGGAGCTTCAATGACTTCCAGGTTTCTGGGTTGCACAACTGTACAGATGGGAGCATCATTTTTATGAGATAAAAAACACTGAGGACATAACTCAAATGGCCTAAATTAATAACTTGAAAACTTTTTTCTCAAAACTATTATTTTAACATGAGCTTCAATAGCTATTTCAAGAAACTATCATTAGAGTGAACCAGCCACCAACAGAAAGGAAAAAAATTTTTGCAATCTACCCATCTGACAAAGGGCTAATATCCAGAATCTACAAAGAACTAAAACAGATTTACAAGAAAAAAAAATAAGCCCATTCAAAAGTGGGCAAAGGATATGAACAGACACTTTTCAAAAGAAGACATACATGAGGCCAACAAAAACATATGAAAAAATACTCATCATCACTGGTCATCAGAGAAATGCAAATCAAAACTACATTCAGATACCATCTCACACCAGTTAGAATGGCAATCATTAAAAAATCTGGAGACAACACATGCTGGAGAGGATGTGGAGAAATAGGAATACTTTTACACTGTTGGTGGGAGCGTAAATTAGTTCAACCATTGTGGAAGATAGTGTGGCAATTTCTCAAGGATCTAGAAATAGAAATTCCATTTGACCCAGCAATCCCATTATTGGGTATATACCCGAAGAACTATACATTGTTCTACTATAAAGACACATGCACATGTATGCTCATTGCAGCCCTGTTTACAATAGCAAAGATCTGGAACCAACCCTAATGCCCATCAATGATAGACTGGACAATGAAAATGTGGTACATATACACTATGGAATACTATACAGCCATAAAAAATGATGAGTGTGTGTCCTTTGCAGGGACTTGGATGAATCTGGAAAACATCATTCTCAGCAAACTGATACGAGAACTGAAAGCCAAACACCACGTGTTCTCACTCATAGGTAGGTGTTGAACAATGAGAATACGTGGACTTAGGGAGAGGAGCATCACACACTGGGGCCAGTTGGGGGAGGTAGGGGAGAGACAATGCGGGGTGGGGAGGGAAGGGAGGGATAACATGGGGAGAAATGCTAGATATAGTATGCACCTAAAGTAAAAAAAAAATAATTTTTTTTTAAATAGCTATTTTGAAACTCAGGAAACTGAGGAATAATTTTTTTAATTCTTTTATTCTCTGAAGACATGGGCTCATATCATCTGAAGAGGGATGGCCAAAGGGCAATAAAAAAATTACCATGAGATAGAACATTTTTAAGTGTACCAAAATGGTATCATGTTGAATATAAAGTTTTCATTTAATGAAATTATAAGCAGAAACCTAACTGTGCCATCCTCTGGAGAAATACACTGGGAGTTGTTAAGGAAAGCAGATTTAAGTATCATGTGAATGTTTTACATGAATTTGTATTTCTGATTAAAAAAAATTAAAAGTCATCTTGGAAAAAATAAAGTTTGTGCTGTGTTTTGTTTTGTTTTGTTTTTAGTTAAAGTAAAAAATTTAAAGGAGTAGGAAATGTCAAACTAATCAAATGCAGAGGTCAAGCCAGCTACAGGCAAGAAAGTTACAAAGTATCCACCACATTTAGGAGAAGGAACTTAATCAGTGACCCTGTGGAGCCAGGATTCAGGGCTCTGAACAGCACCCTGACAGCAACAGCTTGTAAAGTCTCACAAGATGAAGTGGAGACTCAAATATTTTGCCAAATTGGCTAGCAAGTGAAATAGGAGCTAGGTGGTAGCCAAAGAAGAAAACAAAGTCTAGAAATACACTGTTATTGTTTAATTTTAATAAAAGACATATGCACATTTAATTGCTAATGAAGAGGTTTGGAGAGATTAGAAATTAAAATTTTTAAAATATTAAGTAATTTTAAAATAATGTAATGAAATGTATCAAGATAAAATGTATTTTTATTCTTGGACTTGTGTTTCTAGAACAATTTTAAAACTTTTATTAGTATTATAGGAATTTAAAAAATTTACTCTAGTAAAAAATATTTTATATTGAGAAAAATAAGGATAGCCTCATTTTACAAAAGAAAAAAAAAAAAGAATGCTGGTCTCCAGGATTCTATCCCCTGCATATGAGTGGAGTGGGCAGAATCTAAGTAATTTGTACAACTCTCTGTCCTGACTGCTCCTTTCCACCCAGGAGCAAGATCATTGTAAGAATTTCATTCTACTTTGGGCAGTATGGCCATTTTCATTATATTGATTCTTCCTAACCATGAGCATGGAATGTTTTTCATCTGTTTTTGTCCTCCTTGAGCAGTGGTTTGTACTTCTCCTTGAAGAGGTCCTTTACATCCTTTGTTAGATGTATTCCTAGGTATTTTATTCTCTTTGTAGCAATTGTGAATGAGAGTTCACAATTGATTTGACTCTCTGTTAGTCTGTTATTGGTGTATAGGAATGCTTGTGATTTCTGCACATTGATTTTGTATCCTGACTCTTTGCTGAAGTTGATTATCAGTTTAAGATATTCCGCTGAGATGATGGGGTCTTCTAAATATATGACCATGTCATCTGCAAATAGACAATTTGACTTCCTCTTTTCCTAATTGAATATTCTTTATTTATTTTTCTTGCCTGATTGCTCTGGCTAGAACTTCCAATATGATATTGAATAGGAGTAGTGAGAGAGGGCATCCTTGTCTAGTGTCAGATTTCAAAGGGAATACTTCCAGTTTATGCTCATTCAGTATATTGGCTGTGGGTTTGTCATAAATAGCTTTTATTACTTTGAGATATGTTCCATTGATACTTAGTTTATTGAGAGTTTTTAACATAAAGGGCTGTAGAATTTTGTCAAAGGCCTTCTCTGGATCTATTAAGATAATCATATGGTTTTTTTATTTGGTTCTGTTTATGCAGTGGATTACATTTATAGACTTGCATATGTTGAACCAGCCTTGTATCCCGGGATGAACAGTAACTTATAGATTCAATGCTATTCCCATCAAGCTATCATAGACATTCTTCACAAAACTGGAAAAAAAACACCTTAAACTTCATATGAAATCAAAAGAGAGCCCACATAGCCAAGACAATCCTAAGCAAAAAGAACAAAGCTGGAGGCATCACACTACCTGACTTCAAACTATACTACAAGACTATGGTAATCAAAACAGCATGGTACTGGTACCAAAACAGAGATATAGACCAATGAAACAGAACAGAGGCCTCGGAGACAATGCCACACATCTGCAACCATGTGATCTTTGACAAACCTGACAAAAACAAGTAATGGGGAAAGGATTCACTGTTTAACAAGTGGTGTTGGGATAAGTGGCTAGCCATGTGCAGAAAGCAGAAACTAGACCCCTTCCTGACATCTTTCACTAAAATTAACTCCAGTTGGATTAAAGATTTAAACATAAGACCTAATACCATAAAAACCCTAGAAGAAAACCTAGGCAAAACCATTCAGGACATAGGCATAGACAAGGACTTCATGACTAAAATACCAAAAGCATTGGCAACAAAAGCCAAAGTAGACAAATGGGATCTAATTAAATTCCAGAGCTTATGTACAGCAAAAGAAACAATCATTAGAGTAAACCAACAACCAACAGAATGGGAAAAGTTTTTTGCAATCTACCCATCTGACAAAGGGCTAATATCCAGAATCTACAAAGAACTAAAACAGATTTACAAGAAAAAAACAAACAAACCCATTCAAAAGTGGGCAAAGGATATGGACAGACACTTTTCAGAAGAAGACATATATGAGGCCAATAAACATATGAAAAAATGCTCATCATCACTGGTCTTTAGAGAAATGCAAATCAAAACCACATTGAGATACCATCTCACATCAGTTAGAATGGCGATCATTAAAAAATCATACAGAGACAACAGATGCTGGAGAGGATGTGGAGAAATAGGAAGACTTTTACACTGTTAGTGGGAGTGTAAATTAGTTCAACCATTGTGGAAGACAGTGTGGCAATTCCTCAAGGATCTAGAAATAGAAATACCAATTGACAGAGCAATCTCTTTAATGGGTATATACCCAAAAGATTATACATAATTCTATTATAAAGATACATGGACATGTATGTTCATTGTGGCATTGTTTACAACAGCAAAGACCTGGAACCAACTCAAATGCCCATTGATGACAGACTGAACAAGGAAAATGTGGCACATATACATCATGGAATACTATGCAGCCATAAAAAATGATGAGTTCATGTCCTTTGTAAGGACATGGATGAATCTGGAAACCATCATTCTCAGCAAACTGACACAAGAACAGAAAATCAAACATCACATCTTCTCACTCATAGGCGGGTGTTGAACAATGAGAACACATGGACACAGAGAGGGGAGTATCACACACTGGGGTCTGTTGGTAGGGAAAAGGGGAGGGACAGTGAGGGGTGAGGAGGTTGGGGACGGATAACATGGGAAGAAATGCCACATATAGGTGATGGGGGGATGGAGGTAGCAAACTACATTGCCACGTATGTACCTATGCAACAATCCTGCATGATCTGCACACGTACCGCAGAACCTAAAGTACAATTTTAAAAAATGTATTTCATTCTACTTGATGCTAGAGAGCTAAAAGTTTATAAAATAATGTTTAAATGGAAAAAATGTTAAAAATTATAATGAGGATATCCAGGTCATCCTATCTAAAGGTAGTAGACACATTTCACCCTATACCTCTCACCTAATAACACCTAGAAACCCAGGACAAAATACATAAAACAAACATAAGAAGATTCTGAAATGTGAAGAAAAGAAGGCATCCTTCTTAGGGATGTTATACTCAAGGAATAGCCTGGTAAGATGTTTTCTGCCTCTGAACTATCCTAGCCTGGACATTGGAAAATTTCACCACAATCTGGAAGGAAGGGTAAGTGCAAACCCCAAAAAACAAAACTAACAAAAACCAACCAACCAACAAAACAAGACAAAATAAGCCTATTTGCTTTAGCCAAATGAGCTAGAAGGGAGTGCCTATGCAGGGCATAACATTTTGGGCAACACTAGAAACAGTCCAG
>NW_016107533.1:502237-511189 GCF_001604975.1 Cebus imitator
AAAAAAAAAAAAAAAAAAAAAAAAAACTGTTCCTTGTCACCTTGGGAGGGAGGATAAGTTCAGTCTCTCTCTCTCTCTCTCTCATTCTCTCTCTCCCCCTGATTCTCACTCCCTCTCTTCCCCTCTCCCTTTCTCATTTCCTCTCTCCTCTTCTCCCTTTCCCGCTTCCTCTTTTCCTCTCCCTTTGCTTTTCTACCATGGGATTATGCGGCAAGAAGGCCCTCATCAGATGCTGGCACCTTGGTCTTAGACTTTCCAGCCTCTAGAACTGTAAGAAGTAAATTTCTATTTGTTATAAATTACTCAGTCTGTAGTATTCTGTTATAGCAGCACTAAAAAGACTACGACAGTACCTAAAGGAATTAAAAATCAGTATATTAATGCTCATTGCACCATTATTCACAGTAGCTAAAACAGAGACACAACCTAAGTGTCCATCAACAAATAAATAAAGAAAAACTGGCATATATACATAATGGATTATTAATACTGCCATTTGGGACAACATGGATGAAACCAGAAAACACTATGTTAAGTGACATAAGCCAGGCATGGAAAGACAAATATCACATGATCTCACTTATACTTGGAACCTAAATAAGTTGAATTCATAGAAGTAGAGAATAGAATAGTGGTTACCAGGTCCTGGGGAGAAAGTTAGATGAAGAGAAGAGAGATGTTGGTCAAAGGTTACAAAGTTTCAGTTAGACAGAAGGAATAAATTTTAGTGATCTTTTGTACAGAATAAATACAGTTGATAATAATGTATGTTTCAAAACTGCTAAAAGAGTAGATTATAAATGTTCTCACCACACCAAAAAACATAAGTGAGGTAATAAATACTTTATGCAATCATTCTACAATGTGAATATATCAAAACTTCACATTCCATATGATGTATGACTATATACATATTTTATGTATATATATATATAATTTATCCCATAAATATATACAATTATTATTTGTTAATTAAAAATAAAGTAAAATTTAAAAATATAAATTTAAAAATCATAAATAAGAGGAGAAAAAATAGGGAAATCCAAAATTACTGTTGGAAGATTTAACACATCATTCTTGGTAACTAATAGAAGAGGTAAATACAAAAGTGATAAAGAGACAGATGACTTGAATATCAAATGTGACAAACTTGTCTTGAGATATTTAGAATACTGCCTTGATACTTGCATTTTTCTCAAGCACACTTGGTATATTTACCAAAACTGATTGTTTGAACCACAGAACAAGTTTCCAAAAATGTCAAAGAATTGACATCGCATAGAGTATGCCTGCTATTGCCATTTTAGGGTAGTAAAGTTAGAAAAAACGTTTAAATCCTAAAAATTCAGAAAAAAAGTCTTTATTATTCTTAATTTCGTATATATAGAAAAATTCAAAAGAATCTACAAATCATTAAAATAAGTGAATTTAGCAACGTGACTGGATACAAAATCATTTGTATCTCTATGTATGAGCAAAATTTAGAAAATAAAATTAAACAAAATAATGTGAACATACAAAATTGATAAAAGAGAAAAAAGAGATAAAACCAAAATCTTATAATTAGATACTGAGTAAAATTGGTAAAATATGATCTGACAACAAAAGCTGTATACAAAGAAAAAATGAAAATACAGAACTGTATCTTTAATAGAATTAATATATTAGTGAAACAAAGAAAAAGAAAATGTTAGAAAAATAGTTTAATTCTGCTAAAGGTATATTTTTATATTCTTTTATCCTCTATTGTCTTCTTGTTTTCTTCTACTTTATTTTACTTTATAGCGTGTTATTCTGATTCTGCATTTAACTATTTTTTTCTTTTAATCTCTCAGTTTAAACTTTAAAGTTTTCTATTTCATCTTAAAATGTATGGACACATTTTATCCCATAACAGTATATTTGTATTTTATAATAAACTTACATATTTATTCTATAAACAAATAAATGTGAAATTTAATCAATGTTTGACACTCCCACCTCAAAGTTAAGTTGATGTTGTACTACATTTCCCCTGAAACCTCAAAAGCGCAGAAGGTATGTACCTCAATTTGCAGACGCTAACCTTCTATTTTCCTCCAAAATGAAAGCTAGTTGGGAAATGTGTAAGGCAAAAAAATAATGGTGTTTGCTAAAAGTCTGATGCTAATAGTCAAGTTGGGGAATCCTGTATCTGAATACTTTCTCCAGAAAAGTGATGTGTTTGCAAAGAATTTCTGGATACAATAAAGAACACCAAGTACCAAAAGTGAGGATGCTACTGGGCACAGGTTAATACTATTATATCAGAATATTATCTGGGACCATGAGGAAGAAAGGGAAGTCTCCAAGCTTTCACCTTTTTCCAGCACTGGTCACTCCATGTGTTTTTACCCCTTCATTTACTGTCCCTTTCATAAAGACTTCCGAACTCACCTACTCTTTCACTCTAGATGCTTCTTCCCTTTCTCTGACTCTCCACATCTTCCACAATATCTTGCCACACTGTTAATGCTGTTATGTTGGTGTTTGTGTTTTCAGAAGGCTTGAACTACAGCAAATTTTGTGCCCCTCATAATACATCCAAAGAGACAAGCACATAGCCATCTTTGATCACACAATTAGGCCAGTCAAGTGGATGACAAAGGGGAGGCAGTTGGGCAAACCAATGTATTCCAGAATACACAAAGGAAAAACAGGTTCCTTACTTAAGGAATAAAGAAAGCAGAATCACTCAGTGAGACTGTGAGACATACCACACTCTTTTGTGTAGGTTGGTGTCACCTACTTCTATAATCAACCTGTTTCTTTATTTATCCTCTGTGTAGCCTACATGGAGAAACACAAAAATATTACTGTTAAACTCCTGCATATTGGAGCAATTTACTGGTAGGAAATATGAAAATAAAAAATGCATATGTGATTATGAAAAGTTTTATTTCCTATTTTGCAATGTATTTTCTTACAAGATCACTAGAAGTCACTTAGAAAGGCATTTCTATTTTTTTAAGCTTTTCTTAGGATTCATTGTACTATGGTCTATTTTTTAATACAGGAAATGAAAGTTTTCATTGTGAAAATAAGCTTGATGTTCTGCAACTCACAGGCCATCACAGAGTGTTCTAGAAAGTGTGTCATTTCCTTTTTTAATCTTTTTTTTGATAGTTAATCAATTTCCTCTATCTTATAAATATCACACAAATATAATATTGGCCAAAGAACATACACAGAGAAAGAACAGATATCTGCATAAAATTCATTTCCATGTTCCAACGTATGCACCTCCTGAAAGCAAATAAAGGGAGTCCAGAACACCTAATTTTGTGAATTTTTGAAGTTTTTATTTTTAACTTAGTCATTATTTGAGAAAGAAGCTCAAATGCCCAAAGACAATTAATCCTAACAAGTAATGACTATATCATCAACAATCTTTAACACAATATTTAATCTCCCTTTCAGTGTTAAGTAGAAATAAAGATTTTTTTTTTAAAAAAAGGAAACTAATACTTGAGTCAATCTGCATGTAACAATTGTAGAATACAAAATTGTAGAATACAAAAGAACTAAAGCAACTTTAGAACAATCCCCAAGACAATTAATTTGCATTAAATACAGAAATTTTACTGTATTAGGAAACTGATCATTTCTATACTCCCAAAGTTTGCTATATTCTGGAGATGCTGATAGGCTCCCTTCACCAGAGGGCAATGATGACCAAAAGCCTTAGTAATTTTTGACATTTCCCTCTCCTAACTCCCAAACGTCTATGTCAATGATTTCAAATTGCATTTATTGTTTAAATTTTTGCTGTTCTTAGTTGTAATTTCTATCCAAAGCTACAGACTTAAGACCACTTCGCTCACTTCAGACCTATATTCCTGCAAAGAGCAAGTCTCAGATAACAACCATTGCAAAAATTCAAATGTTATCATAACTATGATTTTTTTCTTGAACAACTGAATCCTAAAATTTAATTAACTTGAACTGCCATGATTAATAATCTTTGACTACACTAACTAGTACTCATCTTTCCTTTACATTCCCTTTTCAATAAAATTGAAAAAGTATGTATGTGTTACTAGACCAAAAGCAAGGAACAGTAGCCATTAGTTTTTAAAATTTACTTTATTTCTCTATCCCATAACTCACCAATGTAAACAAAAATGCTCTTTTTTATATTTCACAAAGCATATATTATCTCTGAGACATTCCTTAATATCTGACTCAGTAGTTTTTGGGTGGAGCCCAGGGATATTTTATTCAACAAGTTTTTCAAGTGATTCTGATATCTAACAAAGTTTAAGAGCAATTAAAGTAGTCAGAATGGCTACATGTACAATTTTTGTTCTTTTATTTTTATTTTTTAGCTTTTTATTATAATTTTGTTTATTTATTTGTGGGGACAAGTACAGATTTTTAAATATGCACATATTGCATAGTGGTGAAGTCTAGGCATTTAGTGCACCTATCACCAGCATGGTGAACATTGTATCCAACAGGTAATTTTTCAACCCTCATCCCCCTTTCACTCTCCAACAATTTGTAGTCTCCAATAGAAATTCGAGCTATTTTGAAATATGTAACTTCATGAAGAGAAGCAACATATGGTTGTGTGTGTCTGTGAATCCAAACTTTGAAACTACCAAATCACAGCAGTAATTTTAGGACACAGAAATTGTCTGTCTATGGTATTTTCTGTATTCTTTTCTTTTTCTTTTTAATTTCCTAATTTCTTTTTTTTATTATTATACTTTAAGTTCTGGAGTACATGTACAGAACGTGCAGGTTTGTTACATATGTATATATGTGCCATGATGGTTTGCAGCATCCATCTCCCCCATCATCTACATTAGGTATTTATCCTAACGTTAGCCCTCCCTAATCCCCCCACCCCCTACTATCCCTCCCCTAGCCCCCCAAACCCCTGACAGGCCCCAGTGTATGACATTCCCCTCCCTGTGTCCATGTGTTCTCAATGTTCAACACCCACTTATGAGTGAGAATATGTGGTGTTTGGTTTTCTGTTCTTATGTCAGTTTGCTGAGAATGATGGTTTCTAGCTTCATCCATGTCCCCACAAAGGACATGAACTCATCCTTTTTTATGGCTGCATAATATTCCATGGTGCATATGTGCCACATTTTCTTTATCCAGGATAACACTGATGGGCATTTGTGTTGGTTCCAAGTCTTTACTATTGTAAATAGTGCTGCAATAAACATACATGTGCATGTGACTTTATAAATGAATGTATTATAAATCTTTGGGTATATTCCCAGTAATGTGATTGCTGGGTCAAATGGTATTTCTAGTTCTAGATCCTTGAGGAATCACCATGCTCTCTTCCACAATGGTTGAACTACTTTACACTCCCACCAAATGTGTAAAAGTGTTCCTGTTTCTCCACATCCTCTCCAGCATCTGTTGTCTCCAGATTTTTTAATGATCACCATTCTAACTGGTGTGAGATGGTATTTCAATGTGGTTTTGAACTGCATTTCTCCAACAACCAGTGATGATGAGCTTTTCTTCAAATGTTTGTTGGCTACATAAATGTCCTCTTTTGAGAAATATCTTTTCATAACCTTCACCCACTTTTTGATAGAGTTGTTTCTTTCTTGTAAATTTGTTTAAGTTCTTTGTAGATTCTGGTTATTAGCCCTTTGTCAGACAGGTAGATTGCAAAAATTTTTTCTCATTCTGTTGGTTGCTGGTTCACTCTAATGATAGTTTTTTGGCAGTGCAGAAACTCTTAATTAGGTCCCATTTGTCAATACCTTTTGTTTCCATTGCTTTTGGTGTTTTAGTCGTGAAATCTTTGCCTATGCCTATGTCCTAAATGGTATTGCCCAAGTTTTCTTCTAGTGTTTTTACAGTTTTATGTCTTATGTTTAAATCTTTAATCCATCTGGAGTTAATTTTTGTATAAGGTTTAAGGAAGGGATCCAGTTTCGGCTTTCTGCATATGGCTTGCCAGTTTTCCCAACTCCATCTATTAAATAGGGAATCCTTTCCCCATTGCTTGTTTTTGCCAAGTTTATCAAAGATCTGATGGTTGTAGATGTGTGGCAATTTATCCAAGGCCTCTGTTCTGTTCCATTGGTCTATATATCTGTTTTGGTACCAGTATCATGCTGTTTTGATTACTGTAGCTTTGTAGTGTAGTTCAAAGTCAGGTAGTGTGATGCCTCTAGCTTAATGCTTTTTGCTAAGATTGTCTTGGCTATGCGGGCTCTCTTTTGGTTCCATATGAAGTTTAAGGTGTTTTTTTTCCAATTCGGTGAAGAATGTCAGTGGTAACTTGATGAGGATTGCACTGAATCTATAACTTACTTTGGGCAGTATGGCCATTTTCGCAATATTGATTCTTCCTAACCATGAGTGCAGAATTGGCTTCATCCTTGGGATGCAAGGCTGGTTCAACATACATAAATCTATAAACATAATCCATCACATAAACAGAACCAAAGACAAAAATCACATTATTATCTCAATAGACGCAGAAAAGGCCTTAAACAAAATTCAACAGCCCTTTATGCTAAAAACTCTCAATAAACTAAGTATTGATGGAACATATCTCAAAATAATAAAAGCTATTTATGACAAACCCACAGCCAATATCATTCTGAATGGGCAAAAGCTGAAAGTATTACCCTTTGAAAACTGGCACAAGACAAGGATGCCCTCTCTCACCACTCCTATTCAACATAGTATTGGAAATTCTGGCCAGAGCAATCAGGCAAGTAAAAGAAATAAAGGGTATTCAACTAGGAAAAGAGGACGTCAAATTGTCTCTATTTGCAGATGACATGATTGTGTGTTTAGAAGACCCCATCATCTCAGGCCAAAATCCTCTTAAGCTGATTAAGCAACTTCAGCAAAGTTTCAGGATACAAAATCAATGTGCAGAAATCATAAGCATTCCTATCCACCAATAGCAGACTAACAAAGAGGCAATTCTAGAGCAAACTGCCATTCACAATTGTTACAAAGATAATAAAATACCTAGGAATACAAATAACAAGGGATGTGAAGGACCTCTTCAAGGAGAACTACAAACCACTGCTCAAAGAAATAAGAATTTTTTAAACATCAATTTTGGATGAATATGGTATTTTTCATTAAAAGGAATCTTCTACCTAGTTTTTCCTTTTAGCAGTAACTTTAAATGAAAGTTACTGCTTGAGACCTCTCACTTGATCCATAGAAGAACAAAGGGAACTCCCTCAAAACTCTCTTATGTCCTAATATTTTATTTTTGCTTGTAACCGTATGTCAAGCAATGCAGAGCTACAAATATCTTTGGGGCAAAACTTGGATAAAATATTCACTGTTTTTTTTCTTTTGAGTATTTTCAACAATATCATTTTTTATAATAGAGCAACTACTATCATTCAGAAAGACACTTAATACCATCTGTGGGAACTCACTCTGAGCCCTTAAAGCTTGAGATTGATCTTTCTTCATGCCTACTTCTCTGGTCCCAGAAACTGATCCATAGAAAACAATCCGTCATCCCAAATATAGTAGTAAAATTTCCTTGTGGGATTTTAAATCCAAGGTATATCTGTATTTATCATTTATGTGTGAAAAAATATAAGAGAAATAAAACTTTGT
This sequence comes from Cebus imitator, assembly GCF_001604975.1. Taxonomy (NCBI): domain Eukaryota; kingdom Metazoa; phylum Chordata; class Mammalia; order Primates; family Cebidae; genus Cebus; species Cebus imitator. The sequence goes on from NW_016107533.1 coordinate 509,834, forward strand.
CCATTATATTAACTCCTTTCTGTCCTCTCATTTTGAAGCATTGGCTGGATTCTTAATTCTCTGTTGTTTGAAGGTACGACAGCTTTCTTTCATAAGCAGAAATTCATTTAGACAAAAATCTTCAATCATGTGATCCAAATGCCCAGGTGCTACACCAACTTGGTATGCCCTCATCTGTCAACCTTAATCACTCACTGTTTCATATCATAGGCTCCCAGCATCCTTCTTTTAAATTCTTCTTTACAAGTTATTTTCAGAAATACTTGTCACTAAAAATTGCCTTTTGTTTATTGAGCAGTTAATGTCACTTTTTAATAATGTTATTGTTGAATACCTGTTCTTCATAATTTAATGACTTAGTCTTACCCCACAAACTTGAAAGTCACAGAATCTAAAGTCTCAAAATCTTTAGACACTGTTTGCATACAAAATATATAAAATATGAGAAAATTGACCTGTGTTCTATTCATGTAAGTTTTGCTGTTATTCATTTGTTTTGCCATTGTTTCATTCACATGAATATATGAATTAGATTGTATTTGCTTAATAGGATAACCTGTCCTAAAGATAATTAAAATACTTCCAGTCCAGCTATTCAAGTTCATTTTTTTTTTTCACCTAATAGCAAGGGACATCTATCTGAATGCAAATATATTCATGACACGTTCTTTAATGATTCCTCCATTGTGAATCTCCAGCATAAAGTTGGAACTCCTTGGCATGATGACATACAAGACCTTTTATATTTTGGTCACATTTTCTTCACCCCTTACTTTGTAATTTTGCTTCTGCAAGACACATCCTTGATTAAAGTTGAAATACACACACACAATACTCACACACATACGTCTTGCATCTCTAGCTATACTCCACATTTATGTTGGTCTTACTGTCTGAAATGCTTCCTCAACCTATAACTGAGCTCAGGTAAACAAACCTCTAAGAAAATCTTTCATGATCACAACCCCAGAATGAATTGTATAACTCATCTTGGTGCTCCTATAGCACTGTGTCTATTTTCTGTCAATGCATTTGATGTTGTTGCATTTCATTATCTATTAAAATATCTTCTTGCCTGCTATTAGTGAACTTCTTGAAAACAGGGATTCCATCTTATTTATCTCTTAGTCTTCTGGTTGGTATCAACAGGTGCTCATAAATGTTTGTAGAATAGATGAAAGAACTAATGTATAAATAAATAAACTCAGTTAATGTTGTAGCCTAGAGAAAGAAACATGCTTAAATAGAAATAGGTTCCTCTGTTGGCAAATAGACACTTAAGTTTGGTATTCAAAGTATTTAAAGGCAAGATTTGTTTCATAAAACTCTATGTACTTTTTTTTTCTTTCTTTCTTT
>NW_016107533.1:511221-541239 GCF_001604975.1 Cebus imitator
TTTTTTTTGAGACATAGTCTTGCTCTGTCACCAGGCTAGAGTGCAATGGCGGGATCTTGGCCCAATACAACCTCCGCCTCCCAAGTTCAAGCGATTCTCTGGCCTCAGCCTCCCAAGTAGCTGGGATTACAGGCACATGCCACCATGCCCAACTCATTTTTGTATTTTCAGTAGAGACGGGATTTCATCATGTTGGCCAGAATGATCTCGATCTCCTGACCTTGTGATCTGCCCACCTCGACCTCCCAAAATGCTGGGATTACAGGCATAAGCCTCCGCACCCAGCTCTATGTCCCTTTTTAAAGATTCTTTTCTTCAGTAAAAATTATTTGATGCTGACCATTTTCATTTTTAAAAGCTTAATCATAAAATAATAAATAAAATATTCTGCCTTCTTTTTTTCAGTGGTAGCATAGATGGTACTAGAGAACATGTGGTGTGTGGGATTAACGTGGGAAGACATGGCTGACTTCCCATTTTTCATGTACTATCTGTGAATTTGGTTAGGCCACTCAACTCCTCAATGTCTTAATTTATGTGCATAAAGTGGTATAATAATACTAATCCACATTACTCATGAGATTTTAGTGCAGATCAAATGAGAAAGCTATGTGAGAATATCAATAAGAAGTTGGTTTTTTTAATTGAAGATACTGGCCTTTCCCCCAGTATGTACCCTTGGGGTCTTTGTCAGAAATCAGTTGACTACAAATGCATAGATTTATTTCTAGGTTCACTATGCTGTTCCTTTTATCTCTATGTCTGTTTTTATGCCAGTACCATGCTGTTTTGGTTACTATTCCTTTGCAGCATATTTTGAAGTCAGGTAATATGATGCCTTCAGCTTTATTCTTTTTGTTCAAGATTGCCTTAGCTATTCTGAGTCTTTTGTGATTCCAAATTTTAAGGATTTTCTATATCTGTGAAGAAAATCATTGTTGTTTTCATAGGGATTACATTGAAACTGTAGATTACTTAGGGTAGTATGAACATCTAACAAGTTTTAATTCCTCCAATCCATGAATACAAAATATCTTTTTATTTACCTGTGTCCTCTTTAATTTCTTTAAACAATATTTTATAGTTTTTAGTGTAAAGATCTTCCACCACCTTGATTAAATTTATTCCTAGGTATTGTATTTTTTATAGCATTATCAGTGGTATTTCTTTCGTGATTTCCTTTTCAAATAGTTTGCTATTGGCATTTAGAAAAGCTACTAATTTTGGGGATGTTGATTTTGTGTCCTGCAACTTTACTGATCTTTCTTATTATCTCTAACTGCTTTTTATGGAGTCTGTCAGATTTTCTATATATAAGGTTATGTAATTTGCAAACAGGAAAATTTGACTTCTTCCTTTCCAATTTAGATGGCCTTTATTTCTTATTCTTGCCTAATTGCTTCTGGCTAAGACTTCTAGTACTACATTGAATAAGAGTGATGTGAATGGGCATTCTTGTCTTATTTCAAATTTTAGAGGAAAAGCCTTCAACTTTTCCCATTCAATATGTTAGCTGTGGGTTTGTCATGTATGACCTTTACTATGTTGAAGTATGTTCCTTCTATTTTTAATTTGTGCAGAGTTTTTATCATAAAAGAATGTTGAATTATACCAAATGTTTTATCTGCATCTATTGAGATAATAATAGGGCTTTTGTCCTTTATTCTGTTAATATTATGTATCATGCTTATTGATTTGCATATGTTGAATCATCCTTGAATCTCTGGAATAATCCCTCTTGATCATGGTGAAAAATATTCGTGATGTGCTGTTAGATTCAGCTTGTAGTATTTTGTTAAGAATTTGTGGAAAACTGAATACCCATATACAGAAGAATGAAACTAGGCCTCTATTTCTCATCACTTATAAAAATAAACTCAACATGGAATAAGATCTAAATGTAAGACCTAACACTATGAAACTACTAGAAGAAAACATAGAAGAAATGCTTTATGATATTGGTCTGAGCAAGGATTTTTAAGATTAGACTGCACTTCAAAAGCACAAGAAACAAAAGCAAAAATAGACAAGTGAGATTACAACAAATTAAAAAGCTTCTGCACAGAAAAGGAAATAATTAGCAGAATGGAGAGAAAAACTACCGAATGGGAGAAAATACGTGTAAACTATCTGACAAGAATTACTTTCAAGAATATACAAGGAATTCAAACAACTCAACAGCAAAAGAGGAAAACCCCACAAATAAACAAATTAAAAATGGGCAAAGGATCTACATAGACATTTCTCAAAACATGACATACAGATGGTCAAGAAGTATATGAAAAAAAATGCTCACTATCACTAATCATTAGGGAAATGGAAATTAAAAGCACAATGAGATTCACCTCAGCCCAATCAAGATAACTATTATCAAAACAATTTTAAAAGGCAAGGAAGCATAGCAAGATGACTGAATAGAAGCCTCCAGCAAATGCTGCCCCTCCCCACACAGGAACACCAAATTGAACAATCATCTACACAATAAAGCACCTTTATAAGAACCAAAAATCAAGTGAATGACCACAGTACCTGGTTTTAACATTATATCAAGAAAAGAAGCACTGAAAAGGGAAGCAAAGACAGTCTTGAATTGCCAACACCACCTCTCCCCAACCCCCCTGGCGTAGCAGCAGCTGTGTGGTACAGAGAGAGAATCTGTGCACTTGGGGGAGAGACAGCACAATGATTGTGGGACTTTGCATTGGAAATCAGTTTTGCCTGTCAGAGTGAAAAGCAACACAGGGCAGAAATCACCAGGGAGTACAGAGGCCACAGGACTCCTGACCATTTAGACCACCCCTACCCAGAGGGAAATCATCCATCCCAGTGGTTAGAATGTGAGTTCCAGAAAGCCCTGCCACTATGGGCTAAAGTGCTCTGAGATCCTAAATAAACTTGAAAGGCTGTGTAGAACACAACTGCAGTTCCTAGATATGCCCTGGTACTGTGCTGAGCTCAAGGCCAGTGAATTGGGATACATGCAAGCTAGTGAGTTATTGGCCAGGGTAACCAAGCAAGTGCTTGCGTTGCTCCTTTCTCAGCCTCAGGCAGCACAGCTCACAGCTCCAGGAAAGACTCCTTCCTTCTGCTTGAAGAGTGGAAGGGAATAGTAAAGAGGACTTGCAACTTGGACACCAGCACAGCCATAGAAGAATAGGGCACCTGGCAGATTTTTGAGGCCCCCATTCTACGCCCTAGCTCCTGGACATTTCTAGACACATCCTAGGCCAGAAGGGTACCCAAGATCGGAAGGGTAACCACTGTCTTGAAGGTACCCACTGTCTTGAAGGACATTTCTAGACACACCATAGACCAGTAGGGCATCCATTGCAGGCCTTGCCCGAGACTGTGCTATGCTGACTTTTCCCGTGACCCAGCACATTCACAGATGTGGTGGCCATGAGGAGAGACTCCTTTGGCTTGAGAAAAGGAGAGAGAAGAATAAGGGGAACTTAGCCTTACAGCCTTGCAACTTGGGTACCAGTTCAGCCACAGTGAAGAAGAGCACCAAGTAGCCTCCTGGGCTACTCAATTTGAGGCCTTGACTTCTGAATATCTTGAGCCAGAGGGCTGCCCACTGCCCTGAATTAAGAAACTCATGCCTAGCAGCATTCACCACAAGCTGGCTGAATGACCCTTTGTCTTTGAGTGAACACTGGCAGGAGCCAGGTAATACTTGCTATGGCCATGGGGCAGTGGCTCCTTTTGCTCAAGGAGAGGCCACAGGAAGAGGCTCCTTTTGTTCAAGGAAAGGACGAGTAAGAAGGACTTTGTCATGTGGTTTGGGTGCCAGCTCAGCTGCAGTGGAATAGAGAACCAAGTAGACTCCTAAGGTTACTGATTCTAGGCCCTGGCTCCAGGACAGCATTTCTGGACCTTCCTTAGACAAAAGGGGAGTTTGCTGCCCTGAATGGAGGGCCACAAGTCTGGCTAGATTCACCACTTGCTAACCGTAGAGTCCTAGAGTCTTGAGGTAACATTGGTGGTAACCAGGAAGTGATCCTGGCAGGCCTTGGGTGATACCCAGTGATATGTAGTCTTCAGGTCTGACCCAGTGCAGCCCCAGTGGTGGCAGCAATAGGAGTCTTACGTAGCTCCTCCCCTACCAGGCTGCAGGTAGCTCCACATGGAGAGCAAAACTTCATTTGCTTGGGAGAAAGTCGCGGATGAGAACAAGACTCTCTGCCTAGTAATCCAGGGTAAGTTCTCGATTCTACTCAAGACCACCAAGGTGATAGCTCTATCAGTGTGCAAGAGCCACAGCATCATGAGCTTTAGGTCCCCCTTAAAGCCGATATAGCTGTAGTAAGAAAAGATGTAGATAACAAAATCCAAGTCCCTTCAAATACCTGGAAAGCCTTCCCAAGAAAGACAGGCATACAGAAGCCCACACCACAAAGACAGTAATAAATACCAAACACATTGAAGTCCAGACACCAACCAACATCCACAAGCACCAAAACCATATAGAAAAAACATAATGTCACCAAACCAACTAAATAAAACACCAGCAACCAATCACAAAATGAAAGAGATATGTGATCTTTCATACAGAGAATTCAAAATAGTTGTGTTACTGAAGCTCAACGAAATTCAAGACAACACAGAGAAGGAATTCAGAATCCTATCAAATAAATTTAACAAAGAGTTTAAAATAATTTAAAAGAATCAAGCAGAAATTCCGGAGCTGAAAAATTCAATTAACATATTAGCAAATGTATTAATTGAATTTTATAAATGTATTAATTGAGTCTCTGAAAAGCAGAACTGATCAAACAGAAGAAAAAATTAGTGAACTTGAATACAGGCTATTTGAAAATATACAGTCAGAGGAGACAAAAGAAAGAAATAATAAAAAAGAGTTAAGCATGGGTATGAGACCCAGAATGTAGCCTCTAAAGGGCAAATGTCAGAGTTATTGGCCTTAAAATGGAGGTAGAGAGCTAGATAGGGGAAGAAAGTTTATTCAAAGGGATACTATCAGAGAACTTCTGAAATCTAGAGAAGTATATCAATGTTCAAGCACAAGAAAGTTACAGAATACCAAGCAGATTTAACCCAAGGAAGACTGCCCGAAGACATTTAATAATCACACTCCCAAAGAACAAGGATAAAGAAAGGATCCTAAAAGCAGTAAGGGAAAAGAATCAAATAATATACATAGGAGTTCCAACACGTCTGGCAGCAAACTTCTCAGTGGAAACCTTACAGGACAGGGGAAAGTGGCATAACATATTTGAAATGCTAAAGAAAAAAAAAAAAAACTTTTATCCTGGGATAGTATATCTAGTGAAAATATTCTGCAAACATGAAGAAGAAATAAAGACTTTCTCAGAAAAACAAAAGCTGAGGAACTTCATTAACACCACATCTGTCTGATAAGAAATGCTAAAGAGATTTCTTCAATCTTAAAGAGAAGGATGCTAATTAGCAATAAGAAAGCATCTGAAGGTACAAAACTCATTGGTTATTAGAAGTATGCAAACACAAAATATTATACACTATAATTATGGTATGTAAATTACTGATATCTTGAGTAAAAAGATTAAAGACAAATCTATCAAAATTAACTACAAATTTTCAAGCCATAGAAAGTATAATAAAATATAAATAGAAACAACAAAAAGTAAAAGAGCAGGTGTGCTGAAGTTAAAGGGTAGAATTTTAATTTGTTTTCTCTTTGCTTGTTAGTTTCTTTTTGAAATCACCATTAAGTTATTATCCATTTAAAATAATAGGTTACAAGATGTAATTTGCAAGCCATATGGTAACCTCAACTCAAAAAACATACATACAACACACACACGCACACACAAAATAAAAAGCAGGAAATTAAAACACACTACCAGAGAAAAATCACCTTCACAAAAAGAAAGATAGGAAGTAAAGACAGAATGAAAAGACTACAAAACAACCAGAAAACAAATAACAAAATAACAAAATGGCAGTAATAATATCTTACTTAATAATAACATTTAATGTAAATGGACTAACTTCTCCAATTAAATGACATAGAATGGCTGAATGGATTAAAAAACAAGCCTGATTGATCTGTTGCCTATAAGAAACACACCTCACCTATAAACACACACACAGACTAAAACTAAAGGGATGGAAAAAGATATTCTATGCCAATAAAAATCAAAAAACAGCAAGAGCTATACTTTAATTGGAAAAAAAAAGTAGATTTTAAGGCAAAAACTATAAAAAGAGAGAAAGATAGTCATTATATAACAATAAAAAGGTCAATTTGGCAAGAGGGCATAACAATTATAAATATATATGCACCCAACAATGGAGTATCCAGATATATAAAGCAAATATTGTTACAGCTAGAGAGAGAGTGACCTCAATATAATAACTGGAGACTTCAACACCCCATTTTCAGAAACTAATAGGTCATTCAGACAGAAAATCAAAAAAGAAATGCCAGACTTCATTAGCACTATACATCAAATGTACATAATAGATATTTACAGAACATTTTATCCAATGGCTGCAGAATACACATTCTTCTCCTCAGCACATGGATCATTCTCAAGGATAAACCATACGTTAGGCCACAAAACAAGTCTTAAATAATTCAAAAAACTGAAATCATATCAAGTATTTTTACTGATCACAATGGAAGACAGCAGTAATTAATAATAAGAGGAACTTTGGAAACCATACCAATACATAAAAATAAAATAATATGCTCCTGAATGACCAGTGGGTCAATCAAGACATTGAGAAAGAAATTTTAAAATTCCTTGAAACAAATGATAATGAAAACACAATATACCAAAACCTGTGGGATACAGTGAAAGTAGTACTAAGAGAAAAGTTTATAGCTATAACTGCCTACAACAAAACAGTAGAGAAACATAAAATAAACAATCAAACAACAAATCTTAAATAATTAGAAAAGCAAGAGCAAGCCAAACCCAAAATTAGTAGAAGAAAAGAATTAATAGAAATCAGAGCAGAAATACATGAAATTGAAACAAAAAATATAAAATATCAACAAAATGAAAAGTTGGTTTTTTAACAGATAAGCAAAATCAATAAAACTTTAGCAAGACTAAGAAAAAGAGAATAGCCAAATAAACTCAGAGATGAAGAAGGAAACCTTACAGTGGATACTACAGAAAATCAAAGGATCATTAGTGGCTACTATGAGCAACTATCTGTCAATAAACTGGAAAACCAAGAAAAAATGGATAAATTCCTACACACATACAACCTACCAAGATTGAATCATGAAGAAACACAAAACCTGAATAGGCCATTAACAATTAATGAAATCAACACCACAATAAAAATTCTCCCAGCAGAGAAAAGTATGGGACATGATGACTTCACTGCTGAATTTTATCAAACATTTAAAGAAGAACGAATACCAATCCTATGCAAACTGTTCTGAAACATAGAGGCAGGGGAAATGCTTGCAAACTCATTCTATGAGGCCTGTATCACCCTGATACCAAAACCAGACTAAGACACATCAAAAAAATGAAATGACAGCCCAATATCTCTAATAAATATTGGTGCAAAAACTGCAATAAAACACCAGCAAACTAAATTCAACAAGACATGTAAAAGATCATACATCATTACCAAGTAAGATTTATCCCAGGGATGCAAGGATAGTTCAACATATACAAATCAATCAATGTGATACATCACATCAACAGAATGAAAGACAAAAACCATATAATCATTTCAATTGATGTTGAAAAAGCATTTGATAAAATTCAGCATCCTTCATGATTAAAAAAACAAAGCCTCAAAAAACTGGTTATAGAAGGAACATACCTCAACACAATAAAAGCCATATAGTATCATACTAAATGGGGACTAATGGAAAGCCTTTCCTCTAAGATCTGGAACACAACAGATACCCATTTTTACCACCATTATTCAAAAGAGTACTGCAGGTCCTAGCTTGAGTAGTCACACAAGAGGAAAACATAAAAGGCATCCAAATTGAAGGGGAAGAAGTCAAATTATCCTTGTTTGAAGATGATATAATCTTATATTTGGAAAAACCTAAAGACTCTACCAGAAAACTATTCAAGATGATAAATTCAGTAAAGTTGCAAGGTACAAAATAAACATACAAAAATCAGTAGCATCTCTATATGCCAACATCAAACTATCTGAAAATGAAATCAAGAAAGCTATTTCATGTTCATGGACTGAAAGAATCAATATTGTTAAAATATCTACCCAAAGCAATCTACACATTCAATGCAATTTCTATCAAAATACCAATGACATTATCCACAGAAATAGAAAAAAATAATTCTAATATTTATATGAAACGACAAAAGACTAAGAATACCCAAAGCTATCCTGAGCAAAAAGAACAGAACTGGAGGAAGCATAATACCTGACTTTCAGTTATACTACAGGACTATAGTAACTAAAATAGCATGGGACTGGCATAAAAACAGACACGTAGAATAGACCAATGCAACAGAATAGAGAACACGGAAACAAACCCATACTTCTACAGTAAACTCATTTTTTTTACAAAAGTGCTAAGAGCATACACTGGGGAAGGGACAGACTCCTCCATAAATTGTGCTGGGAAACTGGATATCCATATGCAGAAGAATGAGACTACACCCCTATCTCTCATCATATACAAAAATCAAATTAAAGTGTATTAAAGACATAAATCCAAGACCTCAAGTTATACATCTTCCACAAGAAAACATTGGGGAAACTCTCTAGGACATTGTCTGTATAAAGATTTCTTGAGTGATACCCTACAAGCACAGGCAAGCAAGGCAAATATGGACAAATGGGATCACATCAAGTTAAAAAACTTCTGCACAGCAAAGGAAACAGTCAACAAAGTGAAGAAACAACCCCTGAAATTGGAAAAAAATATTTTTAAACTATTCATCTGACAAGGGATTACCAGAATAGATAGGTAGCTCAAACAACTCAATAAGAAATAAATGTAATGATCTGATTTTGAAATGGCCAAAAGATGTGAATAGTCATCTTTCAAAGAAGATCTATAAATGGCAAATGGTATATGAAAAGGTATTCAACATCATTGATCACCAGAGAAATGCAAATCTAAACAACAATGAGATATCATCTCACCCCAATTAAATTGGCTTTTATCCAAAAGACAGGCAATAACGAAGGCTGGTAAGGATGTAGAGAAAAGGAAACACTTGTGCACTATTGGCGGGAATGCAAATTAACACAGTGACTATGGAGAACATTATGGAGGTTCCTCAAAAAACTAAAAATAGAACTACCATATCATCCAGCAACTGCTAGGTATATAGCCTCCCCCAAAAAAGGGAAATCAGTATATGGAAGACACACCTGCACTCTCATGTTTATTGTAGCACTATTCACAATAGCCAAGATTTCAAAACAACTTAAGTGACCATCAACAGATGAATGGATAGAGAAAATGTGGTATATATACATAATGGCATACTATTCAGCCATTAAAAAGAATGAGATCCTGTGATTCGCAACATCATGGGTAGAACTGAGGGTAATTAAATTAAATATGCCAGGCACAGAAAGACAAACTTGACAAGTCTCCACACATTTGTGAGGGCTAAAAATCAAAACGATTCAACTCATGGAGTTAGGGAATAAAATTATGGTTATAAGAGACTATGAAGGGTAGTAGTGAGTGATGGGGGGAACTGTGTGGGGATGGTTAATGGGTACAAAACTATAGTTCGATAGAATGAGTAAGTCCTAGTATTTGATAGCACAACAGGATTACAGTCAACAAAAATTTATTACACATTTAAAAATAACTAAAAGAGTATAGCTAGAATGTTTGTAACACATAGAAATGATAAATGCCTGAAGTGATGGACCCCATTTACCCTGATATGACTATTACATTGTATGCCTGTATCAAAATATCTCATAAACATTACACTTACCATGTGCCAGTACAAATTAAAACATTTTAATTAAAAATAGGACAAAAATAACAGATGCTGGCAAGGGTGTGTAGAAAAACGAACTCTTATACACTGTGGGTGGAAATGTACATTAGTTCAGCTATAATGATAAATAATGTGGAGTTTCCTTAAAAGATAAAAATAGAACTAAGGTATCATTCAGCAATCTCACTACTGAGTATTTATACAAAGGAAAGGAAATCAGTATGTCAAAGAGATATATACACTCCCTGTTTATTGCATCACTATTCGCAATAGCAAAGATTTGGAAACAACCTAAGTGTCTACCAACAGATGAATGGGTAAAGAAAATGTGGTATGTACATATATTCTGGAATACTATTTGGTCATAAAAAGAATAAAATTCTGTCACTCATGGCAACATGGATGAGCCTGAAGGACATTATGTTAAATGAAATAAACCAGGCACAGAAAGATAAATACCACATTTTCTCACTTACATATGGGAGCTGAAAAGTTGAGCTCATAAAAGTGGAGAGTACAATTTTGCTTATTAAAGGGTAAGATAATGGCAGGGTAAGGAGAGGTTGGTTAAGATACAAAATTGCAGCTAGAGAACGGGAGTAAGTTCTAGTGTTCTATAGTACTGTAGGGTTACTATAGCTAAGGATACTTTATTATATACTTTCAAATAACAAAAAGAGGATTTTGAATGTTCCTAACACAAAGAAATGATAAATGTTTGAGGTGAAGGATATGCTAATTATTTATCATCATTACACATTATATAAAGTATGAAAATAGCACTCTGTATCCCATAAATATGTAGAATTATGTGTTAATTTTAAAAACTCCAAAATCAAAGCAAGAGTGTATTAATAGCTCATCTTCATAAAGAAGAAGCTTGTTCTTCCTGATAGTCTGTAGCTTCCTGTGTACCACTTTAGAACCAGGTAGGGAGGAGGAAGGAGTTGACTAGTCTAGCTACTCTAAATATCTTTTGTCAATTACTTTCCCTGACCAATTCCACAGTTTCTTCTCCCCACTTCTTTATTTCTTAACTGTGAGCTTATACATCCTCTCACCAACTACCCCAATCTTTGCCTTAGGTCAGTCCCTAACAGAGACCACAGAGTGTCTACTAAATTGCTACCATAATTTAAGTTGAATTTTCTTTTCATTTTATTTTTCTGTGATGTAATTTTTCTCCATTCCATCTTTTCTTAACATTTCTGGTTTGTTGATGGTAATTTTTCTTGTTTTGCTAGGATATTTTTTACTTTTTAAAAGTATCTCCTTTATCATTTTGTAGGATTTTTGGTGGTTGGTAAGGTGTAGGTGTGTGTGCTTGGTTGGTTATTTTGATCCAAACTTTATTAAACAGTGTGTGGAGGGAATCTCTTTGGTTTTTGCATAATTTTCTGTCATATTTATCAGGCTATTCTTTTTTCCTTTAAATGACTTTTTAAAGGAGAAAGAAAAACTAGGTATCATAAAGCCAGAGTTGGACTGAATACTGAATACTTCCTTCACTTACACATTTTTGTCTCTACTCTCTTTGTTCGGGAAATAAAAAGCCAAATAAATTAAATATATTCACAGTGTGGGGGAAAAAAAGACAAAAAAGAACAAATGCTGTTAAGGATGTGGAGAAAACAGAACTCAGACACTGTGGAATGTAAACTTGTACAGCCATTATGGAAAACAATATGGAAGTTTTCTCAAAAAATTAAATGCCATATCATCTGGCAATCCCACTTAGCATATATTCAAAGGAAATAAAATCAATATTTTGAAGAGATATCTAAACTTTCATGTCTATTGCAGCACTATTCACAATAGCCAAGATTTGGAATCAACCTAAGTGTCTATCAACAGATGAATGGATAAAGAAAATGTAGCATATTTGCACAATGTAATACTATTCAGCCATTTAAAAAGAATGAAATTCTGTAGTTTAGAGCAACATGGATGAGCCTGGGGGACCTTATGTTAGGCAGGATAAGTCAGACACAGAAAGACAAATACTGCATGATCTTATTCATATGTAGAATATAAAGGAGTGGATCTAGCAGAAGTAGAGATTAGTATGGTGGCTTCCAGAGGCTGGCAAGGAAAGGGAGGAGGCAGAATGGGGAGAGGTTGGTCAATGGGTACAATGTTATAGTTAGATAAAAGAAAATAGTTCTAGTGCTCCATTACACATAGGTGGCCATAATTAACAATAATATATTGTATATTTCAAAACAGCTAGGAGAGAAGATTTTGAATGTTCTCACCATAAAAAAATGATGAATGTTTGATGTGATAAGTATGCCAATTGCCCTAATTTGATCATTACATATTGTAAACGTCTCAAAACATCACACTGTACCCCATAATATGTACAATTGGTATTTTTAAATTAAAATTTTAAAATGTTTTCAGTTAAGAGGTGCTTTTTTTTTCTTTTCTAAATAAACCCCTTGGTTTTATATGACTGCTCCACCTTAGTATGGAGTTATATTAATTCAAACAGCCCAATATCTGAAGCATTTAAATATTCATTAAAATCATTATTTATGTTCCTCAATGAACATAAATTTGTAAGCCACAAGTTCTTAAAATTCCCTTGTACACCCCTATTCTTCTTGCACTTCACTTGTCTTTTCTCTCATACCTGGCCTGAAACTTCACGCTTCACAGCTCATTTTCAACTCTGCACTAAAAGCTCTTACCCAAAGAATGAAGGGTTTTCTTTTACTCCTCATTTGCTCCATCAATATCTTCTATTAAGGGGTCAAAAAAAAAAGTGCCCACAAAGCCTCATACATTTGTAGTTTATATTCCAGTTTTAAATACATGACAAGTAGAGCTCTAAAGAACATGTACATTTCCTCCCAGGCCTGCCTCTGACAGAGAGATTATAGTCTCTTGGTATTCTATACTTCCACATTCATAACATTGATCATACTTAACTGCCACAGCCTACCTTCTAGTATGGGGGAACAAACACAAGCATCCCTTTTGCTAATTCAATCATTTATTCATTCAATGCTTTTAGATATCACCTCTGTTCCAGATACTATGCTAGCAATGAAAATTCTGGCCTCTGACTTCAGGGATTTCAAAAATACAGTGGAAGAAAGATATATGAAAATGCCATTTATGTTACCATCTCGTAAGTAAAATAATTCAATTAGTGAACCTTAATTTTTCTCCTTTGTGCTAGTCACTGCAGAAAGATCCTATAATAGAGTGGTGAAAAGTCTAAGTACTAAATATACACATGTAATACAGGGAACATTCTGGGAAGAAATATAGTCTAGGAGACCCAGCAGGCATCCCTGAAGAAAGTACCTTTAAGCTTTTACCTAAACAACAACTAGGATTTTACCAAACCTGAGGCAAAAGAATTGACATGTGTGGAGGCCTATTGGCCATATAGAATTGAACATAGTAAAAGCTGAGAAAATTTAAATATATACTGAGAGTGGAAACAGGAATATACTGGAAAGGCATGCCGGCACAGGACATGGAAGGTCTAAAAAAATAAAAGGCTTTACTATAAAGGCAAAAAGAAATTACTGAAGCGTTTTAAATAGACAGATTTTAATTGCTGGAATTTCATCAACCTGATTCAGGGCAGACTATAGACTAAACTCCGGGGCACCAGGGCTTAGGTGACTTAACTGGTCTAAATACATAAGCTGGTATTGTAGACTAGGGTGATGGTCATCAAATGAGAGAAGACTGATGTATATACAGATGCTTAGAAGATGGAATTTAAAGTACTTGAAATTTATTGGATGGACAATATAGAGAGAAGGTGAGGTTTCTGGCTTGATTAGAAGGAAACAGTGATTGAGATAAGGACACTGGGGGAGAACCAAATTGGGAAAGGAAGATGGAAAATTCAATTCAAGCTATTTTAGAGACATAGGAAAATATTTCAAATAAGTACTATATTAGTCCATTCTCACACTGCTAATAAAGTTATACCCAAGACTGGGTAATTTATAAAAGAATGAGGTTTAATTGACTCACAGTTTGCAGGGCTGGGGAGGCCTCAGGAAACGTACAATGATGACAGAAAGGGAAACATGTCCTTCTTCACATGGCAGCAGGAAGGAAAAGGGCCAAGCAAAGAGGAAAAAGGCCCTTATAAAACCATCAGCTATCACAGTAATTCACTCACTATCATGAGAACAGCATGGGGGAACCACCCCAAGATTCAATTACCTACCAGCAGGTCCATGCTACAACACATGGGAATTATAGGATTACAATTCAAGATGAAATTTGGGTGGGGACACAAAACCAAATTGTATCATTCTGCCCTGGTCCCTTCTAAATCTTATGTCCTCACATTTCAAAACACAACCATGCCTTCCCAACAGTCCCCCAAAGTCTTAACTCATTCCAGCATTAACCCAAAAGTCCAAATCTAAAATCTCATCAGAGACAAGGGCAAGTCCCTTCCACCTATGTGCCTGTAAAATCAAAATCAAGCTAGTTACTTCCTAGATACGATGGGGGTAGAGGCATTGGGTAAATACACCCATTTCAAGTGGGAGAAATTGGCCAAAACAAAAAGGCTACAGGCCCCATGCAAGTTGCAATCCAATAAGGCAGTCATTAAATCTTAAAGTTGCAAAATCATCTTTTTTGACTACATGTCTCACATCCACATACCACTCTTATACAAGAAGTGGGCTCCCATGTCCTTGGGCAGCTCTGCTCCTGCAGCTTTGCAGGATACAGTCCCCCCACCCAGCTGCCTTCATGGGCTGGCACTGACTGTCTGTGGCATTTCCAGGTACACAGTGCAAACTGTCAGTGGATCTATCACTCTGAGGTCTGTAAGACAGTGGCTCTCTTCTCACAGCTCCACTATGCAGTGCCACAGTGGGGACTTTTATGTGGGGGATTAAACCCCAAATTTAGCTTCTGCACTGCCCTAGCAGAGATTCTCCATGAGGGCCCCACCTCTGCAGCAAACTTATGCCTGGACATCAGGCATTTCCATCCATCCTCTGAAATGTAGCTGGAGGTTCCCAAACCTCAATTCTCTCCCTCTGTGTACCCATAGGCTCAACACCACATGTAAGCTGCCAAGGCTTGGGACATGCACCCTCAGAAACAATGGCACAAATTGTGCCTTGACCCCTTTTAGCCACTGCTGGAGCTGAGGCAGCTGGGATACAGACTACCATGTCCTGAGGCTGCACAGAGCAGAGAGGCCCTGGGCCCAGCCCATTTTTTCCTCCTAGGCCTCCAGGCCTGTGATGA
Source organism: Cebus imitator (assembly GCF_001604975.1). NCBI lineage: Eukaryota > Metazoa > Chordata > Mammalia > Primates > Cebidae > Cebus > Cebus imitator. The sequence goes on from NW_016107533.1 coordinate 526,392, forward strand.
GAGAGGCTGCTGGGAAGGTCTCTGACATGCCCTGGAGACATTTTCCCCATTCTCTTGGTGATTAACATTCACCTCCCCATTACTTAAGGAAATTTCTGCAGCCAGCATAAATTTCTCCCCAGAAGAGAGATTTTTCTTTCCTATTACATTGTCAGGTTGCAAATTTTCCAAACTTCTATGTTCTGCTTCCTCTTGAATGCTTTGCTGTTTAGGAATTTCTTCTGCCTGGTACCCTAAATAACCTCTCTCAAGTTCAAAGTTCCACAGATCTCTAGGGCAGGGGAAAACTACCACTAGTCTCTTTGCTAAAGCATAGCAAGAGTCACCTTTGCTTCAGTTCCCAAGAAGTCCCTCATCTCCATCTGAGATCACCTCTGCCTGGACTTCATTGTCCATATCACTACCAGATTTTAGTCAAAACCATTCAACAAGTCTCTAAGAAGTTCCAAACTTTCCCACATCTTGCTGTCTTCTGAGCCCTCCAAATCTCTAGGAAGTTCCAAACAATCCCACATTTTCCTGTCTTCTTCTGAACCCTCTAAACTGTTCTAATCTCTGCCTGTTACCCCATTCCAAAGTCAATTCTACAATTTTGGGTGTCCTTATAGCAGCACCCCACTCTCTGTGATATTAGTCCTTTCTTATGCTGCTAATAAAGACATACATGAGAGTGGGTAATTTATAAAGAAAAGAGGTTTAATTGATTCAAAGTTCAGCCTGGCTGGGGAGGCTTCAGAAAACTTAACAATCATAATGGAAGGGGAAGGAAACATATCCTTCTTCAAATGGCAGCAGGAAGAAAAAGTGCTGAGCAAAGAGGAAAAAGCCATGAGATCTCATGAGAACTCACTCACTATCATGAGAACACCATGGGGGAAACTGCCCCATGGTTCCATTACCTCCCACCAGGTTTCTCCCACACAACATATGGGAATTGTGGGATTACAATTCAAGATGAGATGTGAGTGGGGACACAAAGCAAAACTATATCAAGTACTTAATGCACTGTATGAAGCTCAGGAGTAAAGGTTAGACGTTGCTTTAGGAGTAATCAAAAGATGAAGAGTCCAGCAACTGAAAGTGACCATTGGATTCAGCAATAAATAGGACATTGAAGATCTTAATGAAAGTAGTTTGAGAGGAGGGGAGAACTGGGAAAAAGGAATGGAGTGAGGTCAAAGAGCCTCAGTCATACTAGCTTGTGTAATAGATCAGCCCCAGAATATTGTGTAATACATTGAACTTTCATTCTCTCTTCACAGTGGAACAAGTTCAAGCAGTAACACAGGGACACCACTTCTTCCCATTTTGTGGTGCCACCATCCTCAATAGTCTTCAGTGTCAGAAGGGCAAGAGAGAGAGAAGTCTTGCATGTGAGAGCCTTTTATGAAGTAAACATCAGAGCAGCATTTATCTCTTCCATCCATTTTCAATTGGTTATAATCAAAATGGGACCTCTCAACTGCAAGAAACTGGGAAATCATTTAGAGGGCACCTAAGAAGGTGAGAAGCCCAAAAGTTAAAGAGCAGTAGCATTCACCTGCACAACAAGCAACCGTCTTTGGCAGGATGAAAGCAGACTGGGAAAACAGAAAGGAGAGTTCTACAACATTTTAAAAGAAGGTGACGTTCAACCTGAGCCTTGAAGAACAGTTCACTGGGAAATTAGGGATGGCATTCTGGGAATCAAGAACAGAATATGTCAAGGGCATAGCTTATCATACATACACCATGGATCATAAGGGAGATGCAGTGAGAAGTGCTATTGGAAGTGAAGGAGTCAGACATGTAACCCTACATGTGAAAGAAAGCCACCTTTCAAAATAGTTGTCAGTATTTGATCCCAAGGATATTTCCAGACAAGTTTGAGATTAATCTCTAAGATCTGCTTTAGGTGCAAACAATAAGAAAATGAAAAAACAACAAACTTTGTATATTTTCTTTTGTTTCTTCTCCTTTCACAATGCTTATTATTTTCTGCTACATGTAATAAACTCTCCATAATCATGTATCTAATACATAGGAGTATTACACACAGATTTTCTCTTTAAGGTTTATTTGATTTTTAAATTTTGTTTTATTTGTCCTCTCCAGCTTTATTATGTAATCCTCAATGAGAATGTTGGCAAGTTTAACTGGTAATATTAGAAAACATTGTTGCCACTTTCTTATCAGAATTTCATTAAAAATTGAACTTGCTATAATGTGAATTTCTATTGCAGCTATTTTTTACAGTTTTTCTAAAAAATTAAAAACATTTTAAGAAGATGGATCTAAAAAGGGTATATCAGAACAATATTTTTTGTTTCATTAAGAAGCAACAACAAAATGTGATATGCAGCACTATTAAGGATAATTGGAAGTGTAATTATTCCAGAGATTTTTAGATCTCTTTGTCATTTTACTGCACATTTTATTCAAATACCTGCCAACCTCTCTCCAAAGATGTCAAAATCAATGTCAAAAAATATCTAATTAATTGATTTGTGAAGCTGTATTATTTTAAAATTAACATGTGACCCAGTATGAATTTCATTTGTGAATTTTGTATATTTTAACTATTTCCAGAAGACATTGAGTTCATTGTAATTAAAAATTATTAGCTACAAATTAATAAAATTGTTTTCTATAAAATCTTCTATTTATGAGTCTCAAATTATAGAAACTTAGATTAATTAGATTTTAATATTCTTGTTTCTAAAATGAAAAGTAAAATAAGTTTTGATTCTAATAGAATTAGTAGATGATATACAAAAAAAAAAAAAATTGTTTACTAACATTCCCCAGGAGTGGAAAACATTAAATGAAGGACTGAAATGGAAGAATTGCAAATACAGACAAAAACCTACCAAGGTAAAAACAATTCCAGATTATCACACATGCAAGCATCTCAATCAATTATTCTGTTAGTGTTTTTCATGTCACTTGAGAATCCTCATTTTTGGCATTCCCCGAAGCATCTACAGAGACAGAAAGGCTATACTGTCTCAAGTTCTATCTATCTACACCCCGCATCTGAAGGAAACTCAAAAATTCATCAATTATTCCAAATATTCTGCCACTTATTACGAAGACACTGCGAAAGAAGAAAGAGTGCCACCTAGCGAATTCCTTCAGGAATCTTTCCTATCAGTCATTCATTTGATACCCATCTAAGGGTATTTCTCAGAGCTATGTACTGGGTACATACTCCTCTTGAGCCACTCATGCTAATATTTTAGCTCATTGAAATTCTCCCAGCAGCCATCCCACTGCCCTGGTGCCCTCACACTTGGTGTCCTGTGTCTGGAAGAACTATCCCCTTCTTCACACCTGCTAAAATTCTACAAGACACAGTTTAAATGGTGCCTCCCTGTTAAAACTTTTCCAACTGTCCCTCTTCCCAACTAGAGTTACTTTTTGGGGACTTTGTGCTTTTACCACATTATCTATTATCTTCCTCTCTCATACATATGTATATGTGTGGCACATGTTTTGTTACTATTTTTTTAGATGTCTGTATATCACATTATGTATATTTTTAAAGGCAGAAGCAATATCTGTCATATAATAAATGTTCAATTAATGTTTGTTTTATGAATCATGAGACTAATTTTAAGAGTCATTTTCCTTTTTAGTACTAGAACGCATTACCCTGCTCAAGCAATCTAGATTCTAGAATATGTTTTGATGTTATCAAAGATATTGATGACTACATTGTTGTATCTTTAATTTCATAGTCATCAGCTAATTGACTCTCTAAAAGTATGTTTATCCACGATGGAAATCTTTACTGCTAGATGAAACTACAGTAATAACTAACATAGTATGTCAACCTTTGATTACTTTATAAAACTAAAAACAGACTCACAAGATACTCAATGAATATTTGTGAATAAGTTAATAAATTCATGTTGTTAAGAACTTCAGCCCAGGTGCAGTGGCCCACACCTGTAATACCAGCCCTTTGGGATGCCGAGGTGGGTAAATCATGAGGTCAGGAGTTCAAGACCAGCCTGACCAAAATGGTGACATCCCATCTCTACTAAAAATACAAAAAAAAAAAATAGCTGGATGTGGTGGCAGTCACCTGTAATACCAACTATTCAGGAGGCTGAGGCAGAGAATTGCTTGAACCTGGGAGGAGAAGGTTGCAGTGAACTGTGATTGCACCACTGCACTCCAGCTTGGGTGACACAGTGAGACTCCATCTCAAAAAAAAAGAAAATGAACTTCATCCATGTTAGGGGCTATCTCAGAAAAAACATATGATGAAAAGACGAATACTAATAGACTGGAGAAACCCTAGTGAGAAGTTCTGTACTTACTATCCTACAATGCACTGCATACACTCTCCAGCCTTCCACCTCAAAATTATGGTACAGCATAAAGAAAGTTTAGTGACAGAGGCAAACACAGATGTGAAGTGAACCAAACAGAGCTTAACAATACAAGTATAGAGGAGATCCAGGAAGGCCGCTGGGTGCAAGGGTTCACAGAAGAAACACAAGGAAAGGATCAGGGCTTGGTCTACAGTGAGAACAGGGAATAGGTGCCCCTGGAAGGACCACATGTAAAATGAAGTGGGATTCTAAAATAGAAATCAGGCAGTTGGAGGAAAGTCCAAATCGACAGGTACAAGGATTAAGAACTCAGATGAGAATACAAGTGTATTCTTAATAAGAGTTGGGCAAAAAAAATTAGAAAGCAGGAGGAAGGTGACAGCAAAAAGAAAATAGCTAAATACTTCCCCAAAAGTCTTGTCAAAGCAGAAATCTGTCTCATATTTAGAGTACCCTATACTTCAAAGCATAGAGGAACACAAATGTTTCTCAAACTTGGCTGCATACATTTTTTAAATCCCAATATCCAAGTCACACCCCATAACAATTAATTCAGAATCTCTGGAGTTGGGATTTGGGTTTCAGAACTTTCTTAAAGCACCCTACTTAATTATAATGGCCAGCCAGAGTTGAAGACCACTGCTCTAGTGTGACAGGCAAGCAGAATAATCTTCTCAAGCCATCTCTGAAGGAAACGTAACTCCTAGGCTGATAACTAATTAGCTGCTTTCATGCCATGGACCGGAAGAGGACCGACATAGCCAGGAGGTTCAACATCATGGTGAAATGATGAAGTGGTGATGGTAAGAGATCAAACCCAGAAGAACCAAAGCAAGACTAGAAGCAGAGTAGAAGCAAGCCTGGCCTGGGGTATTTCTGGAAACCAGCAACCAAAGCACAGTTTGGATCAGAACCAGGAGAGTAATTCAAAGTAGGTCTGTGTACATGCACCAGAGATTAAAACAAGGCAATCAGTGGAGACGTTACTATAAAATAATAATCACTGTATGCCATGCATTTTCTGTGCCTTTACTAGGTCTTGCTGAAAAAACAAGTCTATAACCGGAAGATCCATTTGTTTTTATTGTTTTTCTTATTTTTGTTTAACATATACTTCTGGGTGGAGGAGTAGAGGGCTATATAGGATGAAAAGCACAAAGGAAAGAGCATCTTAATGAAGGGAAAATTTCAGTTAATAAAATATAAATCTTTAGTATCCCCCAGGTTTATATATGAGTAGTTGAAGGACCATTTGAAGAAACTTTTGAATTAAAAATAAACTGATTAAATGTAAAATAATTTAAATGATTATAAAATTCAAACAATGTAAGTGAAAACTATTATTCACTCGCGTTTATCATCCCTATTTTTTACAGAATCTATTTAAAAACATAGATGTGAGATTTGCTTCACTATGTAAATATTTACAATTAATTTTGCTTATGGTATTTTCCATCTTATTGTATATGAAGACTCTTTCAAGAAAGTAAATAAAAATTCCCATTAAACAAAGTAAGTATGCATTGGAGGTTATGAAAATTAAGCAATAACACATAATCTTCCAAAATAGACTGTGATAGTCTCCATCAAAACAACCATAAATTTACAAAAACACACAAGTAATATCCTGACATAAGCTGCTCTCACCTTTTAATAGTTTTTGCATGTACTGAAATAATACTATTTTGGGAATCTCTGGTTAAACATCAATTTTCTTCTGCATCAAAAGATAAAACAATCAGTGGTATCTTTATGTGATTCAAAAGTAAAACATAATAATAAAATTCCAATCAACTTCACCACAATTAAAAGAACTGATCTACAAATATGTTCAACAATATGGATTAACCTCACAAACAATATATTAGATAAACAAAAGCCAAAACAAGATATACTGTGTGAGTCTGTTTATCATAGAAATAGGTAAAACTGTTTCTGCTATTAAATATTAGGACAATGTTTAATCTTGAGAGTGGGAACAACTCGGGGCTTCAGCGTGAGAGTGGGAATAATTGGGGGTAATGTTCTATTTCTTCATCTAGTCCTCAATGTATGAGTATAGTCAGTTTGAAAAAAGTCAATGCAGTATGTACTTTTGATATGTGTGCCTTTCTATAGATATATTATGCTTTGATAAAATGTTACTTTTCAAAATCCCACCAGAAGTCCCTCTATATGCCCATTTTTTACTATAATGGATCAAATCAGAAGCAGCACGGAAGACTTCGTCATCTTGGATTTGGAGTCTGGTACCTATGTTGGAATTCCGCCTCTATTACCAGCCATGTGGTTTTGGGAAATGACCTAAATGCTCCAGAATCCAGGTACCTCATTGATAAAAGGTAATTATAAAAACTTCACCTGAGAGAGTTATTGGGAAGTGTAAATGAAGATTATAAAAGCACAGTTTCTAGTACATAACTTGATTAGATAAATGTGAGCTTCATCTATATATGCATTTCCTTCACCTATATGGTACCTTAAAATATTTCCTAACTTGTACTAGAAGTGTTATATTGATATACGTTTTTCATTTATATCCTTAACCCTTCAGTTCTAATACAAACTCAGTAAAGGCAGAGAGGATGCCTTATCATGGAAGTAAAGAGTTCACATGACTAAAGGTGTTAGGCAGATATACAAATGAGCCAGGTGATCTAGGTGAAGGAAAATATTCAAATTAAATAGAATTATATGTAAATATTCTGATAACTAAACACAACCCCTCTGCAGGGAAGGATTCAGCCCTTACTTTCTGACCCTCACCTTAGAAATCATACTCTTTAATACCACGGGCATTGTAGTCATATTCCACCTGATTATTTTCTAGTTTTGCCTCTTCCTAGCTGTTTTACCTTGGGCAAGTTATTCTACCTTCATAACCCTCATTTTCTTCATTTGTAAAATGAAGATTATAATATTTTACACGCTGCATTGTGAGGATTATATAGAGTTGTTCTACCCATACCTGGTACATAGTTATTGTAGCTAAGAAAAATAGTATTATTTTATATCTCTTGTCCCTTGATTGGTGAGCAGAACTAAAAGACAGTCAAGACCCTAGCATAATACTAAATTAAAAAAAAAATACAAAAAACCCTGTGATATCCTTGACTGGTTGGTTGATCAAACAATAGTTGGATTCTACTCTGTGTATTAGAAAAATAATAAACATTTTTTCAACTCAATTTCTAGTGAAGCTTGATGTTGACTACAGGCTGTACATAATTTTATTTTGCCAAGATCTGTGATTAAGTTTCATTTGTTAGTACATATTTTTTAATTATTACACCCTTTGATGCAGAAAATGCAAAACCTTGAAATCCCTGACTTAAGTTATGGTCTTAGAATAGGATGATGCTATCTAGTGCATGATCTTGGCTTGCCCAACTCCATTAATTTAATTAAAACAATACTAAGTGGCCGGACACAGTGGCTCAAGTCTATAATCCAAGCACTTTGGGAGGCCAAGGTGGGCATATCACAAGGTCAGGAGATCAAGACCATCCTGCTAGCATGGTGAAATCCCATCTCTACTAAAAATACAAAAATTAGCTAGGTGTGGTGGCATGCGCCTATAGTCCCAGCTACTCGGGAGGCTGAGACAGGAGAATCGCAAAAACCCAGGAGGCGGAGGTTGCAGTGAGCCGAGATCATGCCACTGCACTCCAGCCTGGGCGACACAGTAAGACTCCATCTCAAAACAAACAAACAAACAAAAACAATACTAAGCATGTAGAATATGCATGTGCACTGACGGGCATGTAAGAAGCTAGAAATGTTATTAAAGCTCGGTTACTTCTATAAAGAGTCTTAGAATGAATTAAGGGGGTGTATTAGTCCATTTTCAGGCTGCTAATAGAAACATACCTGAGAATGGGCAATTTACAAAAGAAAGATGTTTAATGGACTTACAGTTCCATATGGCTGGGGAGGCCTCACAATGGTGGAAGGCAAGGAGGAGTAAATCATATATAAAGTAGATGGCAGCAGGCAAAGAGAGAGAGCTTTTGCAGGAAAACTTCCACTTTATTTTATTTTTACTTTTTTGAGACAGAAACTCATTCTGTCACCCAGGCTGGAGTGTAGTGGGGTGATCTTGGCTCACTGCAACCTCCACCTCCCAGGTTCAAGTGATTCTCCTGCCTCAGCCTCCTGAGTAGGTGGGACTACAGGTGCCTACTACTGTGCCCAGATAATTTTTGTATATTTAGTAGAGATGGGTTTCACCATATTGGCCAGGCTGGTCTCGAACTCCTGACCTTGTTATCCACCCACCTCAGCTTCCCAAAGTGCTGGGATTACAGGCGTGAGCCACTGTGCCTGAGGAAACTCCCATTTTTAAAACCATCAGATCTTGTGAGACTTATTCACTATCACAAGAACAGCATGGGAAAGACCCATTCCCATGATCCAATTATCTCCCACCAGGTCCCTCCCACAACATGTGGGAATTATGGGAGCTTCAAGATGAGATTTGGGTGGGGACACAGAACCAAACCATATCAGGGGGATAAATTATGCATTTGTGGAACTAGCACCAAGTTCTTCTATATGTAGAACTTGGCAGATTTGATTTGACCAAGGGCAATCTTTCAAATGCAAAGGCCTCTGGAAACACAAGAAAGGCGATAAAGTCATCATCCAGGCAGGTGTGTAGAGAGAGAAAAGATAACTTTGGAAGAATGTCTATTTGTGGGAGGTGGAGAAAGAAAGATGACCCAGAAAATACACATTAAAAAAGTAAACTCAGAGACAGAAGGAAAGTAATGAAAAAACAATTTATTCTTTGAAAGTCAATAGTAAAGAAGACATTTAAAAAGAAATGTTGGACAGCATCTTCAAACAGTGTAAGTGAGGATAGAGAGCAGACCACTAGTTTTGCTGTGACTTGTTAATTGGATCACTAGTGACCTTTTCAAGAGAAGTCTCAGTGAAATACTGAAAAAAGCATTAGGGAGGCATTGAGAAGTGATTTTGAATATGTAGCTTCTTCTTTAGGGAAGTTAGACTGTCACAGAAAAGAGAAAAGTATGGAGACCCATCAAAGGAAGAGAGTCAGTGATATGGTTTGGATGTGGGTCCCTACACAAATCTCATATTGAAATGTAATTCCCCAATGTAGGAGGTGGGGCCTGGTGGAGGAGGTCACTGGATCATAGAGGTGGATTTCTCATGAACAGTTTAGTACCATCCCACTTTGCACTGTTCTCCCAATAGCAAATGAGTTCTCATGAGATCTGGTTAAAAGTGTGGCACCTCCCTTCTCTTTCTTGCTCCTGCTTAACCATGTGTCATGCCTGCTCCCCACTGTCTTCTGCTGTGATTGTAAGTTGCCTGAGAACTCCCCAGGAGCCAAATGATGCCAGCACCATGCTTCCTGTAGAGCCTGCAGAACGGTAATCCAGTTAAACCTCTTTTTTTTATAAATTACCCAGTCTCAGGTATTTAGTTATAGCGATGTGTGAACAGCCTAACACAGTTGAGGAGAGAGTAATTATATAGATTATGTGAGGGAATTTTAAATGTATCCGAAGCCTTAAAATGTGCTGATGTGAGGCACAGGAAAGGAAAGTAGACACATGGTCAGACTACGTCTGGAAAAATCCCCCTGCCCATAATGGAGAGAATTATTGGAATGTTGTCCTATTTTTGGTTTGGGGCTTAGGGGTTATTTCTTTTTTACAATGTCCCTTCAGAGGTTGCAAAAGGGAATCATTGTAATAAGAGAGTGAATGAGACTGGAATAAAACAAACGAGATGATCAAAGGATATTGTATCAAATCACAAGGTAGGGAACTACTTCCACTAAGGTAAGAGTCAACAAAGAGAAGAACAAATGCAGATGTTCTTTTTTTAAAAAAATATTGTGTGCATGTGCATGTTATCTTTTGTGTAGAATAAACAAATCAATGAATTGGTAGTATTTATCTCGTGGTGAGGTAAAAGCAAAATTGGCCTTTTCAGAGACAGAGCAGAAGTGAATCTTTAAGTGGACTGCAAATATTCCAAGAGATACTGCATGAAAAGTGAGTTAGGGAGAAGAATCAACTAGCACTGAGCAGTGTTTTACACCCACCTTAGGGTAAGCACTGATGTGCAGTAGAAAAGCTAGCAGACACGGTTCCTGGGCCTTTCTATAGCAACGTGTACCAGCATGGAACTGTGGAAACCAATGGAGTGGATGGGGTGCATGTAAGAGCAGCGTTAAATAAGGACGCCAGTCAAACAGCTATGTCCAGTCAGGAGGGAAGATACAGCGTGGGGATAGGAGGTGTTACCACGAGGAACTACTAAATACAATGTTTAGTCAACATGTGACAGAGTGTGGGCAGAAAGGGGAGTTTCCAAATTCTAGGATTGACATAAAGTAGTTTTAAAGGATAAGGAGATACTAATCGATTCATAAATAAAAGCGAATTTTTTTTTTTTTAAGAAAAGCAAGCCTTCTTAGAGGAGAAGAGCTATGACAAATACTATATAGTGGCCAAAAATAAAGCAGTATAAGGAGGATCAGGAACCTGGTAGTAGAAACGGAGGATGGGGGCTTGGGGAGGGGCTGATTTATATATATTGGTCATAGAAAGCCTCACTGATAAAGTAACGTTAGAAAAGATACCAGAATAAAGGAAGAGGCCATGAAGTTATCTGGAGGAAGGTGTTACAGGGAAAGGGAGAATGGTCCTCTATTGAGAATGTGCTCTGGTGTCCAAGGAATAGCAAAGAGGTCAGTGTTACCAGAACAGAATGAAAGAAAAAGTACTATCCATCACTGGTATAGATACTGTTAGTCAAATTCAAACATTCAGTTTTCTTTTTTTTTTTTTTTTTTTGAAATGACGTCTCGCACTGTCCACCAGACAGTAGTATAGTTGTGCGCGATCTCGGCTCACTGCAATCTCCACCTCCTGTGTTCAAGCAATTCTCCTGCCTCAGCCTCCAGAGTAGCTGGGACTACAGACATGTGCCACCACACCCAGCTAATTTCTTGTATTTTTAGTAGAGGTGGGGTTTTACCATGTTGGCCAGGATGGTCTCAATCTCCTGACCTCGTGATCCACTCGCCTTGTCCTCCCAAAGTGCTGAGATTACAGGCATGAGCCACCACGTCCTGCCAACATTCAGTTTTTTAGAATAAGGTACAACTAATTTTCTTATATTTTACACAGAGGGGTTTCTGGTTTTATTTATGATATACAAATTATATTTTGTTTGTAAAATTTTTGATTATAAGTATAAACGTTGGAGAGTTAGAGCCAGTGGAAAGAAAGTTGGAAATATAGAAGAAAGATGGATGAACTGGTCTAGCAAGTCTCTAAAGGGAATAAGAGAGCCTGAGATTTAGAACATATGAGCATGGATTAGTCTTGCATGGGAGGGAAGGGGATAAAGACAGGTACAGCTGCAGATGTGTGTATAGAAAGGGATCTCCCTCTTGATAAGATTCATTATTCTCAGGTGACATATCTCCAGTTAAGAATGAAGAAGACTGTGGGGTCAGAGTGGGCAACTTAAAGAGAACAACTGGAATTTGGAAGAACAGCTAGAAGGAATGGAAGAGTGTGCCGAACCAGTACACACTAAGGATTGCTAAGTGTCATGGAGCATCCACGCTAAGCTTAGATAGTAAATATCTTGGGGGTCAACAGCCCACATGGTTGCATGATTTTCTCCAGCATTTCCTTGAAAGATGAAAGATAAAAGATAAAGTCCTATTTTTAAGGAAGCCAGCCCCCCTTCCTAAACAAGATGCAGCAGGGAATATATAGGCTGGCTCTCTAATATAAATGTAACAGTTGCAGAATATTAAACACACATTCACTGATTCAGTCATTAGTTACCGAGTGTCCTCTAAATGCTATGAATAAAAACCAGAACCTATGGTCTAATGAGAAAAAGACATTAATTAAATTAGCTCACAAATAAATGGAAAATCACAGTAGTGGAAAAGAAAAGAAGAGGGGAGGGGAGGGGAGGGGAGGGGAGGGAAGGGGAGGGGAGAGGGGAGAGAAAAGGAGAGAGGAAAGGAAAGGAAAAAGGAAAGGAAATGAAAGGAAAGGAAAGGAAAGGAAAGGAAAGGAAAGGGAAGGAAAGGAAAAGAGGAAGGAGCCATAACACCATCTAACAGTGATTTTTTTCCCATGGCATGATGAACTAAGAAGGCTTCCCAGAGGAAGGATATTGAGCGAATATCTGAAGACCGAGTAGAAGTTCTTTAGAGGAAAAGAGTGAGAGAACTGTACCCTGGGTAGAGAAAACATACGCACAAACATTGGGGTGGGAAGGAAGGGAGAGCACAGTCAGTACCAGGGGCTGAAAGCCAGCAAGAGGAAGAGCAGAGTTAGATTCTAAAGATAAATAGAGAGAGCCTTGATGGCCATGCTAAGTATTTCCCTTTATCATTAGAGCAAAGGAAGACACGGAACTTGTCAGCAGGAAAATCTAGTGAGCAAGTCTGCATTTCTCAAAAACCACGTGGGCGAAAAGTAGATACTAAGAAGTTCTGCAGGAGCCTCTACAAGAGATAACAGGTCTGAGATTGGTGGGAAAGGGGCAGGGGTGATAGAGGCAACAAAGTGAATGGTTGCAAGAGACAATTTGAAGTTAAAACTGATATACAGCCTTATAGCGGATTAAATAAAAAGCATCAGAGAGATGTTCTCCAACATTATAACAAACTGCTTTGCTCATTGTTTTTATAATAGATTGAATAAAAAGCATCAGAGAGAAAAAGGAGAAAGTAAAATCACTTGGATTTCATCTCATTCAACAGGATAGATGGTACAGCTCTGGGGATTGTAGAGGCAGCTTATGAGTTCAGTTTCTGTCATATTCAAATTGGCACAATCAGAGAGTAGGAACACTTACAAAATTTATTTGGCATTAAAATAATTTGAAGTAATAAATTTGTTGACAGTATTAAATATAACCTACATTCTAGTATTTGGTTCTGATATTACCTATGTCTCTTCAGATTTTGCCTTTTGTATCAACATTTGCAGGGTATGCTGAATGACAATACTCTCATCTACAGAGAGACCTTCATGGTATGATAACCTGCTTTCTATGAGAGAGCTAAAAACGCCAATTTATGGGTTAGAAAATTGCAGATGAAAGAAGTCAGGAGAGCATATAAAGAAAGAATCCTGGATTAGCTGTCTGGGGTCCTAGACAGCTCAGCACTTAATTAACTCTCTGACTTTCTGCCATTACTTAACCTCTCTAAGCCTCAGTTTATTCACTTCTGAATGCAAGATACAAAGAAAGAATAAATGGGTTGAACTGTGATCTCTCCAGAGGATCTTCCAGCCATAAAGCTTAAAGGAATTACTTGAGAACATAAAAAGCTACACAGTAAATAACTGAGGTTTATATTCTGTATTCTTAGATTTCTGAGTTACTATGTGATGGCAGAGTTCTTTTTCCCAAACAAATAAAAAAAAAAAAAAGGTTCTATAGTAAATAACAGGTGCAAAAGTGAAACTTTAAAGTAAAAGCAACAGAGATCAAGATATGTAGGTAAGAAGAGAAAAAAAATGACACTTTATTATCAAAGAAATGCCAAGAGCAAGTTCACTAAAGCAATAAATAGAAGGATGTTACAAGAAATTTTAAAAAACAGAAGAATAACCATTAGCTATTAACAACAGCAAAAAAAAAAAAAAAAAAAAAAAAAAAAAAAAAAAACCTGTAGTTTATTAGCATGGGATATGCTATATTAGGGCAAAACAAGATTTTTTTCAGTGTCACTATTATAAATCTGAACAATGTTTGCAACCTGTATTATTTCTTTCTCCTTGTTATTAAAATAATCTGCATCAATTTTTAAATGTGAAAATTTAACAAAATGTAAAGAAAATAACACTCTTAATTTCATCTACTCTAGAGATTAACATTTTTGCTTCCTTTTCTTTTTTTACTGTTTTGAGTAGCAATAATTTTTATAAATATAAGATTAGAATGACACACAGCCTAGATAATTGTGTGTACTGCTGTAAATATTGTTAACCATTTATGTTAAACATTGATCTTTCCTAAATATTTTTTAAACATTTCATGCATACTTAGTAATTATTTAGATGTTTCATAATTCAATAAACTAATTGAAACACTCAACTCTAGGGAGGCCTTTCAAAGTTTTCCATACCCTGCCTATGTGACTGTTTCTGGGATGGCCCTGCGGAATGGACAGCTGTGCTAATCGAAAGTTTTAGTAGAAATTTGCAGGAATTATTGGAAAAGAGGTTTCTTTCTTTAGAATGAAACTCAGCTGACGATTAAATAAATACCAGCTAAGAATACTTGGTAGGGGAAGGAGAAAGAGAAGAAGAGTGAGACAAGGACAGGGTGAGGGTGAGAGAATAATGTATATTCTCTCTCTCTCTCTCTCTGAGAAGTATATATATATATAATATATATAATATTATATATATTATATATTATATATTATACATATATATTCTATATATATTCTATATATAGAATATATTATATTATAATATATATTATTATATATTATATATATA
>NW_016107533.1:541974-633429 GCF_001604975.1 Cebus imitator
AGAGAGAGAAAAAAAATAGAGACAGAGAGAAAGAGAGACAGTGTATCTCGCTCTGTCACCCAAGCTGGAGTGCACTGGTACGATCTGGGCTCACTGCAACTTCCACCTCCCAGGTTCAAGTGATTCTCCTCCCTTAGACTCCCGAGTCCGAGAACTGGGACTACAGGCACCCGCAACCACACCTGGCTAACTTTTGTATTTTCAGTAAAGACAGGGTTTCACCATATTGGCCAGGCTGTTCTCAAACCCCTGACCTTGTGATCCACCTGCTTCAGCCTCCCAATGTGCTAGGTTTACAGGTGTGAGCCACCAAGCCCAGCCAGAATATATTTTACAAAATCTTCGTTTGTATTACCTTAAAAGCCCAGGGATTTTACATAGTGCTTCATGCAGAGAGCTTTTCAAAGAAACAAAAATAAACACACAGTATAGATGTCTGTTTTCTTAAAACTTCTCAATCTAGGTGGCTACAAAAAGTATCTTCATTTTCTTCTAGAGCCTTTGCTGCCCACCTTCCAGTCTGCCCTCCACTTGGCCACTGGGCTTGGGAAGCTCTATCCTATGCTCAGCCCTGTGTATATAATCTGGTCTGCCTTGCTGAGGCTCTTCCCTTATAGGGAACAGCTCTCTGGAACTCTGGTGAAGAAATCTTCCACTGTGTGTCACACAGAACTGCTAGTTCAGGCTCTAACTTCCCTGCTAGAGTAAAAGCTCCATGTGAGCCAGCATATTGTTTATTCAGTACTCTATAGCCACCATCTAACATAGTACAGAACACATAATTAAACCCAACAAATATTTGCTGACTGAATGAATGTCTAGACTTTTCCAGCATGCAGTGGAAGAGGAGCTGTGAAAGACTGCATGCAACCAGGATGGAGGAGGAGAAGGACATTGGGCAAGGGAAAGGGAAAGGAGAAGGCAAAGAGCAGACAGTAGAGTATAAGAAAACATAAACAGTATCCTTCAGTCAAATCAAAGAATCTCTATGTTGACACCCATTTCTTTATTTTCTTCCATTGTCATTTCTTCACTTCATCATTCCACTAATCCATTCATCAATTGTGCTGTGAAAAGTGGCAGGACAAAGCTTTCCAGGTTCCCAAACAGAAGTGGCTGCTCTCTGATATGCTGCAAGGTTCACCCCCCAATCTCTGACTTCCACTATTGTCTTTGTGCAGAAAAGGATATTTGCAGATGTTAAAGAGAATATTCTGATTGAGATTCTCCACCTGAAGTCGTAATAATTATAAGAACTTTGACATAGAGAGCACTTTAAAGTGAGCAGATTCCAAAGCATTTGGGTACCAAGAAGACTCATGGCTTTGTCCTTTATGAAGGAAATTCTGAGTTTTTCTTGACAGAAAACATGTATAGGAAGAATCAGTGATACTCAATGTCATCTAAACATCAGAAAGAAAAAAAATGCAGGAAATCTCTGTAGGGAATTCCGTTTTTTAGAAGGCAGAGTTTAGCTTTTGTTTTTGTTTTTAGCTGCTGCAAGAAAAGACACAACTTGTGTTTTGACATTAAGTTTGGCAAATATAATCATCTGAATTTAGTTTTCAGCCAATCCAACTTAATTTGTATCTTAAGATCCTAAAGGACTTGGTTTAGAAAGAGTCATTACTCCTGGCATATCCCAAAATAATAAAGACAAACATATGTGGGAGAAAAGATAGTCACCAAGACATTTTTTAGAAATCATATCTCTTGGCCAGGCGCAGGGGCTCATGCCTGCAATCCCAGCATTTTGGGAGGCCAACACGACACGGGCAGATCACAAGATCAGGAGATTGAGCCCATCCTGACTAACACGGTGAAACCCCGTTACTACTAAAAATACAAAACTTAGCTGCAAGGGGCGGGGGTGGGTGGGCACCTGTAATCCCAGCTACTTGGGAGGCTGAGGCAGGAGACTCTTGACCCTGGGAGGCAGAGGTTGCAGTGAGCCAAGATCATGCTACTGTACTCCAGCCTGGGCCTAGCTACAGAGCAAGACTCCATCTCAAAAAAAAAAAAAAAAAAGGAAATCGTATCTTTTTTTTCTTTTACCACCAGTACCAGTAAGAAATGGATCTAAATAACTTATCGCAAAGCATAATTTTATGAAGACCTATCCAGTTTGGGTAATAGGAAGGGTGAGTGACCCTGCATTTCCAACTGTCTACGTTATAGAATTAATTAGTAGCAATTATCCTGAATCTAACACATATTTTTCAACCAACATTCCTATGTGAGAACATGTCTTCTTCCCTCTTCCACAACCACAGCACATATTCCTTCTGCTTAGGCAGAGTCTACTATTATGCTCAAAATTGCCTCATTTAATTTAATAAATATTTAAAAAAAACACTTCCCATAAATGGGATTAAACAAAAAGCGATGTATGAGAAAGAAAAAGGGGCAAAGCTATCGGCTATAGGAGGAACTCTTCTACAGCACGTCAGCTTAACACAGAGAAAAATAATGGGTTATATTTGAACCCCTGACGGAAACTTTTCTAGTTAAACCTCTATAAAATGTAGTCAACAGGCTGGTTCATGTGATCACTGGCCGAAAATTTTCCTTGGATTTTCTAATGCCTTATGCAAGAAGCTTAACCTCAGATATTAGTAAAAGCCCCTGCTTGATGGTGTGGTGAAGATACTACACAAGGGTGTGTCACAGCCAACTTCTCCTCATGCCTAAGTTTGCATTAAGATCAGCCTGTCAACTATGTGAATCAGTTGGTTATGACATATAACAGTGAAAAGACTGTTTCCCCACAATAAGTTCACATAGCATGACTACCATTACAAAACCTAAGCAAATCACTTTGGTAAATAATATGCTGTAGAATAAGTAACTATTGGAAAAAAATTTCTGTATTTTATTAACCAAGCTAGTAGAGTACCACATCATAGACCTTAGGGATCTAAATCTATTTTAAAAACACAAAACATTGTACTGACCTGAATGGTGACCCCAATAAAGGTATGTGTGCATCTTAGTCCCCAGAAACTCGTACATGTTGCCTGATTTGGCAAAAGGGTCCTTGCAGATGTAATTAAGTTCAGGATCTTGAGATAAGGCGATTACTTCGGGTTATTCAAATGAAAACTAAATCCGACGACAAGTGTCCTTATAAAAAATACAAAGCGGAGAAGACAGGTATATAAAGGACAAGTTAATGTGAAGATGGAGGCAGTGATGCAACCATAAGCCCAGGAAAACAGGCAGCCACCAGAAGCTGGGAGAGGCAAAGAACAATTATCTCCCAGAGCCCCTGAGGGAACACAGCCCTGCCAGGTGTTAAACTTCTAGCCTCCAAAACTGTGAGAGAATAAATTTCCATTTTTTTTAAACCACCTAGTTTATGGTGATTTGTTATGGCAGCCATAGGAAACTAATACAGCCATCTAGATTATTCTGTCTTTAAAACTGATATGGAGAATAAATTCCAGCCACAGAGAAAACCCTGGACTGGTTATCAAGACACATGGCTTCTTTTACAGGTATATCCAGAATTCACTGTGCCATTGAGCAAGAATCTTAGCTTTCCTGTTCATCAGTTTGTTTCCACGGAGTTGAACTAGATGATCTTAACGCTTCCTTCCAGCACTAAAATCTATATTTCTGTTAATAAGTGACGGTGTAGCACACTGAAGGAGAAGCACAACTGTCATTGAATGAACTTAGTCTCATCCACACACAAGTCCCTATACACACACACACATATTTTTACAAGCAAATTTTAGGATTTTGTTGGAGAGAAGGAAGAGATAACAAGGTTAGCTATAATTGTTATCATTTATTATGCCAAATGTTACTTCATGTACTCCTCATGATAAATCCTGCTGCAGTCCAGGTCCAGTCAGGAGATCGAAACCATATAGTGGTTAAACAGGGAAAGTGAATATAAAGAATAATTAAACTACGATAAAGCAGAAACTATAAGAGGAAATTTTATATAGTGCTCCAGAACTGACAGAGAGTAACCAAGGGAATTTGGTAGAGGGTAAGACTTTGTTGGAGAAGGGGTGGTTCAACCATTAGACAGTGGAGAAGTTTGATAATCTGGCCAGGCCAGAATTTGTCTTGAGTTGCTGGACAAATGACAGGCCATCTTTCAGAGCACAAGTAGTGAGCCAGTGAGCAGTAACTGGTGGTATGAATGTGCAGTGGGAATCTGAGCACTGGCTAGGCCTTCGGAGGGCAAGGAATGTGGCAGAGAATGCAGAAAGAATAACTACCTGTTTTGTGATACTCTGGGCACTGGCAGCTGCATACAAGCTGCACAGTACTCCAGGCTCCATGTCAAGTGAGCTGCAGAATGGGCATTGTCAGGCCAAGGCTGCAAGATCACAGAAAGACTGCTTTCTGAGCCTGTAGCTGGGACAGGCTCTACCAGATGTCCTCACACCCACACTGCTCATCTCCCCAGCCCACACCAGAAATTTCAGGAAACCTCTTCCTTCCCATTGTCCTTCCAGCATTCTCTATTAAGAAAACCTAGCACTGTGCTCAATTTAAGTTAGAAATGCTTTAAAAAATTCTGTTGTCACATAACATATATAGAAGAGTGCATTTGGAACTGAGAGACAATAAGTTGATAACTGACACACTTGCACAGTAATCATTATCTATACTGGCACAGGGACACACAAAGGCTTGCAGACATGAATACAGCAGGAATGATAGAGCCAGAAATTATGTTCAGCACCACAAATGATTGGTAATTTTTAAAACTAGGCTCTAACCACACCCTAAGAGCACTATGATGAAAACTGTCCACTCAAAGTATTTTGTAGATGGTTCTATATTTTGAATCCATTATTAGACTTCTTATGATCATCTGGTGAAACTATTTGATTAGAATTTTCCCATACTCTTTCTGTTAATACTAGGAAGCAAATGGGAAAACAATTCCCTAGATTTTCCAACCTTCCCTTCATCGCCATACTGCATGAAATGTCTCTCTCCTCTTTGTTAAATAGTCCCCTCTTCTTAGCAAATGTATCCATGGATTTCTTCAAAGCACTCATCACACTCTAATGTACTATCTGCTACCTATGAGTTCTTCACCCTAAACTGCAACCTCCTTAGCTGTGGAGACAGATCTTTCCAGTTCCAGGACCTAGGTCACTGCCCTGACTCACAATAGATGTTTAATATAAGGGTGTTGAACCAAACCAAAGAGAACAAATTTACCTGAGGCATTTATTCAAATAAGTCATTTCTAGGCTATAACTCAGGGTTGAAACTGTCCACTGATCAAAGGGTTAAAGGACACACACCAATCAATGTCATAGGGTCTTTAATGGCATACAAGATCTACAGCATGCAGAAGATCAGAGAGTGAATTTCCAAAGCAATGTCCTGGAGGGAGGCCAAACAAAAAAATCTTAAGCAAGGGCAAGTTGTCAAGTGTCAAAAGAAAAACTGAGAGTATGGAGTTGGAGGATTTGAAGTCCTGAAACACAAGGAGAGCTGCTATGAGGTAATATTGCAAGTAGGTGAAAGAGAGGAGATCTGGATTGATTCCTAGTGTGATAAGCCCTGACAGCTTTTAATACTCTCTCAGCATATGTTTGTGGAGTTATATGGAGTTGATTTAAAGGGTTAGGAATGGTACACGCAGCACATTCTCCAACATCATAACAAACTGCTTGTCTCATTCTTTTTAAGGTCTCTCACATGGATGCCTACAGTCATTTACATGTTTAAGAGTGACCCTACTTAAAAGTAACAGATCAGATCCATAGACAAGGTGCCAGGGAAACCACATTCTCATCCCTGTAGCAAGTACGACTTTCATCAAGTCACTTTATAATACCACTGGGTACTTATACTCTTGTGTTTTTCTAGATCCCCTCTTTCTTTCTCTCAGTTCCTTGGAGACTAGTGCCTTGCCTGCCCCTCCCTACTCCATCTTATTCAGAGACTAACGTTCTAATTTCCATGTTTTTCCCCAAGTTACCTACATCCAGGTCTCCCCAAAGTTACAGTCTTCCTGGATCTGGAGTGTTCTATTTTACTGCAAGACCTTCCTTCCCACCTATAAGATGTATATCACATCCTGTTGGATTCTTAGTTGTCAACTTCCCACTTGCTGAGACCATTCCTGCTTGCTCTCCTGGAATCTCCCCTGGACTATATCCCGGCCCGATCTGGGAATATATCTGTGTCTAGCTTTCTAGATGCTGAATATCTTTTATCTGATCAATGTACTGACAATTGAGCCCAGTGAAATCACATTAGCCACATCTACAGTGCTAAAAAATGATTACTGATATTTAAAACATTGACCTAGATATACTACTTGAATCATAGGTATATGAAAAATATAAACTTAATTAAGTTTGCAAAAGCTTAATTATATCAAATTTTCTCTAGTTCCCAAGTATACAAATTAAACAATATTAGGAAGATTTTCAAAGCAAGGCATAAAACAAGAGGTATCAAATTAGTATTAATTTAACCAAAAACCCAATCAATCATAACACTCATTGCACTCAAACATTTTATTGTCAGTAATCAGTTATAACAGTACTCAAAACAAAATACGTAGGTTTTCGTATATATATAAATATACATATCACCACCGTTTCGATCCCAAATGTAGTTAACAGACTGCCACAACTGCTGTTCTGGAAATTCTTTTTTTTTTTTCTTGGCTCATTTCTCCTCACAAAAATTTGATATGTAGGACAATATAATTTTAACATCAAGTTTTGCTGTGAAGAGACGTAATGATAATCTGGAAGAGATCCTCTGCACACAAGGCTTGCAGGACATCTACTAAGTGAGTCCAGATTCAATTCGAGCACAAGTAAGTCTCTCACAATTTACTGTAAGCACCAAATTTTTCAAATTTTTACTTTATTTTTTGATATATTTAAAAATTTGAATAACTGGACTTTCACTTCCAATCAAGACAGGTATCGAGGATAAGATATACTCACTATCTTTAGACAACTAAGAAACCAGTCTAAATATATTTTAGACATCAAAAACAGACAGTGCGAGAAAGAGCTCTGAGAGATGGGAAACAAGCTAAGTGAGCCCAGGATGTCCCCACTTACTGCTTGTAGAGGGTTTCCTGGCCACTGTGCTGGGAGTCTGATGGTATTCCTGCGCTGAGACGAAGTTGAGAATTCAAAGGCAAAGGTGGACGGAATTTGCAGAGCAAATACTTTCAGGCACTATCTATCACAATTACCTTAGGTATTTACTTCACCCTCCTGCAAATTTCAGAATATTTCGAGGCCCCTTTTACTATCTCTGATGGAATCCACAGCTCAACATTCTTTACAGCCACAGGCTTTCACAGACTTCATGTGACAGGAAAGAGTTGCACAGAGAGAGGAGAATGACCAGGAAAGTTGCACAGAGAGAGTGAGAGAGAAAGAGAAAAAGAAAGAGAGAGAGAAAGAGTAAGAGAGATCCAGTGATTGGTAGAGGGCTTCAGCTGGGTACTGATGAGCACCTGTGTGTGAGGAACGTACCGGAGCAGGGAGAGAACTGGCAGCAAGCAACAAGCAGGAGAATCTCCAGAGATCACACAAGGTGGGAAATAGTTCATATTCCTACCAGCCAGAATAGGGGGGAAAAAACTCATAATTAAAAAAAAGGCATTTGGTAGAGTATTTGGAAGGGTATTGCCCCAGGAGAGAGGAGTATTTTGTGCTAAATTTAGTACTCTAGTCTCACCTAACAAAACTTGAAAGGAGCAACTTTAAGGATCAAACTGTTTCCAAATAACTGCAACCCAGAAGAAAGCTTAAGAATATTTAAAAGAAAACAAAAATATCAGCACTGAACAACATGAAATTCACATCTGACATTCAGTCAAAAATTACAGATATACAAAGAAGTGGGGAAATACAACCCATAATGAAGGAAAAAAATAATCAATCAATAGAAGCAGCCTCCAAAGTACAAAGTAGCATAGATGATAGAATTAGTTAAAAAGGACATTAAAACTGTTTTATTGTAACTACCATATGGTCAAAATCTGAATAACTTAATTACTCTTGGCAATAATACTACTCATTGAGTTTTAAAATCAGCTATCTACAACATGAAGGCATTTTTATTTTGTTGTTTTTGTTACAGAAAATCTCAGAGACTATAGTACCTATATACTTCAGTTATTTTTTCCTTTTTTTAACAAGAACATTTTTCTGTATTGAGTAGACTAGGAAGTTAAAATATTTCTGCCTGCTGAAGTCAAAAGAAAAATTTTGTTGCTGCTTGGACTTAATTCTCTACTTATATCGCTGTTTTACAGAACTACCAGTGTCAAAGCACATTGGAATTTTTGAAAACGTTAAAAACACCAATCAGTCAAAATGACTATTGTATAATAGGATTTAGTTAAAGGCCAAGGAGTAAGAAGAAGAAGAAAAGAGAAAGTCAGAGATCATATCATACTGCCATGCTTAGCAGACCGGAAACAAATTCATGGTCATGGCGTCTGTCAATAAAAATGATGGAATATCCTGAATTACAGCCAGGTCTAACGAGCCTTGAGGTGAGTATCACGTATGCTCAAGTAATGAATTACACCCACTCCAGATATCTGGAGAATTATTCATTTTATTTCCTGGCTCACAAAATAATCTCTCCCCAACTGGCCAAATTACTCAAACCTTAAAGTACCTCACTCATGGGGCCCAGTCTAGCTCCTTCAGCTACATTAGAAAGAACTCACTGCAGGAATGAGTAGTGCCAGAAGGAGTGCAGGCTATGATGCGCAACCTTTTACTATGCCCCAAACATCTGTCAGTAGTACAGTCAAACAATACAGAGACATAAGGAAGTGTTGATAATTTTCATCATTGACTTGTCCTCACTTTCACCCCTTTCTCCCTATTGATTTCATGAGCTCACCCCAAATCACTCTATGTACCTCTGACAGGCAACTCATCTTTAGATGTCAGTTTCATTGTGCTTCTCAGAACTATAATGGTCTTCTGTTACCTTAAAACATCAGGTCAAAATTCATGTCTCTTATAATTAAGATCATTAAATATGTGGCCTGATTCTCCTTTAAAGGTACCCTAGACTCAGCAGTCAAACTTTCTAAGTACCAATCTTGGCCCCACTATTCTTTGGCTGTGTGACCTTAGGCACTAAGCCCCAGCTTCCTCATAAATAAAATGGTGATGAAAATGGTGCTATCTACTTCACTGGTTTTTGGTTAAGGATTAAGAGAGATAATTTATGTAGGACACTTAGCATTGTAAGCACTTTATAAATGGTAGCTATTTTTACATATTCAAATATATTTACCTGTCTTTCAGAACAGGAACAGTCTTTCTCCCAATAGGGATATTATAGCCCGTTCTTCAAAACAGACACACACACACACACACACACACAAACACACACTCATTCCTATCTCTGCTTGTTCTCAAGCTCGTCATTTTCTAATATGTCCTTTGTGCCACTTCTTGATTAATCTATCCATGCTTTAAGATTCACCACAAGTCTCACCTGAATTATTAAAGATTTTGAAGTACTCTAAACCCGTTATAACTTTTTTTTGGAAATGCGACTGATTATATTCTCTAGTAAAGCAATTTGTACTTACTGATTGTTAATAAAAAAACATATCTGATATCTTTTAATGTATGTATCTTGTCTCCCCAAAAATAATCTGAGATTCATAATGACAAAGAACTGTGACTATGTTTTTCACAGATGATTCTTTCCCCTTTGATAGATACTGCAATATTCAACTCAGGAAATCATTACTTATTGATTTATTAAAGGCAAGACACAATTTCAAAAGATATGAACAATTTTTAATGGATTTATGTGGTAAGATATTGACTTCAAGGTGTTGAAGAGGACAAGGTATTAATTTGGCCTGGGTGACATACTAAAGAAGAAAGACGCAAGAAATGAAAATATAGTACATTTGGGGTTTCTCTTCTATTTCTGAAATTTGAAAATGAAGTATAATAACTTTCTCTCTCACCGTGTTTTGGTTTTTATTTCTCAGCTTTAATTCTAATACTCTGCATACTAGAGATGTTTATTTAAGCAGTTCTTTCATTGCCTAGACCTAGAAGTAAAAAGGTCAAAATGACTATTGTATTTAGTCAGTAAGCAGTCAGCTACAAAAGTAAAAATAAATTCAAAATTTAAAAAGCCTTGGAATTGAGAGATAAGAAAATTTTCCTTTGAAATCTAACAAAAATCAACAAATGATGAATATCAACATGGCAGAACCAACTTATGTTGGGAAAGGTTTTGTATTTTTTTGTACAGAAAAGAACCCACCATATGCAATCAAGAATATATACAATTTCTTTGAAACAATATACATAATCATTGATTTGGTGTTAGAGAAAGCTGTTGCCACATCAATCATATTATAATATAATAGCCTAAATATAGTATATTAAATCCATAATCCTGCACAAATTCTAAAACTAGAGAGCCATAAAGCCTCAATTGTCAGATTTTATTCAGTTGTCTCCAGAAGAGGATGTTTCTTCTAACCCTCAAGGAACAATAGGTATCATTGAGGTTGAGATATTTGCAAATTGAAAAAGTGAAGAGTATCCACTAATATCGGTTGTTGGAAATGTGTCACAAGAACGTCTATGACCTTTGTTCCATTTTGATGCTGAGTGATCAGCATTCTGATCTCTAATTTGATTTCCTAAATGGGCTCAACAAACAGGCTAAAAATTGGAGGCTTCGTGAACATATGGTCCGTTGGCTATTGTGCAAGATTTCAAGTTCCAGTATAGTCATAATGTGATATATGGCTGAAAATCAGCTACTTATGAATCTAGTTATTATGGGTCAACACTGAAACTCACCTCACATGTGGGAAAAATAATAAAATTGTATCTTAAAGTTCAGAGCTTCAGTCTAGTCTCAAAACCTAGTGACCTATCAGGAGCTCTGGCAATGCTGAACATATGACTGACTTTGTTCTTTGGATCACAATGGCAATTCTCTTCCTCTGCCAGGAATTCCCTTTCCTTCCTCATGGCCTGATTTACATTCAACAACTCCAGGTAGCTTTCTTTGACCTATTTTCCCAGTCCCCCCACCCCCATACTCCTGGATTAGGTGCTTTTACCTGGTACTCTGTGGAAACATTATTGGTACTGCATCTGTATATTATTTTTAAATGATCCAATTATTTGTCTGTTAACTGCAGTGTTCTTTAAATGAAGCCTGGGCCTAACTTATATTTAACTTCTTGATGCCTTGCATTGTGATTAATACCTGGAGAGCCCTCAATACACTTTTGAGTTTAAAAAATGTTTTCTTATAAGCTCCTATAGTGTAGGAAACACTAGTCTTTTCTATGTAAGTATTTTTACAGATATTTGAACTAAATTTCCTGGTAGAGCTCAACTTTCATAACATTTCCAAATATGGGGTAATTCTTGGGTCAACAAATGGTTACATTTCCCAGTAAATATATTTTTAAATGCATATTTTATACAACACTTATACAGTATGTTTTGCTTACCAAGAATTATTCCAAGTGCTTTATAAATATTAACTTGAATTATCCTCATATCAAACCTATGAAAGAGGTGATTTCACTACCCCCACCTACTATTGGAGAAATGGAGATATACAGAAATTATTTAATATGTAATTTGGCCAAGATTGCTCAGCTAATAAGGGCAAGAACCAGGACTTGAATCCAGGCAACCTGGCTCAGAGCCCTGGCCACCCCTGCAGCTCTAATGGATTTGCCAGTAAGTCACCATCCACAAAATGAGTGGGCATATTTGTATGCAGAAGCCGTGATATATATATATATATATATATATATATATATATATATATGTCATTTCCTCCCTTTTCCCCTTGTCTAGTCCTCTTAAACAGATGTCTTTTAAACTTCACATGTTAGACAACTATTTTATTGAATTACTTGCCTCTAAGGAGCCTGACCTATTTTACAAAAGGAAAAATAAAAAACAAAAATAAAAACAAGAGCTCAGTAATCCTCACTAAATCTGTTGAGGACTACACATGCTAAGAAAAGGAAATATTTTAACTATGTATTAGCTAAATACTTACTCTTCTAGCACAAGATGGAATAATGATTTCATTTTGCCCTGAGAATGAAAAAAAAAAAAATGTTCTTCTAAGTCTTGGAAAGGAAACAAAAGATCTAAGGGCTTTCAATAAAAACCTTCTATTTCCTTNTTTTTTTGAAATTCAAATCCTGCTATGATAAGCTGCAGCTAACTTTAACTCTTTACTGTGCTTAGGGAGACTTATGCTATCATAGAAATCAGAAATCAAACAAATTAGGCTCTCCTTTCAGATCGACACTTGAAATTGCAGCTGGAAGAAACCATCTATAGAATAGCCCCAGAAAGCTTTTTTTCAGAGGCATATTTGACAAAAGGAGTGGGGCTCCTCTGCTGGGACTAAAATCCAGTCATAAAGGAGAAAAGCAATAAAAAGAAAACTGCCAAGACTATTTGAAAACTGTATAATAAAAGGAACGTTATCAATTAAATTGTGTTCTAAAAAGGATCAATAGGGGTCAAAGAAAAGATAGTTTGCCGCTGTTTGGAAATTGATCAAGAAAACTCCTCAGGTGACTAACTTGGAAAACTGTATCTCTAGCAAGCAAATGTGTAAGGAACAAATTGTATGCTAAAATAAGCCCTTATCTTGTCTATTGGAAAATGAGAAAATTCCTGTTACCAAAGAAGATTGGGAGGGACTTCTGATTTGCAACATCAGAATAGTAGGTACCAGATTTACCCTCTAACCTGGAGCAACAATAACAACAAAAGGCAAAATGTATAAAACAGTGGTTATCAAGATACTAGACTTTCAGCAACAAAAATACATGACCAGTGAGAGACAGGAAATGAATGGGGTGAGCCTTATGATTGCCCTAGTTCATTGCCTTGACAGAAATTCCAGCTCATGGAGCAGAAGGGAAGAAACCAAGTGGAGTTCAGCAGACTCTCTAAATTGGGGAAAACAATGCAGTTAGAATTCTTGGAAGAGAGTACTGGAGAGCAGGAAAATACACAGAGAAAAAATTCTGGATATTTGCAAAGTGTCCCCTCCAGTATTCAGCTGTCTCCTACTGTTCATTGCATGAATTCAGGGAAACTACACTTGACCAAGAAAAGAACTATCAAAAAGGATTGGTGGTAACAGTTCATGTACATAAATACAGTTACTGTGACTGGTGCTCCTCTTCTGTTTAGATCACCCATTCATATTTCTACCCAGTACCATCTTCCTTACTCCTGAAGGAATTTATGTAACATTTCTTGTAGTGAGGGTCTGCAGGTGATTAATTATTTTAGCTTTCATAGGTCTGAAGAGGACTTTATTTTGTCTCCATTTTGAATTATGGGTATAGAATTCTAGAGTTGTATGTTGTTGTTTTGTTTGCTGTCGTCCAGTTTTTAAAAGATGCTGTGTTACTATCTTCTTGCTTCCATTGCTTCTGATGACATAGTGATGTCAAACTTACATTTGTTACTCTGTAGTGTGTGTGTGTCTGTGTGTGTGTGCGCACACATGCGCGCGCATGCACGTATCTTTATTCTCTGGTTGCTTTTAAGATATTTCTCTTTATCTCTGGCTTTGAGCAACTTGATTGTGATATGCCTTGATGTAATCTGTTTCTTGTGTTTCAAGTTGATTGAATTTCTTGGATATGTCAGTTCATGGTCTTCAACAAATTTGGAAACATTTTGGCCATTTTTCTTCAAATACTTTTGATATCTCTGCTTTCCTGACATTCAGGGATTTTGTTTGAAGTTGTCCCACAACTCACTGATTGTTTTTTTAAATTTTTTTTGTCTGTGTTTTATTTTGGTTAGTTTTTATTGCTATATCTTTAAGAACATCAATCTTTTCTTCTACAATGTGTAATCTACCATAATGCCATCCCACTGTATATTTTTTATCTCCAATATTGTAGTTTTCTTCTCTAGACATTTGACTTGGATCTTTTTCTTTAGATTGTCTATATTTTTGCCTAACTTTTAAATATGTGAAACAAAGTTATAATCGCTGTTTTAATGTTCTCATATGAAAATTTTCAAATCAGTTCTGGGTCAGTTTTGATAGATTAATTTTTTTCTCATCATAGGTCCTATTTTCTTTCTTCTTTGCATGATCAGTAATTATTTATTAGGCCTCAAGAATTACCAATTTTCACTTGGTTGCTGGATATTTTTGTATTCCTATAAATAGTACTTAATGTTTTGTTTTGTTTTGTTTTTTCCTGTGGTACAGTTAAGTTACTTGGAAACAGTTTGATCCCCTTGGGCCTTGCTTTTTGTATTTGTTAGGTGGGACAAGGGCATATTTAGTTTAGAGCTAATTATTCTCTAATGCTATGTAGATTATGAGATGTCTAGTCTGTCTAGTGAGAACAAACACAATTTAGGGTCTGATGTGAACCACGTGAACTGTTATAGCTAAACCTTTTGGGTAGCTCTTTTTCTGGCCTAACATAGTTTTCTTCACATTCATGTACTAAACAGTACTCGGCTGAAAACTGTACGTGACCGTTTGCAAATACCTAGTGTTCTTTCCCTGTATCTTTCTGTTTTCCAGGAGTCTCTCCTAATCATTCTAATTGCTTTGGTCTTCCTAGTGTCTGCTGGGCTCCATTTGGTTTCTCCCTCCCTGCCCAAAATCTGGAATTTCTGTCAAGGCAGTAAACTGGGGAAATCATAAGGTTTGCCTCATTTTCCTATCTCTCAGTGGTCACTATATTTGGTTGCCTTAAGTCCAGTATCTTAAAAAAATTATTTTGTATATTTTTGTCTTTGTTGTTGTTGTTCCAGGTTAAAGGGTACCTCTGGTCCCTACTACTCCAATGCTGCAAATCATAAATCCCTTCCAACCTTCTTTTGTAATAAGAAAGTCCTCATTTTATAATAGAAAAGATAAGAGCTCATTTGAGCAATTTGTTTCTTACACATTTACTTGCTAAAGGCACTATTTTCCAAGTTAAACTCCAAAAGTGTCTTACTGACCAATTTTCTAAACACCTCACATTATTTTCAAATACTAATTCAAAATGAATCATAGACATAAATGTAAAACCTTCAAGTATAAAACTTCAAAAAGAAAACATGCAAAATCTTTGGTACCTGGGATTAGGCAAAGAGTGACTACATTTAACTCCAAAAGCCAAATCTCTAAAACCAAAATTAATAAATTGTACTTCATCATAATTAAAGTTACCTCTTCCTAAAGCACTGTTAAGAAAATTAAAAGACAAGTCATAGGTCAGGAGAAAATATTTTCAAATTGTGTATCTGATAAAAAACTTGTATTCAGAATACACAAGAAGTTCTACAACTCAAAAAGATAAGCAACCAAATTAAAATAAAGGCAAAAAATTTGAATCAACATTTTGCCAAAAATATATACAAAGGGCTAATAAGCATGTAAAAGGATGTTCAAAATCATTAGTCATTAGAAAAATGAAAATTAAAACCTCATAAGATACCACTATGCATCAACTAGAATGGTTATAATCAAAAAGACTGACAATGTTGGCAAAGATGTGAAAAAACTGGGACCATCATATATTGCTGGTAGAAATGTAAAATGATACAGCTACTTGAAAAAACAATATGGCAATTTTTAAAAATATTAAACATGAACTTACTATAAATTTCAGTAATTCTACTCCAAGGTTTCTACCTCCTCAAGAGAACTGAAAACTTATATCCACACGGTTGTATGTGAATGTTCACAACATCATTATTCATAGTAGCTAAAAACTGAAAACAATTCAGTACCCATAAAGTAGTGAATGTATCAACAAAATGTTTATATTCATACCACACAATACTGTTCAGGAATTAAAAGGAATGAAATACTGATAAATGCTATAACACGGATGATTCTCAAAAACATTATGCTAAGTAGAGGGAGTCACACTATAAAGACTATAGATTGCATAATTTCACTTATCTGAAATTTCCAGTAACAACAAGTCTATAAAAGCAGTAAGCAAATCAGTGGTTTCCTGGGGCTGAGGAACAAGGGGTGGTTATAAATGTGTTTAAAGGATATTTTGGGGATGGTACAAGGTTCTAAAACTAGATGGGTGCACATTTCTATAAATTTACTAAAAATCATTTGTCACTTACAAAGCATTAATTTGACTGCATGTACCTGTAAATTATAACTTAATAAGGCTGTTATTTTCCCTCCAATTATTGTCAATAAACCAACAACAAAGGTAAATTTAACAAGTCTATATTTAATAATTTTTTCCAAGTAATGAAATTTTATCAATAAATTAAAAATCTGGGATTTTTTTTTTTTTTTTAGTTTGGGAAGGAATATAAATTTTTGATCCTTTTTTTTAGAAAATAAAACTATAAGCCAAAAATGAGAAAGCAAATTGTTAATCTTCAGCAATTATTCATTAGTATACATTTGTTAAACTATCCAGAGAGCTATCACAATCCTGTAATGCAGACAGATAAAATATATTTAATTTATGTAATAAGTTGAAGAAACCTAAGGCTGCATTAAGTTCGAAGGGTTTGTCAAAAGTCATGGTATCTCTAACTTGTAGAAAATTGTAATTTGCCTTAGAATGATTACACACTTATGTTTTAATTTTCCTCTGTGACTCTTGTAAGAGCTTATCAAATCCCTGCTGAAAGATCATATCAGAAAACTTATTAACCCAAATAGGAAAAGTTTCCTTCTTTACAAAGGACAGGCATCTGGAAAGACCAAACATGAACTCTCTAGCTTCCATCCACAACATGAAACTAGAAAGAGGTCTCTACCAATATCCTGATGTCCTGGCTTCCACAAATTCACACAGATTTACTATACAAATATTGTGTATTAAAAAAAAATCACTTGACACAATCCAGATCTTAGAGTCCCAATTCTCCATTAAACACAAGTTCCTTGAGAACTTGTATCAGGGTTCATCATATTTACCATTGTATGCCTAGAGCCCAACACAGTGCCTGATAATGTCAACACTCAGTCAATAATTTTGAACCAAACTTAGATTTTTTTTTTTTTTTTTTTTTGAGACAGGGTCTCACTCTGTTGCCCAGGCTGGAGCACAGTGGCATGATCTCGGTTCACTGCAACCTCTGCCTCCCAGATTCAAGCAATTCTCCTGCCTTAGCCTCCCAAGTAGCTGGAATTACAGGCACTCACCACCATGCCAGGCTAATTTTTGTATTTTGTAGAAGAGATGGGGTTTCACCATGTTGGTCAGGCTGGTCTCAAACTCCTGACCTTGTGATCCACCTGCCTTGGCCTCCCATAGTGCTGGGATTACAGGTGTGAGCCACTGCACACAGCCTAAAATTTTATAATACAGAATATCCATATGTAAATCATCTGATAATTTTTCTAATGTCCTTATTCCATAAATATATTTATTTTATGCTTCTTTTTGCAGAGATGAATATCTTTTCTTGTTATATATGGCATATAAACAAAATGTGGATATGAGCTAGAGTGCTTAATATGGGAACTATATGATGACAGTAATGATTTTATTCATATGACTATGACAGAGTCGGAAACTTGCCACTTGCAAAGTGAACTTTGTTAACCAACACTTTTATTAGAAAACAATCCTGTGATAGTGTTTATCACCATGCTTAGACTCCAAATTATCAGAAGGCTTAAATCATGAGAAGTTTTATTTTGAACTATGTAGTGATAACAACAGTCATAGTAACAATCAACATGTGATCCTGAGAGTGCCCTCTAAGTTATTAAAGAACAGTAGCTTCGGCTAGGCACAGTGGCTCACGCCTGTAATCCCAGCACTTTGGGAGGCCGAGGCGGGCAGTTCACAAGGTCAGGAGATCAAGCCCATCTGGGCCAACATGGTGAAACCCTGTCTCTACTAAAAATACAAAAAAATTAGCTGGGAATGGCAGCACAGGCCTGTAATGCCAGTTACTCGGGAGGCTGAGGCAGGAGAATTGCTTGAACCCAGGAGGCGGAGATTGCAGTGAGCCAAGATCACGCCACTACACTACAGCCTGGGCGACAGTGCAAAATTCCATCTCAAGAAAAAAAAAAAAAAAAAGAATAGTAGCTTCTATTGTTACACATAGAGAAAGAATAAGTTACAATTTTAAAACTCTAAAATTTTAGAAGTCAAGAGATCTAAATTGAAATCTGACTCATTAGTTGTGGTGAACCCATGCAACAACCTCACTTTGCTTAATCTAAAATCAAGAGAATTATAATTCTTACAATCTATGCATGAGTTAGTTGTGAAGCTCCAACAAGATAGTAGATATGAAAGTGACTGGGAAACTGAAGTACTTATCAAAAGTGAGAGATATGCACTAAATTTCTTAAAATATTATCCATGTTTATTACACTATATACACAATAAACCAAATATTCTAAGTTTCTTACATGATATATACAATAATCCAAATATTCAGTTCCCTGATATAGCAAGTTTGTTCTATTTTTTCATGCTATCAATTTTACAAATGAATGTCACTACTCAGTGTGACAAACTCCATGCCTTAAATATTGGATCAAGTACAATATGCCAAGAAAGCATAATGCATTCTCTGCTTGTAATAATCCCTTAAGAAAAATATTTATTTGAAAAGATGTTCTCAGATATCCTTCAATTACCATTTAGGAGAAAATTAATTCTATTGCAACTTTTACAAATTGTCTACATATTTTTTTTTTTTTTTACTTAAAATTTGGCATGCATGGCTCCTATAAACTGGTGGTTTTTAAATTGGTTTCTTAAAATTCTTGAACATCATTGGCAATCTCATGTAAGTAAGAAAAATCTGTATCCAACAAAGAGCACATATGCACACATATTTGAAATTCTGCTTATAATATCAGTAAATTCACAGACCTTGTGCAGCCTAACAATTCATCTATAGTTCACAGACCCAGGTTAGGAAATTCTGTTTTAAAATTGTAAAAACATTCCTAAATAGTATAATTAAATGCTATATAATAAATCAAGTCCTCTTATTTTCTTTCTTTTTTGATTGTTTAAATAACAGTTTTCTACATTTGCAAACTTAAAGCCTTTATTTTGACTTTACTCATCTACCCAGCAAATAAACACAATGTCATTATTCAATATGAGATAGCATTTTTAAGAGTAGTAAGGTGAAAAAGTAATTAAATGTAGCTGAAAATTATAAATTATTTAACTAAACCACTGTAGGATAGGGATAGGTGGTCTTTCTGAAAGCCCTTTACCTTTTGCCAAAGTATTCCTGAAACTCAAAACAGCGATCACACAAATGTTCCAGGAACTTAGGCCAAAGCCTTTCTCTCATTTCTTTGGATATTAGCCATACTGCTGTTTCCAAATAGACTGTGCAATTCCCATATATATTGTGTGTTATATGTTAAATCTGGTAAGTATACTTATGGAAGTATCCATAGACCCCAGACCCTCTTTTCCAGGCCCTGCCAAGAATTTGACTCTCTCCTACAATAGTGCTGATTAAAATCTTGTCTACCAAACAAACCAATTCAGTGTGCAATGGGTTATTTTCCATGAAAGTAAAAACACAGTTTTAAGAGAATAAGTGTGTTAGTTCTCAACTATTTCTATACAGATATAATCACCAGCATAACTGTGACCTTCCCCAGGACTATTCAAGAAATTAATCCACATATAGCTGTTTGGTTTTGGTTGTGGCTTAGAAAGATATACTGTATGGAAAACAGATTCTTTAATCTTTTTTATAGTTTTAGTCTGTTAAAATATCTCATAGTTAACTACAATCAGATTTTTTTTTTTCATTTGGAGAGAGCTGTTACACATGACCCACTAGCAAAATCCATTTTTAGCTTAAAATTGATATCTATTTATGTTATAACAGATTGTGTAATCACTGGATCTAAAACACTCAGCAGTCTGCCTACATTTAGGAGGCAACTATCTGTATCCCACAGGCCGTCTTGCAGATTTTTCTAGGGAGCTCGTTCTCATTTCCATCCTTCACCATCCTTAAAAAAGGATAAAAAAATTCTTTCCACATACTAAACATGACCAAAAGTTTTTCTCAGATAACCACATGGCCAAAATATATTCTGTTTTAACTGTAAAGCATTAGTCAATAGGGTAAAAAACCTAGTGCTAGATGTCAGGAGGTACTCTGCCTTCTGTGTTTAGAAAAGCCTTCAGTTTTAGTGAAAATAAGGAGAAAGTTGAACTAAGAATCTGGCAGCCAAGGAGATCTGACATCTAAATATTTTAAAAATATTTTAACTTATAGTAGAAACACATTCTTTTTCATCAACCCTATCACCACCCTATTCCTGATGCCAAGTGAGCAATTGTGATGCTATTTTCAAAACAGCTATAGAGAGCGACATTGAGCCTTAAGAGCAAGAAGCAGCATTTTCCAGGTGAAGGGCTATCTCTTTCAGCAGGCCATTGGACTAAATGCTGAGTTCTGCTGTAGAAAATATATATGATATATGCTTTGGTTCAATTAGGAAACTTTAGATAAGTGGCAGAAGAGAAACATGTTTTTCATTCCCTACCTGGCGTTTAAGCAGCCAGCTGTGAAAATCCAGCTGGAAAAAAAAAAAAAAATGTCAAGAAAGACCTTTTTGGTACCATTCTTTCACCCCTCTCATCTGGTTGGCCTGCCTTCTCTCCTTCATGAAAACCCAGCATTAGGTTCACTGTACCTGCACCATTACATAATCTGCAAAGCTAATGCCAATAAATGGCTGGAAGTATGCCTTTGATGTCTGTAAAGGGGGGCTTACCAGATCGGCTCTCTTCACCATACACCTGGCTTCTAATACCCAACCTTCCATACCAGATGCTCAGTCAATCCTGGCTGCAGGAACTGAGGAATGTTAACTGCAGAAAACTTAATAGTATGCATCCTCTCAAGAACTTAGCAAGTGCTAGAGCCTCAAACTGAAGTAATAAAGACTAGAAAATAGATTTCCATGACCAGTCAGCCTGAAGGGAGAAGTATAAGTGTCCCTGAAGAACACCAAAAGCCCAAGATCACTCCATATCCCATACATTTAGGATGGTTCTGTGTCTTCAGAATAGGTGTCCCCTGCATGTCTTCCAGTCCTCAATTAAGGGCCAAAACAAACACTAATCCTACCTTCCTTTAGTCACTCTTCAGGTCAGAGCAAGACCTAGTGGAAGAGCCTGGAAAGCAGTCTGGAAGTAGATAGTAGACACTGAAGAGAAAGCAGCAGTCGGAGTTCTCAAAGGAAGTCTGTGTGCTCCTTTCTTCACACTGAACACATAGAAAACAGAAAAGAGAACTGACTCTGTGTTCCTTCTGTGTCCACCATTAATTAAGGGTCTAGATCTAAACATCAATGTATGGAATAAAGTTAGTTAACATTCTTTACCATTTAGTATAAGCCCAGTCTTGTTCTAAATGCTTTTCACGCATTAATGTAATCTTCACAACAACACCAACAATAGATTCTACTATTACCTGCCCCTCCCATTTGATTAATGAACTGTGTCCAAAATAACACAGCTTTTAGGAAGTGAAGCAAAAAACAAAATAAAGGAAATAATACTTATTAATAGCTCATGTATCAGAGCTTTACATGTAATATCTTATTCAGTTTTCACCACAACATTAGGAAACAGGCACTGTTACTATTGCCCTTTTACAAATATAGAAAATAAGCTTGAAATTATTTCATAACTTGTCCAAACTTTCACAGCTGTTAAGTGACGGGGCCAGAATTCAAACCCAAGGATGTAGTTGGATGTAGAATTGTTCCAATTATTTCTGTAATTTATATGATGAGGGTGGAAGTCTTCAAAATATTTAAAATATCAGGACAGTTGTTTGGACACAGGACAGGAGAAGCTGGAACATTCATGCCTTTTCTGCTCCAGGAAGCCTGAGAAGATGGGCCAAGCCCTATGGTCAGCAAAAGAAGTTACAAGGGGCACTGAACAGTGAAAAGACTGTTAGGTGGAAGCTAACCCGGGCAGGAGGTCCCTTGGAATCTGACAGCCCCTGTAAAGGGGCCTCCCCAAAGGTCACCTACTAAGATGGGCAGACAGTGGGACACCTTCAGCTGAACTTCTCTTCAGGGAGAGGGAGGGGAGCTGGAAACTCCAGGCCCTTTCTTTAAATATCTTACCCTGGCCCACAATCTTCTATTGTATGGCAGCAAAAGTTATATTTCAGCATTATCTGTATTATTATTTTGCGAATTAGTTGAATTGATAGAGCACCAAACCAATTCAAATTAGCAACTTTTTTCACGAGCTCCCATCACTAATAGTTACAAGGTTTTAAACTCTTACCCATTAATCACCAGAGAAATTGGGATGGGTAGGAAGGAGGACACTGGCATCTCCATTTAGAAAAGGTGTGTTGCATTGTGCCTATGTCTAACTCTCAGCAGTTTTCACATGATCGTGACTCACAGAAGTGATGAGGAAATTATGTTAATTAACAAGGTTAAAATTCCAGATCTATGCTCCTGTGATTCATGCTGTATACTACTGAGAGGGAAAAAGACTAAATAATAACCAATATTTTTACACTGCACTGTAATTCTGTTTTTGACAGTAAGTCTAACACACCAATACTAGAAAGGGGATGCCCCAAATGCGTTCAAAGAGCCAACCATGTTTTTGAGAATTTTAAAGCATCATGTATTTGACGACGTTACAAATAAGGGACTGAGTGGTAGGTAAGTTGGTCATGGAGGTTCCATAACGTTACCGGAAATATATATATATATATATATATATATATATGTATGTATTTAGAAGTGCCGACAAAGCGAAAATTCTGCAGGTTTTAAACAGAAAATTAGTGAATCATAATAACCAACCAGAGGGGCCAGTGGTGGGTTCTTGGAAGTTGGGTTCGAATTCTGTGGAACTGAACTCCGGTGGCGAGCGGGAAATGGGCCCGCGGTACCTCCTGTGTCTGGTGCTTCCTGTCCTCCCTGCTTTGGGGAGGAGGGCGCCCCGCAGTTCCACCCTGAGAAATACCAGCTTCCCAAGGTCTGCAGGCATAAAATGGAATTCCTTCCATGGGGAACTCTCGCAGGTCTCGCCCCTTTCGTCCCTTCTGCCTCTTAGGCTGCCGCTGCCAGTCCCACTTGCTCCCTTCCCCATTGTCACTTCGCTACGCGAATACCAGGGCTAAAAAACGAAGCTGGAAAGCTATGGTGGGACGCCGCCAGCGCGAGCGCAGGGTCCTAGATAAACTGGGACGGGAAGAGCGCCCGGCCGGCCTGGGTTCCTTGGAACGCCGCTGCTGCGCGCAAGCGCAATGGGGGCGCCTGGCTACCACCTGCGCGCCTGGCTAGCGAGTTGGCAGCTGCTGGAGTTGATGTTGTATGGTCACAGCCGTGTTGTAACTGCTTCCTGCTGTTAAAAGAGACATCGTCCCATTCTTCCGATTTGTTTTCTTTTGTTGTGTATCACTTTTATTTTTAAAGCGCCCATTACACATGAAAATTAAATTCGGTCATTGCTAGGATTGAGAGGAAGTAATTTGAAGGGCATAATGTGTTTGAAGATATGTGGCCCTTAATATATATCCCCTTACTTTATAATTTCCTGACAGTTGAATGCAGTACTAACGATATGCACGTATCATATGGAAGTGCATATTGAAAAGTAATACAAAAATTGAACAAAAATTCTTAGAAACATAATTTTTTTCCTAGTAGCTTTACCGTTTCGGATCTTACATTTAAGTCTTTATTTTTGAGTTAATTTTTGTATATAGTGTGAGATAAGGGTCTAAAACTATTCAGTTTTCCAACATCATTTATTGAAGCGGCTGCTACTGTACAACATGGTGACTATAATTAATAACAATGTATTGTATACTTGAAAATTGCTGAGAGTGAATTTCTTTTTTTTTTTTTTTTTTTTTTTGAGGCGGAGTTTCGCTCTTGTTACCCAGGCTGGAGTGCAATGGCACGATCTCGGCTCACCACAACCTCGGCCTCCTGGAGCTGGGATTACAGGCACGCGCCACCATGCCCAGCTAATTTTTTGTATTTTTAGTAGAGATGGGGTTTCACCGTGTTGAACAGGATGGTCTCGATCTTTGGACCTCGTGATCCACCCGCCTCGGCCTCCCAAAGTGCTGGGATTACAGGCGTGAGCCACCGCGCCCGGCCGAGAGTGAATTTCAAGTATTCTCACCACAAATTAATAAATATGTGGGGTAATGCATATGCTAATTAGCTTGATTTAGCCATTTCATAATATATACATATTTCAAAACATCATGTTGTATATCATAAAAATATAGTTTTGAATTGTAAATTAAAATAATCAGAAGCAAAAAATGCATAACAAAGAAACAAAAATGGGAGATCATGTGATTGAAGCACTTTGCAAAGCAGAAATGTTTCTAAAACTCTCCCAGAATTACTGTGTGGTTTGTTTAGCCCCCAAAGTGTGTGTTTTAATGCACTTAGCTGCTTCTGGGCCTTGAGAATCAGGCCTGTAATCTTGATCACTGAGCAACTGGCGTCTTCACAGGAGGCAACTGACAGAAGACTCAGGATGAATGGAAGATGGACTGTCCCTGCCTTTCCACACTGAAAATATACTTCAGAGGATTATCTCTCATAACGTGAACGTTTCTTATTAATTGTTAAGCGGGAGGTGTTTTGTAGAGCTGAGCACTAAAACAACACAGATTTATACCAGAACTATATCAATTCCATTAAAATTGACACAATAATTTCAAGCACTAACATGAATTACTACGTAACATGGCTGCTGACTGAGCTTCTTCAGATCTTTCCTGTATTCCTACGTTAAAGGCTATGCTCAAAAAAATGCATATAGATGACAGAACATGTAATACTAAAAACAGAAAAATAAGACTGAAGGAATGCAAATGAAGCACCTCAGAATATTCTGAGAGGTAAACTTAAGGTCAACAGAGACCAATGTGACAGTTATGAGACTCCCTAAGGAGTCTTCTTTGTAGTGTTAGTGGGGAGGAAAGCCTACAAAAATCTAAATCAGACCTTGTATCAGCAAAGAAATGCCTCATAAGTTGAAGTAGAGATATAAATTAAACTCTAGTTGACTTCTCTACACAAGGACAGGAATATCTCAAGATTGACTATATCATCAGGTTCTAGATGTTCTGTTCTGGGGTGAGGGCTATAGGAGTTTCAAGATGAGTCCAGTGTCCACTAAGAACCTTCTCTATAACTTTGATCTAGTTCCCTCTGGATGCCTTGTATTTCCCTCTTGGAAACTAAAGAAGAGAACAGAAGATTCCCTGGGCCTGTCTACATCCACCACTCTATCATTCTACAAGTATGCACCAGAGCAGGGGAAGTCTGTCCTAGAAGCCTCACAAGATAATTGGGAGATTAAAGGGTAAACAGGAGCAGGCCCTGAAAAAAAACAAGAGATACCAAGTTTTGAGAGGGCCTATTTTTACGGCATGCAATAAATTCAGCCTGAGGCACAAGAGAGTTTTGAAAAAGATAATAATGAAACAGCCAGGGGCGACGGCTCACACCTGTAATCCTAGCACTTTGGGAGGCTGAGGTGGGTGGATCACCTGAGGTCAGGAGTTCAAGACCAGCCTGGCCAACATGGTAAAACCCCGTCTCTACTAAAAATTCAAAAACTAGCTAGGCATGGTGGTGTGCCTGTAATCTCAGCTACTCGGTAGGCTGAGGCAGGAGAATTGCTTGAAGCTGGGAGGCGGAGGTTGCAGTGAGTTGATATCACACCACTGCTTTCCAGCCTAGGTGACAGAGCAAGACTCCATCTCAAAAAAAGCAAAAACAAACAAACAAAAAAACATAATAAGGAAACCATGCTTATATCCTATCCATTCAACACATGTGTTAAATGCCTCCTTGCCTGACCAGGATCATTGAGCCAGATAAAGATGGATTCCCTGCTTTTACCTTTCTTAGTGTGTAATGGAGAAACAAATGGAAAGTAGATTCAACAAAGTGCAAGTAATGTGGATCTCACTGAGTGGTAAAGTCAGGGGTGATATTTATGAATTTCTGATTAGTTTGCTGTGTTTTCCACATTTTTACAATGATCATGTGTTGTTTTTATATTTTTATTTGTTTTATAGATATGTTATATATAATATATATTTTTATAATATATTTTTATATAATATATACGTGAGTGTGTATAGATATATATTCCTTGGGCCATAAAATTTTATTGGCAGGTCAGGGGAAGAGCTGGGGGTAAAGGTCCCTTCCTTCCCCTACCCCTACCCAGGAGACACCCTCCGAAGGACAGCAGAAGCCCCAGAGCCTGCAGCCTCAGAGGACCTTGGAGGCGGACAGTCTGTTGCAGTGTGATCTTCCTGGACCTTGACCAAGCTGCATTAGGTGGTGATCTGCTCCAGCCACGATTTGATGTCCATGAGCCGCTGGTACTCCTGATTCTGCCGCTCGAACATCGCCCAGCTGGGCTTCATTACCAATGATCAGCGCCTGGATCTGCACTAATTGGGCTCCAAAGGGAGACTCAGTTTCTGCCAGTGTGCCTTCCAAGGCGGCTTTCATGCCCAGCTGTGACTGCAGCTCCATCTCAAGACCCTGGAGAGAGCGCCACAGGTCAGCGACCTCAGACCTGCTCATCTGGAGCTGCTCCATGTGACCAGCGATTATTCAGTCCGGCTGGTGAACCAGGCTTCAGCATCCTTCCAGTTCTTCTCGGCCATGACTTCGTATTGGCTTCGCATGTCACTCAGGATTTTGGTGAGATCGGTGTCCGGAGCCGAATCCACCTCCACACTGACCTGGCCTCCCCCTTGACCCCTCAGCGCACTCATTTCCTCCTCACGGTTCTTCTACAGGTAGGCCAGCTATTCCTTCAGGCCTTCAATCTGCATTTCCAGGTCTGTCGTGGCCAGGGTCAGTTCGTCCAGCACCCTGCGCATGCCATTGATGTCGACCTCCACGCTCATGTACAGAGCCTACTCCTTCTCCAACTTGTTTCGCAAGTCATCTGCAGCTAGACGGGCGCTGTCGATCTGCAGGACAATCCTGGAGTTCTCAATGGTGGCAAGTCCTGGATGGTCTTGTAGTAGTGGTTGTAGCCGCGGGAGGGCCCGGGCCCCTGCTTCGGGTACAAGTTGCGGATCTTCACCTCCAGTTCGCCGTTGGCTGCCGCCAGGGCGCGCACCTTGTACAGATAGGCGGCCAGGCGGTCCTTGAGGTTCTGCCTGGTGAGCTCCTTGCCCGCCAGCAGCCCGTTAGACGCGGCCAGGACGCCGCCGTAGCCCCCCGAGGAGGACGAGGACACGAAGCCGGCGGAGGACACAGACACGTCGCGGCCGCTGGAACTCCCGGTGCATGCTGAACGCGCGAAACGCTACGCGCAGCCCGAAAATGTACGGAGCCGCCGCGCAGATCCTGGAAGGACGAGGTTGCGGACGACTGGAGATAGCTGTAGGAAGTCATCGCGAGGCGGAGCACAGATGGAGCAAGTCCCAGGGGCTGCGATTCGCGGGAGGAGCCTAAAAATATTTTTTAAATAGCTAAAATAAATAACAGATTATATGTTTATCAATGTTGTACAATCACTTGATGAGGGAAATGACCGCTCAACAGAAGAGCTACCTGAGGCTGAGGTTAAAAGGCTTATTAACATCACAGAACTGGTCGGGCGCGGTGGCTTACGCCTGTAATCCCAGCACTTTGGGAGGCCAAGGTGGGCGGATCGCGAAGTCAAGGGATCCAGACCATCCTGGCCAACATGGTGAAACCCCGTCTCTACTAAAAATATGAAAATTAGCTGGGCATAGTGGCCCGCGCCTGTAGTCCCAGCTACTCCAGGTGAGAGGCAGGAGAACCGCTTGAACCTGGGAGGCAGAGGTTGCAGTGAGCCGAGATCGCATCACTGCACTCCAGGCTGGCAACAG
This sequence comes from Cebus imitator, assembly GCF_001604975.1. NCBI lineage: Eukaryota > Metazoa > Chordata > Mammalia > Primates > Cebidae > Cebus > Cebus imitator. The sequence goes on from NW_016107533.1 coordinate 569,856, forward strand.
AGTGAGACTCCATCTCAAAAAAACACAGAACTATAGTGAAGAAGAAAGATGGAGGGATACACATAACCGCATATTACCAAAAGATTTTTTTGTTTCTTTTTTCTTTTTGCAAGAGAGCCAGGTTTAAAACCTAAGCTCCCTAAGTCTCCGGATCTGTGCCCTTTTCACCAGCTGACAGTGTCTACTAACAACAATATGCACTCTCAAGGATCAAGATAAGAACTGCAATACATTCAGTCACACAAAAAAATGAAATGTAAGAAACCTATATATGAAAAACATCTTCATGTCTCACTCTCTTGCTTTTACTCTGTCACTATTCTTATTTCTTTTTATTATTTTCTATCTCTATTAAAGGCATACCCTTAAATCGTATTTGGAAAATAAATAAAAGGAAAAAAATCACATATTCTCATTATACTAAAATGACTACTATTGATAGGCATGTTAGGTATGGTCAAACTTAAAATATAGATTGAAGCATGCATAAAATTTACTCTATGTACCCACAAATCAAAAGTCATCAGGCACACTCTCCAATTATAGGAAGTGCTCTATAATCTAGATGCTTCTCACACAGACAACTCTGCGGTTTTCTCTGGGGTGAATAGCAGCATTAACCTTAGGTAGAACGGGTTGATGCTGCTATTCACCCCAGAGAATGTCTTGTCTACATAAGACAGTAAATTTCCTGCATTTTCAAATTTTTTCTTCCTGTTGTACTTCCTCGTTTGGGTTATCATAAAAATTGAAAGAAATTAAAGAAATAGGCAAAGTAACCAATTATGTTTGCTATTAGCAATAGCCTTGACAAGTTCTCACTTTTTTTAAGAATCCTTCATTTGTAACTCTATGGGAAGTAACCTTTCCCTCTGCTGTTCTGCTATTATTTTCTTTGTACCTCTAATAAAGCATAAATGGGGGGTCTGTCTTGAGTTAGAATTATTTATGCACTTGTCTATTTTCTACCCTGGATTATAGGCCCCTTCTAAGCAGGGATCATATTTTATTCATTGTGTTTTGTCCACATTGGGCAGGGGGCCTTGTATTGTGAGAACACTTTGCCAAGTGTAAAAAGCACTATCAACTTGATGATGATTTGCATCAAGCATATTCTGAGTTGCATTGCCTTCTTTGTCAGTGAGGGTCATCACTACTTCTCTCCTAGAGCAATGTTTATGAAGTTAGAAGTTAGGAAATCCTCCTTTCAATGAGAGAGCAAGCCTAGAGGGCAGAAATGTGGAGTCCAGATGCATCTTCTCATTGTTCTCCCTGGAACAACTCCACTTTCCTAAAGATGGAATTGTCTTTTTGCCTTAATCATAGTGTAAGTAAATACAAGCCACCTTTCCTAATGAAACACTTCCTCTTTCATGATTTCTTAGACAAAGGCATGAACACACAAAACTTCCCATTATCTAAGTGACTGAGGCAGTGAAAAGTAAGGATGTATTAAAGAAAATGCATGGTTTGTGACTTCTTTTTCAGTGGTTTGGAAATTCAAAGCTATGAAGAAGGGCAAACCATGGAAGGCTATTCCTGTAAATGCCCTCAGCACTCACTTAGTTCAAGTCTTTTGTTCACACCTAAGGAAAATGAAATAGAGAAAAGTGAAGAACATGCTCAAAAATTATGTGAGAAGAGGAAGAATCTCTGTTCTCACATGAAATTTAGGTCAACCTATATGAAAAGTGAGGAGTCAATTTGAGATGATTTTAGAGTCTTCTAATTTTAAGCATCATACCTTTCTAATACCAAGGGTTATCCTGCCTTTGCTGCCAAAAAGCTGACAGAAGGAGAAGCCAGGACAGACAGGTGAGTGAAACAGTATCTTTAATGAAGCTGCAGGAAACGCTGCTCTGAGGTTTCCCAGGAAGGCCTAAAGCTGAAAAGATTGCTGTGGAGAGGGTCACACTGAAACTCAAGTTTCCAGAACATTACATGTTCCTTTAGGCTGCAGGATCATTGTTGTCCCAGGGAACCTGCTGGCTAGAAGGACCAATTGCAAGATGCCAGGCAATCTTGATTGCACCTGACATGGGGTCATATCTGTCAGTGATGTGAAAATACTTACTTTATCTCCTTATGCTTTATCACACACTTATTTGCTTTCCTTATCAGCCGTGCAGAAATTGGCCCTCTTTAGTCACATTCTCATCTTAATTTCATTACCTCCCCATCCTTATCTTCTGCACATCATCACTTGTGCCACCCTGTTTCTGGTTCCATTATCAGCCTCACCATCCTTACCTGAATGAATCTAGACACATCCATATTGATTTCAACCTGATCACTGATACAAAATGCAGAAAGGCATAAAAAACAAAAACAAACAAAAAAACCTTCTGACTTTCCCATCCCTAAGTCACAAATGGCAGAAAATCACGTGTTAAAATTAATTAAACACAAGTGTGCATGGCATTTTATCAGAAAAATAGAGGGCTGTGGTTAACAGGGAAGACTCTGGAGCCAGATTCTCTAGTTCAAACCTGGCTCTGCCACTTAATTTCTGTGTGTCTCAGTTTATCCATCTTTAAAATGAGAATAATGATGACATCAACTTCAGTAGTTACAGTAGTGGTTTGGCTGTATAATAATAAGAACAAAAATTAGAGCCACTTAAATGAATTGAAGTTTGCTTCCCCTCAATATAGGAGTCCAGGGCTGGTAAGGTGGCACCATGATTCTGTGGAGTTTGACTTCTTGTGTCTTTTTTTCTTCTGCTTTCTCAAAAGGTGGCTTCCATCTCCTGAACCATGATGGCTACTTCAGCTCCCACCAGGATATCTGCATTCTAGCCAGCAGAAGAGGATAAGAAAAAAGGGAATGTCTTCATTTCCTTTAGAAGGATGAACCAGAAGTTCCCACATCATTCCCACTCACAATCCCATTGACCAGAACCTAGTCAATGGCCACATTTAGTTTCAAGAGATGCCACATGCCTTGCTAAAACTTTATCACTATAGCAAGATGGGAGAACAGAAATTGGTGGGGAAACTAGTAATCTCTGTTACACCAATGATTTAAAGCAGTGCAGATTAAAAGAATTACACACAAAAAAATTTAAAACAGTGCCTAAAACATAGTAAACCTGTGATGATTGTTAGCTATTAAAACAATAACAATACAGTAGTAGTGAATTACTATTCACCAGTGTTTTCTTACCACTTTTGTACTCGGTCTTCATGGACAGTGAGAATCATGAGAAGTATTTAGATCCCTTAACTTAAACATAACTATGTATTAATATGAAATATATTTTAATTTTTAAATGAATAAATAAATGTAAAAAGAACAAAATAATTGTCCATCTACCCTTTCATTTATAAAAAGCTGCATAATAATTCTGGAACCAGTTTGGAGTAGTAGAATATTTCTATGTTATTTTCAGAAAATCTATATGTATACATCAAGATATTAACTAGGAAAATTAGAAAACTGTGGAATTCAGAAAAATCAATGTTTGTATGGGTTATTATCACTTCAACCATATGATTGCTTATGGTTGAAGGGAACTGAGTTTCTTAACAAAAAGAGTTAACAATTATAGAGCTATTTTCTTTACAAAAGATCAAAAGATTTAATTTGTTGGCATAGCACTTCTTTAATCCAGAAACTCACCCACCAGTGTTCACTAACACCTATAAGTATTTCTGACAGAGTGAGGAGACCCACCTACTATAAATGTGAAAACAAAAAAATAAATGAAAGTAATCATTTAAACCAGCAAGTGGCGTAACTTTGGCCAGATTCGCTGTATATAAAGTAGATTCTCTTCTCATACAAAAATCAGGTTCTTAAGGTTATCACTACCTCCTTAGGACAGTAAAAGAAGTTGATTTTTCTACCTTATAGATTAATTTATATTTTTGTACTGTTTGTTACCATGAAACTTTGTTAGAGTCTTAGAGACCTAGGTAGAACAGAGTACTGGTTTTGGAGCCTAACTTTACTTACTGGCTGTGTGACCTTGGGCAAGTTACTTAACCTCCGTGTACATTAGATTTGTCATCTGAAAATAGAAACTATAATAGTATGTACCCCATAGAGTAATTATGATGACTAATTAAAATAATATGCACAATGTTTTTAGAACAGAAGCATTCAGGAAGTGTTAGCTATTTAATTATTAATATTACTCAAGTCTTCTGAAAGTTTTACAGTACTGCAAATGTTAACCCTTTACTTTCACACGGCTTTACCAACCACAAAATTCTTTTATATCCACTGTCTCATTTTGTCTTCACTACTGGTCTCAACTGGGGTTAGTGTCTCCATCTTGAAGACAAGAAAATGGAACCTCACAGATAGGAAATAACTTGTCTACAGTCACCAACCCTTCAAACCATAGAGCTGGGGTTCAGGTTTATAACTTGGTGCTCTTACAAATAAGCTCCCCTCTGCTTTAATCAGAGGAACACCAATGGTGATGATACAGGAAACCTGGGTTAATATGGTCCAGGCAGCTCCTTCTATGGGAGTAATCTTGAGCTATGCCATGTGACCATGCCTCTCTGGACATTCCTGATTAGGTCAGGGAGGGAGGACATGACTTGAGGACAGTGCAAAAGCTCTGCCCAAACAGAGATGACAGCCACTTTCCATTCCAATCAGATTTTCTCTTTCAAAAATGTGTACATTTTTAGACCTGACATTGGCTTGGGAAAAAGGCTCACTCCTACTCCTTAATCTTTATCACTTCCCACCTCAATTCCTTAAAAACAAACAAACAAACAAAAAAACAGGCAATTTTCAAACCTCATGCCTGCCCTTGAGTCTCACCCATACAGAAATCCTAAAGGTTCCACTGAAAGGACACTTGAGTAGTTCTTACCAGAAGCTGGAAACATACAAGGGCGGCCAGGGTGCTCTGGTGGGAAAGTTCATAAAGACGGCCTCATGGTAACATGGCTTTTGTTGGGTAGCACCAGTGCTAGCTGTAGGAGGAGCAGAGTGAGCTTCTGAATTATGTTAAACACAAAAGATGAACAAAATCTAACTTCCTAGGGACTGAAAGTTAACCCAGTTCCAGCTTCTGACTCAGTGTTAGAGTCTGCCTATTTAGAAACCCATGACTCTTGCTTTTTTTAAGCTCCACATGGCCTCTCTTGTTATTACACGAATGTCCCACAGTAATTTGATTGAATCTTTGTTTCTTGACACAAAGCCTAAGACAGAGAGATATGTAAAATATGCATTAAAAGCTATGCGAGGACTTTTTGAAACAAAAGTGTTCTTTATTTTACATATTAAGCTGTATAGACAGAGACACAAAGGGAGCTGATCTGCAATGAGACAGAAGAATGAGGCAGAAGCACCAGGAAAAAGATACAGAGAAGCAGAAGCCTTCATTTCAGCTGATCTTTCCCTTAGGTTTTCTGACACCCAATGGCCTTATAACAAATTGTATTTTGGGGGCTTAAGCTAGCTCAAATCAGACTTCTGTAGTTTACTACCAAAAATAGACCTAATGTTTATGTTTCTCATCCCAGAAATCTGTGGGGAATTCAACTGGATTCACTCTGGATGTGCAACTCAGATATAAATACATAAATTAGCCCCAAATAGGCTATCTGAGAAACCTAGGGAAGGATTAGGTTTCACAGAAAATTCTGAACTTAACATAACTGTCTTTGGTTTTTAAAAGACTGTCATGTACCCAGCATTCAACTAGGGTGAGAGACTTATTGGTAGACAAGAGTTTCATAAATGCTGTAATGTTTCCGAGCAAAGAGCACTGGCACCTGGGTTAACAGATAATTGGAGCTGGGCTCAGTGGCTCATGCCTGTAATCCTAGCACTTTTGGAGGCCAAGGAGAGTGTATCACTTGAGATCAGGAGTTCAAGACCAGCCTGGCCAACACGGCAAAACCCTGTCTCTACTAAAAATACAAAAATTAGCCAGACGTGGTGGTGCATGCCTGTAATCCCAGCTACCTGGGAGACTGTGGCAGAAGAATTGCTGGAACCCGGGAGGTAGAGCCTGCAGTGAGCCAAGATTGTGCCACTGCACTCCAGCCTGGGCAACAAGTGAGACTTCAACAAAAAAACAAAAGCAAAAAACAAAACAAACAAACAAACAAAAAACAGATAATTGAATAGCAATCCTAAAGATATATACCTCCAGAGACCCATAGAGATTTAGCTCCTGGGAGCCACTTATTTACATTCCAGAGTGGTGAAGGTGATGAAGTAGACATCTTCCTCTTTTTTCCCCAAATAGGATTGGTTCACATTCCAGAGCAAAGGTATCTCTATCTCTCTAACTCTTTCTCTCCCCAGCAAAGAGGATGTGCAGGCATGCCAACTGGCCTATGTAAGTTCTGAGTTTCACAATGTGGTGTTCTCTCTTGTGCTACCTGAGCAGGTATATCTGGCTCTCGAAAAATTGCCACATGGGGAATAGGAGTATGGGAACTGACACAAGATGCTCTATTAAGAGAGATAAGAAATCTATTTTCTGATCTGACTAGAGGTCTCGTATTTCTGTTAGAGTGTAAATGCATGCACACACACATAAATATGTGCATGCACACATACAAGTATTCACATATACAGACATGCTGTGGCAGGCTAATTTGTTAGCTTGCAAGTACGTTAATGTCTCCTAACTCTGTCCAGTTTCAAACTTAACACTGCATCCCAGATTGCCCGAGATAGTCTTAGTTTATGCCTGTTATCCAGAGTAATTAATATATCTCCTTTCACTCTCAAAAGCGTCCCTGTTTTGAAAGATAAAGTACATGGCCATCTAACATGTAACCCATATAATATCAAGAAGTATCTTTGGGAAAGTACAATATTACCTAATTTTTTGCAGTATTTGATATTTGGTAATTTACTCCTTTAATTTGCCAATTCAGATAATTCTGGTTACATTGCCAGTGAGATGGTAAAATTGTTCCATGAGCCTTCTACCTTTCAATTCCTGTAGAACTTAATGCTAGTGTTGAAGCACACATCATCATCTTCTGCTTTGTGGTATAGTATATTTAGGCCCCCCTTTTGTCCCCTATACTTGTCCACAATATATTTCTTCATATACGTGTCCACTGACATTCATAGTGTAGTTCTACAAATGAATGATATATCTCTTGGATAAGGTAAATGATTATCCCCAGGTTTAACTGCTTCAAGATTCAGACTGTTTTCAGATTTACTAAGAATATGATTTACCAATGCCAAAGTTGTGCAGCAGCAACTCTCATCTTGCAGTTTAAACAAGTTTGATATTGGTTTTACTCTACAAATGAAGGATTAAGACACAACATTAAATCATTTGTCCCAGGTTGGTGGCAAAAGGGAAAACAAAATTACAAAATATAGTGACTAGAATTCCTGTTCAGCATTCCATCCTCAGTTTGAATACACGTTTCTGTGTTATGTGTTTGCTTTGTGGACATCTCTGTGTGGCTGTATTTCATTCATTATAAGACATGCCTATGAAATATCGTGCTGCCTTCAGTCTAATAAAACAACATTAATAATATTTCATTCTTAAGGATCATGTTTTATTTATGAAAGATAGGGGAAAGAAAGCTGAAAGAGCTACAGCTAAACAATAGGAGTAGGTATGACAGAGATTAAACCCAAGCTGGGAAAAAAACAAGAGTAAAGATATCACTCTTGATATTAATAATACATACATACATATGGAAGGACAGTTCCAGAATTAGAAATTTTGTTCAGAAGTAGAATGGGAATATGAATGCATTTAATTAAGTTACAATTTTTTTTTTAACCACTGGAAGGAGCATACTCCTTAAATTTAAAAACACATATTCAATTTAATTTTATTTAAATTACAAAATTTTCTACAACTGAAAGAGTCTGGTTTACTCACAAATTACAAAAATAATGTGTTTTCTTGCCATTCATTCCCAGACAAAATGTGAGTGAGTATTCCATGGGATGCAGGTGAGCAATATTTCCAGAGCCTGTTTAAGTAGATGGGTAGCACAGGTTCAGAATGAACAAAGAAAAACCTTGTTAAATTTGTTCCCATCTAGTCTCAAAGTAAACAAATATTTAGTGGCCTAGCGCAACCCCCTTATTGAACCGAAGCAGAATTATGCAGTTGGTTTGGAGGCAGAGCTGTAATTAGAAGTTGGGATCGCTGGAATGCTGCACCAACTCCACTGTAATGCATGGTAGAGTGTTTCTTCATATTGTTCCTTATAAAGAAACAAGGAGAATTGGGAATAATGAAGGGAAAACGAGGGGTGAGAGAGAGACATGATCTCATCTATATTCACTGTAATTAATGTACACAAACTATTTTTTATGGTCCCTGAATTCAAATTCAAGGCAGTCTGAAAAGAGAACCCGAGCTTTTAAACACTCATGCAAAACTACCTTCCCTAAAACACTTAATAATATTAATAAATAATTTGTATCTTACTTTTCAGTCTATCACGTTCATGTAATTATATAGTACTGGAATATGTTTGATTTAATGCATAACCATTGGCCTACGGGGTTGGAAATCCAGATCTTCCATTATATTACTTAGGTCATTGAGACTATGGAATAGAACTAGGGTGAGAGTGGTTTCTGGTAAGCTTCCTCCCCTCTACCCAGAGGCAAGGAGAGAATTATTCTTTGCAAAGTGCCTTAGACTCTTTGTAGGAGAGCTGCCATAATAATATATGTTTATAATCATTTTGGAAATGAATAAGGTAAAGGAATTTAGTAGCACTAGTAACTAATCCAATTCTAAATTTTGAGGGTAAATGTCTGAATTCTAATTCCTCCTATGTCAGTTTTGGATATTATAAAATGCAACCCAATTAAAAAAGGTTTCATTATAGAAGTCTTTTGCTGTGTACCTATTGATGTGCAGAATTTTTCTGTCACTATAAAACAGAAATCCCATAACCAATAAACCCCAATTGTTAACAGGCCCCTACTGTGATGTTTAATATACAGGGAAAAAAAATAAAGACAAAAATCCAAACTGCGGCCTTAGGCTGGCAGTCTGTAGCTCAGCCATTTTGCATTTTAACCAGCCTAATATACTAAATATTTAGGCTTAGGGAATCTATGAGAGTTGAGACCCAGTTATAATATTGGATTAACAATCAGGAAAAATAACTTCCCATCTCAGAAGCAAAACTAAAGTAACAATAAACAGTGTGATTGACTGAATGTTATGATTTTGAGCTATGTTTCAAAGATGTTCATCTTCCCATTGTCTCAAATAGTGAGTAAAGTCATCATTTAATGTAATTTATCTAGTAACAATTAAACAGCCCAAGAGTAAGAAAGCCTAATCAATTGTATAAATGTATTTTATTGATGCACAGCATTTTACATAACTCTATATGCATGTAAATAAAACTCATTATTAATCCAGACACCACAATTTAGAGAATGAGTTAATATATATCCTGAATAGTTTAAAAGTCGCCCAGACAGACATAAGATCTCTGTTAGGATTAATGATGCAGCATTTAAACAAGTCGAGTGCTAAAAAGGAGAGAAAGAAACTCAATGTCTTCAGATCCTTTCAGTTTGATTTTTGTAACTGGATTACTATTTTGGAATTAAAGTGTTAATAGTAGGTGTGTTGGCACTCACTGGATAAGAAAATATTGGGAAGCCAAATATTAATAGCATAGCTATTTGAATCTGACGGAGGTTTCGATCTTAGCTCTGCTCTCCCACTTAACTAGCCAAGCGAGTTATATTTAATGAAATTCTGCCATTAGTGAATAAAAGGGAAGAAACACTTGCAATTCATGGTCTCACTTATATATGGAATCTAAAAATGTCAAACTTACAGAAACAGAGAGTAGAATGGTGGTTGCCAAGGGCTGTGGGTGTAGAAAGAGGGGAGTTGCTAGTTAAACTGATACAAAGTCTCAGTTAAGATGAATATGTTCTGAAGATCTATTGTACAGTATAGTCACTATAGTTCATAATAATGTATTGTATATTTGATAAGAAGTTAGATGTTCATAGTTCTCATCAAAAAAATACTTATGTGAGAAAAAGGTCATGCTAATCGGCTTGATTTCATCATTTCAAAATGTATAGATACCAAAGCATCATATTGTACATTGTAAACACCTACAATTTTTATTTCTCAATTTTACTTTAATAAAGCAGGGTGAAAACACTTGCAATTGAGTCTGTTCAAAAAAATCTTGACCACACAGTCATCATATATGTTCTTGCTAAGACTGATTCCACTAGACACGGATTCATTAAATTACAGAAACCCAAAGTATCCTTGACACTCAGGCATTGATTCCACAAATAAATTCCACAACTGGTCCAAAACTATCCTAAAAGAAGGCTGCCTGTGGGGTAGAAAGGACAGACTCATCATTCATAAAGCCCTGGAAAATAATGTAATTTTGGCAAGTCTTTGAATACCTCAGAGCTTCATTACCCTTTATGAATAAAATAGAGATAATAGCAACTCATAGGACTGTGGGAAGAATTCAATTAAATGAAGTAATACTTTAATAAATAGTAACTTATTGATAGGCAAGGTATTAACATAATTTTGAAAACAAACGTTTCACATAGATGTTTTAATTATCGTCATTTGCACATATCTAATTGCAAGTAATTGAAATTCAAATTATCATTTTTTTAAGCTGAAACTAGCATCACTTGTTAATCCATTCTAGGGTCCTTTAAAAGTGTTAAAGGGGCTACATTGCCCTTAATCTTCGCAGGTCAAAACTAAAAATCTAAATTATTTGCCCAAAATTACATGGCTAGATTATATCCCACATGTCATGATTCCTAGTCAACTATCTTTCTGTTATAATGGTGGCTTTTACTCCTCCTCTTTTTGTTCTCTTTATTTTTCAATAGCGGAATTATTTTTTCAAATGAAATCTTGCCTTGAGTCACAATATTTAAAACAGAAAAAGTGTGAAGGGATCATTCACCTTTCACCAATGCTTCCTTTTTACAACTTTATACCTTTCATACCTTTTTTTGGGAAACCTAAGGCTCTGTGAAATACAGGCTGCAAACTGCTGTGTTCTAGACTGCTGCACTGTTTCTAAAAGGCTCGTTTGGGAAGAGAGGTATACAAAAGTGAATATTCGTATTCACATTTTAAAGTAATAAGTCTGTTGGGAGGTTTTACCATATTTTTCAAGGCTTTTCTATTATGAATTATTGAAGAAATTTAGGTTCAAGAATTAAATCTTATTACAAGGCTTTTTCTTCATGAAGCTTATGTGACAAAATGTGTTCATCTAATTTAGAAGTGAGCATGCTTTTTCCTGACTTTCTACCTCTTTAATATCTTTCATGCCATTTTATTTCTCCTAAAAATGTCAATTAGAATATTATGAGTGTACATAGATGTGTGTATACATATATATAACTTGCTCTTATATATGTATGATATAAGACAGCAGGCAATAAGGAAAATAAGTGCCTAGTATAGTTAGGGCTAGTGCTAAGACTTTTACAGTTATTTTGTCACTTGATTCTTATGTAACATGAATGTACCCAGGCCTCAACTGTTCATAGATAAGAATGAGGTTGTATTAATGTTAATATTCAGTCTTGTTTGCTCTGTGTCCCACTTGCTCAGTGCAGAATTCCTAATCTCTTGACAACCTCCATTCATGTATTGCTGGATATATAGTACATACAACATATATTCATCAACTCACTAAGTGATCACCTATCATTGGCTTCTTTCCCACATCTTTCACTGATGTTGCCTGTCCTCTGCACTGCCCTGGGATGCCTCTGCCTCCAAGAAGAGCAGTATCTTCCCAGAACAAAAATGCAACCTAGGCAGAGTGCAGGGGCTCATGTCTGTAATCTCAGCACTTTAGGAGGCCACGGCAGGTGGATCGGCTTGAGACCAGGAGTTTGAGACGAGCCTGGGCAACATATCTAAACTCCATCTCTACTAAAAATACAAAAATTAACCAGATGTGGTGGCACACGCCTGTAAACACAGCTTCTTGGAAGGCTGAGGCATAAGAATTGCTGGAATCCAGGAAGCAGAGGTTACAGTAAGCCAAGAGTACACCACTGCACCCCAGCCTGAACAACAGAGCAAGACTCTGTCTCCAAAAAAAAAAAAAGCAGCCTGTGGAGTCTGTGGAGTAGGAGAAAATATTTGCAGACTATATATCTGATAGGTGTTAATCTCCAAAATATATGAGAAACTCCTATAACTCAATAGCAAAAAATAACTAATAACTTGATTTAAAATTAGGCTAAAAGTTTGAAAGACATTTCTCCAAAAATATATAAATGGATGACAGATATGTAAAAGATGCTCAAAGTCACTATTCATCAGGGAAATGCAAATCAAAACCACAATAATATATCCTCTCACCTCTGTCAGGGTGGCTATTATCATAAAAACAAAAGACAACAGGTATTGGTAAGAATGTAGGGAAACTGGAACCCTCGCACACTGTTGGGAGGAATGTAAAAGGGTGCAGCCACTATGGAAAAACAGTATGGAGGTTCCTCAAAAATTAAAAACAGAACTACCATCCAATCCAGCAATTCCACTACTGGGTATATATGTGAAAGAACTGAAATCAGGATCCCGGTGAGATATCCTCACTCCCATATTCACTGCAGTACTATTCGTAATAACCAAGATGTAGAAACAACCTGTTTTTATTGAAATATGAATGGATAAAGAAAATGTGGCATATACATATAATGGGATTCTATTCAACCTTAAAAAAAAAAAAGTGAAATTCTGGCTGGGTGTGGTGGCTCATGCCTGTAATCTCAACACTTTGGGAGGCTGAGGTGGGCAGATCACCTGAGGTCGGGAGTTTGAGACCACTCTGACCAACGTGGAGAAAACCCTCTCTACTAAAAATACAATATTAGCCAGGCGTGATGGTGCATGCCTGCAATCCCAAATACTTGGAAAGCTGAGGCAGGAGAATCACTTGAACCCGGGAGGCGGAGGCTGTGGTGAGCCAAGATGGCGCAATTGCACTCCCGCCTGGGCATCTACAAATCCACAAAATGGACAACATGGATGAGCCTTGAGGATATTATGCCAAGTGAAATAAGCCAGTCACAGAAAGGTAAATATCGTATGATTCTATTTATATCTGGTATCTAGAGTAGTCAAATTCATAGAATTAAAGCATGGAATGTGGGTTGCCAGGGACCAAAGGAAGGATGAAATGGGAAGGGTTAATCAATAAGATTAAAGTTTCGATTAAACAAGATGAATAAGCTCTAAAGAGTCTCTGTTCAACATGTACCTCTGATAAATTACAATGTCTTGCACACTTAAACATTTGTTAAGAGAGCAGTTCTTATGCTAAGTATTCTTACCACAATTAAAAAGAAAAGAATCCTCCCAATTCACCTCTGCTCCCGAGATGGTTCCTGCCATTTGGTAGCATGAAGGGAGTGAGATGGAAACCACCACAGCTCTACTAAGGAACGCTCTGGGGTGGAACAGCATAGTTAGTGGGAACCTAGAGTGTTACAAAGTTTGAGAACACCTTCAAGTCTCAGGAAACTCTTGAGTAGCTGGGTCGGAACTTTTTCTAATCATTTCCTGAGCTCTGTCCACAATGACTAATCCCCTCATAGCACTTCCCATTGCTGACTAAAGCGGATTCATTGTACTATACTTCTCCCCTTCGTGAATTCTCAGGGCTTCCAAAAACACATCACCAAAACTGTCTTGTTACATTTTGCTCAAGCCAGCTAAAAATTATTTATTTCTGAATTTTGGTTGTGAACAAAGGTCAAGGGTTTTTGTTTTTGTTTTTATTGTTTTTATTGTTTGTTTTATTTGCATTTCATACTTGTATTTCTTAGACATTTTCTCACTTCAAAGATAAAACGGGGTATTTAAATAGATATTTAGGGAAGAGGGAGTATTGCTTAACTGATGTCAGACCTAAGTCTCAGTTGTAACACATAACATACTTCTTCTATCAACCCCGAACATTATTATCCCCATCTTACAGGAAAAGATAGGTACAAAGTAATGAAGTAACTTGTGAAGCAACATAGCTTGTACATGACACGACTGAAATTTGAGCCCAAGTAGCTCTGATTAGAAAGCTCATGATTTTTTTCTACTTGGCAATACTCTTTCTCTGCAGTATTATGCTGTATTTAAGCTAAGCTAACTTGCACTCGGTAACAAGTGGAGTGTGTTTGTTATTTAATGAAGGCCCTGTGTGTCAGCAGCTTTGGATCTTATATCATGGTTCTAGCAACAAATTTGCAAGATACATTTTGCCATCTCCTTTACTTATGAGGACTACCCTGGATCTGGCTCCCCAGAATCAGATTCTGAAATGAAGATTCATGTGTGAGTGATTTTTAAAGGAAGCACTCCCCCCAAAAAAAAATAGGAAAGAGGGTGTCAGAAGCAGGGAAAAGGACAGAAAGAAGCCAGGCATGCATAGGATTTCAAAGTCCTGCTTCATAAAACCTCATATGGCAAGAGACTTCTGAAATGGCCGGCAAGACTTTCTAATTCCCACATCTGTCGGTCATCAGCTAAAGACCACAGAAATGTAAGGATGGGGACTGGGTATGGAAATGAACTAGCAGGCCCACAGAAGACAGGGTAAGGGCCCACCAAGATAGTAAAAGGGACACCAGAAGACTTAGGTAGAGCACAACTTTGCATATTGGAAAGTAAAGTAACTTGCTAAAATTCACAGAGACAACAAGAATCTGAGCCAAGATTCCACAGCAGATTCTTTCTGTAATACCCTACTAATGTTATCTAACAATAAAATTTATCTCCTGAAAAAAGGTTATTTGCTTTTAGAAAGCTTGAATTGTCAGATAACTATCAATGTCTATAGAAGTTAAATGGGGATATGCACATCATGACTATACATTTTGGATATCTGTGAATATATGGTTTCAGATAGTTTTTAATATGATTGTTGAATTAATTATTAAAGATATGTTATAAGGTATTTCATCTTATAAATTCAACAATCAGGAAAAAAATATTTTAAGGTTGTATGTCTCAATTTGTTTCCTGGCTTTCTCCTGTATTAAAAACAAAAAATTTTCTTAAGGTAAAATTGACATACAATAAAGTATGTAATTATATATATATGGATGTATTATGAAATCACAGCACAGTCAAGATAAAGATCATATCTATCACCCCCAAAAGCTTCCTCATGTCTCTCCTTCCCACCCTTCCTCATATCACCCACCCTTCTCCCATGATCAGGCAACCAATGATCTTAATTTGGTCCCTGTAGATTAATTTGCATTGTCTAGAATTTTGTATATTAAAAAATGAAATCACAAGGTTTATACTCTATTTTTATGGCTTCTTTCACTCAGCACAATTATTTCAAGATTCATTCATGGGTGTCCAAACTTTTGCCTCCCTGGGCCACACTGGAAGAAGAATTGTCTTGGACTGTAGTCCAAGTGTATAAAATACACTGACTATAGCTGATGAGCTTTAAAAAAAAAAAGGTCTGTGCATAATTTTCATGATATCTGCCACCACAGATAAGCAAAAAAGTTCTCACATTCAAAGGGTTGGACACAGCTGAAAGTTATACTATGTATCTATAGGTTATTCATTATTATTAGTGAGTTGTATCTCACTGGAAAAACAGACATCAGTATATTTATTTAATCACATCTGGTTGGACATTTCTGTTGTTCCCAGTTTGGGAACATTACAAATAAAGCTGCTATGAGCATTTGTACAAAAATCTTTGTGTGAATATATGTTTACATTTCTTTGGAGTAAACACCTAGGAATAGAATGGCTGGATTTTATACTAGGAAATATATTTTAGTAGTCCCCCTTTATTCGTGGAGGATGTGTTTCAAGAGCCCCAGTGGATGCCTGAAACCATGTATAATATAAACCCTATATATAGAGTACTATGTTTTATTCTATCTATGCATGTTTATGATAAAGTTTAATTTATAAATTAGGCACAGTAAGAGATTAACCATAATAATTAATAATAAAATAATACCAAGAGAGTACATCTGATAACCAAGATGGCTACTAAGTTACTGATGGGCATGTAGTATATACAGCACACAAATACTTGACAAAGGGGTGATCACGTCTTAGGTAGAACAGGCCAGAATGGTACAAGATTTCATTATGCTACTCAGAATGGTGTTCAATTTGCAATTTAAAACTTATCAATTGTTTATTTCTAAAGTTTTCTCTTTAGTATTTTTGGACCACAGTTAACTGCAGATAACTGAAACTGTGGGAAATAAAACTCAAAAATAAGAGAGAAGTACTGTATCCATTTAACCTTTAAAGAAAGTGCCGAATTATTTTCCAAAGTGTTTGCAACTTTTTACACTGCCACCAGCAATACATGAGTTCTATTTCTTCCACATACATGCCAACACGTGATGAGTTTAGTTTGCCTTTTTCATTTTAACCATTATAAAAGGCTTATAGTCATATCATGTGATTCTTATTTGCAATTTTCTCATAACCACTTATGGTCAACATCTCTTTTTTGTGCTTACTTGCCATCCTTCTATCTTGATTACTGAAATGTCTCTTCAAGCATTTTTCCAATTTTTAAAATAGGTTGTTTTCTGTCTTAACACATTTGGAACACCATAACAAAATACTATAGACTGGGTGGCAGATAAACAACAAAAATTATTTCTCATAGTTCTAGAGGCTGGGAAGTCCAAGATCAAGGCACCAGCAGATTTAGTGTCTGGTGAGAGCCTGCTGCCTAGTTCATAGACAGTCATCTTCTCCCTGTATCCTCACATGGCAGAAGGAGTGAGGGAGCCCTCCTAAGTGTCTTTTATGAGAGCATTTATCACCTATTGAAGGTCCCACCTCATAAAACCATCATAATGGGGCTTAAGAGTTCAAGATATGAGTTGGGAGTCAGTGCACAAACATTCAGCCTAGAGTTTAACAGTTCTTTGTGTAAATTGGATACAAGACTTTTATTAGATTTGCAAATACTTTCTCTAAATCTGTGGCTTTTTTTCATTCTCTTAATAGTATATTTGAAAAAGCAGAAGTTTTAAATTTAGATGAAGTTTAATTAATTATAGTTTTGGTGTGTTATTTTAGCAATCTCTGCCTAACCCAAGGTAACAAAGATTTCTTCATATGCTTACTTCTATAAGTTTCTCGGTTTGAGTTTTACATTTAGTTGTATAGTCTGTTTTGAGTAGATTTTTATGTATGTTATGAGCTACGAATCGAAGTTCATTTTTGGCATATGGATATGGTCTTTTTTCTGTATCATTCAGTGTAAAAAATATTCTTTCTCAACTGAATTTTCTCTTCACATTTGTTGAATAGCCTTTGTTCATACATGTGTGAATCTATCTTTGGGTTCTCTATCCTTTTCTGTTATTCTCTTTCCCTCTTTTTATGCCAATGCCACACTGTCTTAATTACTATAGCTTTATAAGCATTCTTGAAATCAGGTAATTTTAACTCTACAACTTCCTTCTTTTTCCAAGGTTGTTTGGTCTATTCTCTACCCTCTGCATTTTCACATGAATTTTAATGCCAGCTTCTGAACTTCTGTGAAACAAAAACAAAAGCCCTCTGGCATTTTTATTGAATTGATTCTGTAAATCAATTTGAGAGATTTAACATCTTAACAATATTGCGTCATTGCACTCATAGACATGTTGTGTTTCTCTATTTAGTTAGGGCTTCTTGAATTTCTCTCAGCTACATTTTGCAATTTTCAGCACATGGATCTAGGGCAGCTTTTGTCAGATTTATCCCTGGTATTAAATATTTGGATGCTATTTTAAATGATATTTTAAATTACAATATCAGATTTTTCATTGCTACTATATATAATTAATTTTTTAAGTGATCTTGTGTCCTGTAACCCTGCAAATAACACTTATCAGTCCTGTCAGTTTTTAAAGAGATTCCATCTATGAGTTTTGCTTCATATATTTTGAAGTTATTATTAGATGCATAAAAACATTTCCTATTTCTAAGTCCTCCTAAAGAATTATCCTTTATCATTAAGAGATAATATTCTAGGCCGGGCGCAGTGGCTCACGCCTGTAATCACAGCACTTTGGGAGGCCGAGGCGGGTGGATCACGAGGTCAAGAGATCGAGACCATCCTGGTCAACATAGTGAAACCCCGTCTCTATTAAAAATACAAAAAATCAGCTGTGCATGGTGGCGCATGCCTGTAATCCCAGCTACTCAGGAGGCTGAGGCAGGAGAATTGCCTGAACCCAGGAGGCGGAGGTTGCGGTGAGTTGCGGTGAGCCGAGATCGCGCCATTGCACTCCAGCCTGGGCCACAAGAGCGAAACTCAGTCTCAAAAAAAAAAAAAAAAAAAAAATATATATATATATATATATATATATATTCTTTATCCATGAATATATTTATACATAGATTTCAGAGCAAGAGTTTTTCTGATACTAATAAATCCAGTCCAGTTTTTCTTAATTAGTGTTCATATGGCATATGTTTTCCATGCTTTCATTTACTTATATTTTATCTGTTCATTTCTTTATTTTGAAAGTGTAGGTTTTTTTGTAGGCAGCACAGAGCTAGTAGGGTCTTTGTTTGTTATCCAATCTGATAACTGCTGATTTAGTTGAAGTATTTAGACAATCCACATTAAATATTATTATTGATATGGTCAGATTTAAACCTATCATTATGATATTTGTTTTATATTTATTACATCTGTTTTTTTTTCTTTTTCTGCCCTTTCTGGATTAATTTAATTTTAAATGATTCAATTACATCTTCAATTGGCTTATTAGATCTAGCTGTTATTTTCCACTTTAGTGGTGGCTGTAGGATTTATACTATACATCTTTAACTTACCACAGTATATTTTCAAGGTATATTATACTACTTTGCTATGGCATAAGAATGTTACAGTGGTACACTACTCTATCTCTCTTCCTTGTTTTCATGTTATTATTGCAGTATGTTTTACATGTTCAAATGCTATAAACTCCACACTACTTTGCTATTATTTTTGTTTTAAGAGCCAATTATTTTGAACAGATTTTTTACAATAGGAAAAAAGTTTCATACACCTATTCATGCAGTTATAACTTTCAGAGCTTGCTGTTTCTTTGTGTAAATCCATATTTCCATCTGATATACTTCTCCCTCTCACTAAAGGACTTTCTTTGATGTTTCCTATATTGCAGACCTGCTAATAATGAATTTTTTCAGCTTTTTAAAATATCCTAAGAAGTTTTTATTTCATTTAAGTTTTCAAATATATTTTTAGTATAGAATTTTGGGTTAATGCTTTTTCTTATGTAACACATAAAAATCTTGCTTCACTGTCTTCTCATTTGCATTGTTGATGAAAATAAAATTCTGTCATTCCTATCTTTGTTTCTCTTATGTGTCTTTTTTGTTCTTGTTGATCTTAAGATTTTTCTGTTCTTAGTAATTTTAGCAATCTGATAACAATGTGCTTTTATGCATTTTTTCTTCATAATTTTTGTGCTTGGGATTTATTGAATTTCTTGAATATGTAGGTTTATAGTTTTTATCAATTTGGAAAAATCTTGACTATTATTTCTTTAAATATTTTTCCATTTCCTCTCTTTTCAGGGATTTGAATGGCATACATCGACCACTTAATATTTTTCTACAACTTATCAATGTCCTGTTCTTTGTTATTTGATTCTTTTTCCTCTGTGTATTTTATTTTGAATTGTTTTTATTGCTCTAACTTCAAGTTCACTACATTTCCTTCTGCAATGCTAATTTCTCATCAGTCTTACCCAGTGTACTTTTCAACTCACACATTTTAGTTTTCATCTCTAGAAATTTCATTTGGGCCTTTTTAATATCTTACATGTATTCACTTAACTTTTGGAACATATTACATACAATCATAATAATTGTTTAATGTCCTCTTCTGCTCTTCTATTATCTGTGTCAATTCTTGGTCAGTTTTGATTGCTTATTCATTATGGATCGTGACTTTCTGCTTCTTGCATGCATTGTAATTTTTATTGGATGCCAGACATTGTGTAACCTTGTTGAGTAATGAATTTTTGGTATTACTATAAATATTCTTAGCTTTTGTTCTGGGATGAAGTTAAGTTATTTGCAAATAGTTGGGGTTAGTCAGATCCTGCTTTTAAGATTTGTTCAGCAAGAGTGGAGCAGTGCTCAGTCTAAGGCTATTTCCTACAACTGAAGAAAGACCCTGTGTACTTTACTCAGTGCCGTACTAAATAAAGATTTTTGATTCCAGCAGGTAGAAACTGGCACCATTCTTAGCCCTGTATAATTGTTGGGTGCCATTTCCTCTAATCCTTTCAATGAGTTATTTTCTGGACATTGAGTAGTTTGCTCACTTAAATACACTGATCAGGACTCTACTGAATAGCCAAAGAATACCTTCTTCAGATCTTCAGAGTTATTTCTCTGTACTGATCTCTCCTATCCAGTACTCTCTCTAGCAAACTCTAGTAACTATATTCTCTTGGACTGTTGGCTCTGTCTCCTCAACCCAGGGAGATCACTGGGTTCCCCTCCCTACACCACAACCTGGAAACACTCTCAAGGCTCTAATGTGGTATACCTTGTTCATTTCCTCTCTCCCAGGAATCCCTGTGATGCATTTCCTGATGCCCAATATATTGAAAACCATTATTTCCTATTTGTACATTTTTTTGGCCAGACTGTAAATCCACTTCCTATTACATCTCTATTGAAAATATAACCTCCTCATGTTTTTTTACAATTAGAAATATGGTTACTTTAGACATATAGGGGTAAGAAAAAAATTGCCAGATAAAAAAATAAAGCTCAAAAAGGTGACATTTTACAGAATTCAAGAACAATACAAAGACACAAGTGGTAGGGGATAACAGGAAAAGATAGCACATTATAAATAATTCTGAATCAACAAAGCACAAAGATTTTTCCTTTTTAAATATTTCATTCCAAAGCACTAGCAGCATCATCTGGTCACAGTACATTTATATAAGGCTGACCTGCCTTAGAATGCATGAATCAACCTTTATTTAGAATTAATTTTTGATCCTTTAACATTTTATAAACTCTTAGCTTCAAAATGTCAAAAAGCTTCAAAAGTTTACTCAAAGTGATGTAATTTCTTCTCATGGTCAAATTCTGCATTGTGCTTTTGAATAGTGACTATGATTATTATACCTGTTTTAACTTATACTACCTTTCTTATATTTCATATACATTGTAAGTTGAAGTGACTTAAGAGTGATTATGCATTGATTCAATTTACTACAATGTTACATCTAAACAATAACACCTAAACCACTAAGCAAATAATTTTGGAACTGATCTCAAAAAAAATATTTAAGCCAACCAGAAAATCCGTCCAAATATTTGACCCCTTATTTCCTGCCTACACTCAGCTTCTACTCAGTGTTGCTGTACACTTTCCCCTGTGAAGCTTGAGCAAACAAACAAAATAAGCCTATGTAAGTGTCTGCAGGTATTCACTACTAAGAACTGTGCCCAAGAGATGGCAGAGGCAATAAGGTCTTAGTGAACAGGGCACTAAACCCAATAAAAAATGAAGAGTAATGTCAGCAAGATGCTGACATGCCTAATGCTTGTTACCTCATAAAAAGGACCAAAACAATAAATAAACAACTACATTCCAGCTAGAGACTCTAAAGGAGAGCACTGGAATATAGGCGGGGGTGGAGGACAGTAGAGAAAAATTATATGCGGCACAGAAACTCAGATTGGCAGCATAGACAAGGGGAGAAAATGCCATGCGTCTTCCATTCCATCTCCCCAGTTGAGATCAGCTCCAAACTAAGAAAGACTTCTCTCTGCAGGGAAAAGGTAAACAGGAGGTCCCTTCCATTTACCACTTTGCTACCACTGTTTGCTACACCATTGATACTCCATTACCACTGTAGATACCTGAAGTCCCTATTACTGGATAATTCTGAGGTAATACAAGGCCCTAAGCCCACTTTAGGGAACTGCCTGGAGTTCAC
The DNA here is from genome assembly GCF_001604975.1 of Cebus imitator. Taxonomy (NCBI): domain Eukaryota; kingdom Metazoa; phylum Chordata; class Mammalia; order Primates; family Cebidae; genus Cebus; species Cebus imitator. The sequence continues at coordinate 591,798 of NW_016107533.1, forward strand.
ATGGCTGCATTATTCCAGGGGAGGAACCTACCCCAAATCCCCAGGACTCAGCAAGCCCACTATGATGCAAGGTGCTATGGCACACTGCCAAATTGAAACTGAAGTCACTGCTACAGTACATTTTGCTCAGAGGGACAGTAGCCACTGCACCCCTGAGGCTGCACTGCCATTCCACCATGCTCATCATCTAGCTACAGTGCCACAATATCAACTAATTGGAAGCTAGGCCGTATAACAGCTGCAAGCGCGGTACCTAAGCCCATGTAGTGTCCTATTCTCCAGTGTACGGGTGGTTATGCACAACAGAGATGCTGAGCCAAAGCCAGTGAACACCCTTGGTCTGAGATGCAGCCAACTGTCCTGGCCCCAACAAAGCCATACTACTGCCACCACAAATTTCTACATCCTAGGCCACTGAGAAACTCACAGGCATCACCGGTATTGATTACAGCTGAAGAAACCTCATAGAAGTGCACTATGGCACCTACCTAGAACCAAAGCCAATGCACACTACTCAACTGACATTCTAGGACACATATACAGGAAAAAAATAAAATAAAAACAAACAAAAAAAAACCCTTCTCTTAAAAAGCTACTCCATAAAAATGCAAGAAACAACCGTTCCACCAGATGTGCAGATATCAAGATAGGAATACAAGAAACATAAAAAAGCAAGAAAACATAATACCCTCAAAAGAGCACAATTCTCCAATAACTGACCTCGAAAAGCAAAAGAAAATTTACAAAATGGCTGAAAGAGAGTTTAAAATAATAATTTAAGGAAACTCAATGAGACACAGGATAATACGGGAAATAAAATGAAGAAAAAAATTCACAACCTGAATGAGAAAGTCAACAGAGATGAGACATATTATTATAAGGAACCAAACAGAAATCTTGGAGCTGAAAAATACAATAAATAAAATGAACAATACAACTCAAGCTACAACAGAAGACTGGATCAAGAAAAAAAAAGGACTTTTTGAATTTAAAGACAGCTCTTTTGAGATTAACCAGTCGGAGAAAATAAAAATTAAAAAGAACAAAGAATGCCTACAGAATTTATGAGACACCATTAAGTAAATATTCACTATGTAATTTTCAGAAGGAGGAGATAGAGAAAGGCACAAGAAGCTTATCTAACAAAATAGCATCTTAAAACTTCCCAAATCTTCTGAAAGATATAGATATCAGACCTAGGAAGCTTAATAGTCCCAAACAAATTCAACACAAACAGGTCATCCCCAAGAGACATTATGATCAAACTTCAAAAGTCAAAGACAAAGACAGAATTCTAACATTAGCAAAAGAAAAGTGTCAAGTCAAATATAAGGGAATCCCCATTAGACTATGAACACATTTCTTAGCAGAACCTTACAGGCCAGGAGACAATAGGACAATATAATCAAAGTGCTGAAAGAAAAAAAAGTTACATCTTGTTATCACTGCTGTGTGTTCTCTGCTCCTAGACACTCAATTTCTATGGTTCTGTGACCAGCAGGTATTAGGAGAGCCAAAGCTAAGATGCCAGGATCCACAGAAGCCTAGAAATGGACAAATAAATGTGGGTGATATGGCCAAATAAAAATTATAATGTGCCCTCAGCTTCCTAACCAACCTGATGTTTCTCCATGTGGTCCTGAGTGGCTTGGAGTGCCCCCTTATCTTGGATCTACTTACAAAAACATTATAATAACAAAGAATTCCTTACCTCAGCTGGTGCTCTCTTAAAAGTGCCATATCTTGGTTGGATACTAAACGACTCAGGTTATTACAGCAACTCATGACAGAATACTCCCAATCACAGGAAAGAGAAGATAACAGCTAATTCCACTGCCTGCAACATCCTGGCTAACCAGAGGTTTGTTGTTATTGTTGTTGTTGTTGTTGTTGTTTTTCTTCTGAAACAGAGACTCACTCTGTCACCAGGCTGGAGTGCAGTGTCGTGATCTCAGCTCACTGCATCCTCCACCCACCAGGTTCAACTGATTCTTCCACCTCAGCCTCCTCAGTAGCTGGGACTACAAGAGTGCACCACCACACCCAGCTAATTTTTGTAGTTTTAGTAGAGATGAGGTTTTGCCATGTTGGGCAGGCTAGTCTCAAACTTCTGACCTCAGGTGATCCATCCCCCTCAGCCTCCCAAAGTGCTGGGATTACAGGTGTTAGCCACCACAGCTGACCAACCAGAGGTTTTGAATGTGTCCAGCCAACAAATTCACTGCTAGCATAACCAGCATTTAAGAAAGCCAGAACACTAAACATCTCTATAATCAAGGACTTTCAGAGTCTACTTCACCTCCACTAGAGCAGGTACTGGTATCCATGGCTGGGAAACCTGAAGACAGATCACATCACAGTACTCTTTATAGATATCACCCAGCACCAGCCCAGAGTTTCATAGCCCCACTGGATGGCTAGACCCAGAAGAGCAGTAACAGTCACTGCAGTCTGGCTCTTAGGAAGCACCATCTCCAGGAGGAGGGGGAGAGTACCACATCAAGAAATTACCTGTGGGACAAGAGAATCTGAACAGCAGGCCTTGAGTTCCAGACTTCGCAATAAAATAGTTCACCCAAATAAGAAGGAACCAGAAATGTAATTGTTAAGATGATAAAACAGGGCTGTGTAACACCTACAAAAAAATCATACCAGCTCCCCAGAAATGGATCCAAACCAAGAAGAAATCTCTGAATTGCCAGATAAATAATTCAGAAGGTTGCTTATTAAGCTACTCAAGGAGACACCAGAGAAAGATGAAAAATATCTTAAAGAAAATTTAAAAACAATACAAGATATGGATCAAAATTCTCCAGAGAAGTAAGTCTTATAAGAAAAAGCAATCACAACTTCTGGAAATAAAAGACAAATTTAGAGAAGTACAAACTGCACTGGAAAGTTTCAACACCAAAATAGAACAAGTAGAAGAACAAACTTCAGAGCTTGAAGACAAGGCTTTAGAATTAATCTACTCAAAGACAAAGAGAAAAGATTTTAAAAAATAAACAGTGCTTCATAAACAAAGGAGAGAGAAAGTCTTTTTCAGACAAAGGCTTAGAGAATTCACCACTACTAACCCAGCACTATAAGAAATGCTAAAAAAAAGTTGTAAGTCTTGGAACAAAACCTTAAAATACATAAAAATAGAACCTCCTATATTAGTCTGTTCCCATAGTGCTCTGAAGAAATACCCAATACTGGGTAATTTATAAAGAAAACAGATTTAATTGACTCACAGTTCCACCTGGCTGGAGAGGCCTCAGGAAACTTACAATCATGGTGGAAGGCATCTCTTCACAGGACAGCAGGAAAATGAGTGTTGAGAGAAGGGAGAATACCCTTATAAAACCATCAGATCTCATGAGAACTCACTCACTGTCACAAGAACAGCATGGAGAGAACTGTGTCCATGATTCAGTTATCTCCACCTGGTCCCACCCTTGATACGTGGGGATCATTACAATTCAAGGTGAAATTTGGGTGAGGATACAGAGACAAATCATATTATTCCACCCCAGGCCCCTCCCAAATCTTATGTCTATTAAGTACCAGCTTGGCCAGAGAGACCCCCACCCAGGCAGCACTGAAGGAAACTGAGAGGCAGATACCCAGATAGAACAGCAAAGTGGTTGTTTCTAGGGGACTAGCAGCCTTCTGAGCTGAGAACCTCAGGGGCTAACAGCATTCCAGGCTGAAGGGCCCCAAGTAGACTCTGACCCATGCCATTATTCTCTCTGAAGAGGTGATTATTATTAGCAAACAGATGTTCGGTATTTTCTCATAACACAAATTATGCTCTGTAGGTAGCTGGTGCCTGCTTATCACTGATCACAGACAAATTAAAAGGTATTCTTTATGAGGGAGCCAAGGGGGCAGGGTCAGATATCTTTAAGAATTGTTTTAACCAGTATATGATATTTATATATTATCCTGCCATTTTGAAATGCTCCAAGTAGTTTTCCACTTGGGGAGGGCTGGCTAGGTTTTCCTTGCCATTGTTCTTCCTAGCAAACAGTATATTCTGTCACACACTCAGCATTTCTCAGTAGTCATACACTTAGCATTTCTCAACACATGTCCTTACATTTCAAAACACAATCATGCCCTTCCAATCATGCCCCAAAGTCTTAACTCATTAATTCAAGAGTCTGCAATCCAAAGTCTCATCTGAGACAAGAAAAGCTTTCAAAACTAATCATGTTGAGACTAGGCATGGTGGCTCATGCTTATAATCCCAGAACTTTGGGAGGCCGAGGTGGGCAGATCACCTAAGGTTAGAAGCTTGAGACCAGCCTGGCCAATATGATAAAACCCCATCTCTACTAAAAATACAAAAATTAGCTGGATGCAATGGCACACACCTGTAGTCCCAGCTACTCAGGAGGCTGAGGCAGAAGAATTGCTTGAACCCAGGAGGTGGAGGTCACAGTAAGCTGAGACTGCATCACTGCACTCCAGCCTGGGCAACAGACTCAAACAAAAAAACAAAACAAAACAAAAACCTAATCATGCCTTCCGCAAATCCTCCCAAAGTCTTAACTGATTCCAGATTTAACTCAAAAGTCCACAGTCCAAAGTCTCATCTAAAACAAGGCAAGTCCCTTTTGCCTATTCACCTGTAAAATCAAAAGCAAGTTAGTTACTTCTTAGATACAATGGGGATAGAGGCACTGGGTGAATATACCCATTCTAAAAGAGAGAAGTTGGCCAAAATGAAGGGACCACAGATCCATACAGGTCTGAAATCCAATAGGGCTGTCATTAAACCTTGAAGTTCCAAAATGATATCCTTTGACTCCATGTCTTGCATCCAGGTAATGCTGATGCAATAGGTGGGCTCCCATGGCCTTGGACAGCTCCTCCCCTGTGGCTTTGCAGGGGCAGCCCCTCTCCCAGCTGCTTTCATGGACTGGCATTGAGTGTCTGTGGTTTTTCCAGTTCACAGTGCAAGCTGTCAGTGGATCTACCATTCTGGAGTCTGGAGGATGGTGGCCCTCTTCTCAGATCTCTACTAGGCAGTGCCTCATTGTGAAGGCTTCAACACCACATTTACTCTGCACTGCCCTAGCAGAGGTTTTCCATGACTGCTTTGCCCCTGCAGCAAACTTCTGCCTGGTCATCCAAGCATTTCTACACATCCTCTGAAATCTAGGTGGAGGTTCCCAAACCTGAATTCTTGACTTCTGTGGGCCCATAGGCTCAACACCACATGGGACCTGCCAAGGTTTGGGGTTTGCATCCTCTGAAGCCACAACCAGAGCTGTATCTTGGGCCCTATTAGCCATGGGTGGAGCACCTAAGACACAGGGCACCAAGTCCCTAGGCTGCACATGGCAGGAGGACCCTGGGACCATTTTTAGCTCCTATGCCTCCTTGCCTATGATGGGAGGGGCTGCTGTGAAGGTCTCTGATATGCCCTGAAGACATTTTCCCCATTGTCTTGGTGATTAACATCCGGCTCCTCGTTATGTATAGAAATTTCTGCAGCAGACTTGAATTTCTCCTTAGAGTTTTTCTCTTTTACTGCATCATTAAGCTGCAAATTTTCCAAACCTTTATGCTCTGCTTCTTCTTCAATGCTTTGCTGCTTAGAAATTTCTTCTGCCAGATACCTTAAATCATCTCTCTTAAGGTCAAATTTCCCTAGAACTTTAGGGAAGGGGCAAAATGTTATTAGTCTCTTTGCTAAAGAATCGCAAGAATCACCATTATTCCAGTTCCCAAAAAGTTCCTTATCTCTATCTGAGACTACCTCAGCCTGGACTTGATTGCCCACATCACGAATATCATTTTGGTGAAAGCCAATTAACAAGTCTCTAGGAAGTTCCAAACTTTCTCACATTTTCCTGTCAGAGTCCTGGTCAGTTCCCAGGTTGACTGAAAGCTTTGATGTCAGCACTGATGTGACGCAAAGAGTTTTAAAAAGCAAGTTTGTGCCCACATTGGAGGTGAAACTGAAGCAGGATCAAAAAGTCCTTAAGAATACTGGGCTTGCCTACAGCAGCTCCCAGGCTCTGTACATACCTAAAAGCCATTCCCTGAGGGCCACTCTGTATCAGGCTCATTGCTTATGTCAGGTCATGATGCCTCATCCAAAGACCCAAATCACACCACAGTTTTGAAAGTGATAAAGTCAAACACTCACAGGACAAATGTACCAAGGAGACAAAAGGGAAGGAATAAGGAAACCAGAAACCGGAGGAGAGTTCTATGTCTCTTGCTGCAGCCCTAGGTCATCAGAGAGAGCTGCAGAAGTACTCCAGTGATTCTGAGAGCACCAGAAGAACTGACAATGGTAGATTTCCAAATTATCAGAAGCTGGAAGAGTTGAGGGCAGGGGAGCCAGGTTACTTCAGCAGCAAAGTAGTGCAGAGGGTGCAAGAGTTCTTTGACAGCAACAGGAACTTCCTGTACAGAATTTGAACCAGGACTTGACTTGTGGAGATGCCTCGTGAAACACAGTTGACCAAGTATTAACATATATGGAGCAACCTTGATTTCCATGTGTGGACAGGCCAGCTTGGATTAGGAAGACGTGACGAGCCTGGACTGTGGGAGGAAAAAGTTGTTTTGGTAGATTAAAATTTCCTGTAGCAGGGCTCCCAGAATGAACTCTGTAGAGCTTCAGTTACTTACCCTTCTTGCTTAGGCTCTATGTATGTTGAAAACCAGCCTGTGTCGCATGTGTTATTATAATTTTTTGTGGTACTTTCAATATGTGTTTGCAAGTGGGAAAGTGGGAAAAAAGAGGGGATGTCAACACCCCACTTTAAACAATGGACAGATCATCCACACAGAAAATCAACATAGAAACACTGGATTTTGACTACTCATCAATGAAAAATATCCCATGTTCATGGATTGGAAGAATTAATATTTTTTAAATGTCATACTACTCAAAGCAATCTATAGGTTCCATGCAATCCCTATCAAAATACCAATGACATTCTACACAAAAATGAGAAACAATTCTAAAATTCATATGGAATCACAAAAGACCCCAAATAGCCAAAGGCATCTTGAGTAAAAAAACAAAGCTGGAGGCGTCATACTCCCTGACTTCGAAATATACTACAAAGCGAGCTGCATAGTACAGATGGGATCACCCACCACTTTTAAGGAAGAGGCTCATATACAAAGACTGGAAAAGAAATAGAGAGCTACAGTCATGAAGGGGCCACATGGAAAGGGACAGCAGACATCTCACTGGTAACTCATATATAGAGGTGGGAATACACTCTTCAATATCTTGACACAGGCTAGGGAGTGTTCTTTTGTCCACACCTAAGAACCTTGACTGGGGGACTTCAGCCAAGACAGCTGAATAGGAACAACTCCAGAGAGCAGTTCCCAGTGACAGAGACCCAGAAGGCAAGTGATCTCCACATTCCCAAACGAGGTACCAGGTTCATTTCAATGGGACTGGTTGGACAGTGGGAATAGCCCAGAAAGGGTGAACTGAAGCAGGGTGGGAGAAGCCCAAAGAGGGCTAACAGAAGCAGGGTGGGGCACTGCCCCACCTGGGAAGTGCAACTGGCCCAGAAGATTGGAGACCTTACCCCTGCAGCACTCCGGTCCAGATATTGTGCTTCCCCCATAGCCTCTGCAACAGAGGTATACAAGGCTGGTTCAACATATGCAAATCTATAAATGTAATCCATTATATAAACAGAAACAAAGACAAAAACCACGTGATTATCTCAATAGATGCAGAGAAGGCCTTGAACAAAATTCAACAGCTCTTTATGCTAAACACCCTCAATATATTAGGTACTAATGGAACATATCTCAAAATAATAAAAGCTATTTATGACAGACCAACAGCCAATATTATATTGAATGGGCAAAAACTGGAAGCATTTCCTTTTAAAACTGGCATTAGATAAGGATGCCCTCTCTCACCACTCCTATTCAATATAGTATTCCAAGTTCTAGCCAGAGCAGTTAGGCAAGAAAAAGAAATAAAGGGTATTAAATTAGGAAATGGAAGTCAAATTGTCTCTATTTGTAGATGACATGATCATACATTTAGAAAACCCCATCGTCTCAGCCCAAAACCTTCTTAAGCTGATAAGTAAATTGAGCAAAGTCTCAGTATATAAAATCAATGTGCAGAAATCACCAGCATTCCTATACACCGATAGCAGACAGAGAGCCAAATCATGAGTGAACTCCCATTCACAATTGCTACAAAGAGAATAAAATACCTAGAAATACAACTAACAAAGGACGTGAAGGACCTCTTCAAGGAGAACTACAAACCACTGCTCAAGAAAATAAAAGAACACAAACAGATGGAAAAACATTCCATGCTCATGGTTAGGAAGAATCAATATCATGAAAATGGCTATACTGACCAAAGTTATTTACAGATTCAATGCTATCCCCATCAAGCTACCATCGACCTTCTTCACAGAACTGGAGAAAACCACTTTATACTTTATATGGAACCAAAAAGGAGCCCACATAGCCAAGACAATACTAAGCAAAAAGAACAAAGCTGGAGGCATCACGTTACCAGACTTCAAATTATACTACAAGGCTGCAGTAATCAAAACAGTATGATACTGGTACCAAAACAGAGATATAGACCAATGGAAGAGAACAGAGGTCCCGGAAGCAATGCCACACACCTATAACCATCTGATCTTTGACAAACATGACAAAAACAAGCAATGGGGAAGGGATTCCCTGTTTAATAAATGATGTTGAGAAAACTGGCTAGCCATATTCAGAAAGCTGAAACTGAATCCCTTTGTGACACTTTATACAAAAATTAACTCCAAATCAATTAAAGATTTAAACATAAGACCTAACACCACAAAAATCCTAGAAGAAAACCTATGCAATACCATTCAGGACATAGGCATAGGAAAGGACTTCATGACTAAAACACCAAAAGCAATGGCAACAAAAGCCAAAATAGACAAATGGGGTAATTAAACTTAAGAGTTTCTGCACAGGAAAAGAAACAATCATTAGAGTGAACCAACAACCAACAGAATGGGAAAAAGTTTTTGCAATCTATCCATCTGACAAAGGGCTACTATCCAGAAACCACAAAGAACGTAAACAAATTTACAGGAAAAAAACACACAACCCCATTAAAAAGTGGGCAAAGTATATGAACAGATGCTTTTCAAAAGAAGACATTTCTGCTACCAAGAAACATGAAAAAATGCTCATCATCACTGGTCACTAGAGAAATGCAAATCAAAACCACATTGAGATATCATCTCATGCCGATTAGAATGGCAATCATTAAAAAATCTGGAGACAACAGATGCTGGAGAGGATGTGGAAAAAAAAGAACACTTTTATACTGTTGGTGGGAGTGTAAATTAGTTCAACCATTGTGGAAGACAGTGTGGTGATTCCTCAAGGATTTAGAAATAGAAATTCCGGGGTGGGGGGAAATAAAAAAAATAAAAATAGAAATTCCATTTTACCCAGCAATCCTATTACTGCATATATACCCAAAGGATTAAAAATTATTCTATTATAAAGACATATGCACACATATGTTCATTGCGGCACTGTTTACAATAGCAAAGACCTGGAACCAATCCATATGCCCATCAATGATAGACCAGACAAAGAAAATATGGCACATATACACCATGGAATACTATGCAGCCATAAAAAAATGACAAGTTTGTGTCCTTTGTAGGGACATGGATGAATCTGGAAACCATCATTCACAGCAAACTGACACAAGAACAGAAAATCAAACACCCCATGTTCTCACTCATAGGCAGGTGTTGAACAATGAAAACACATGGGCATAGGGAGGGGAACATCACACACTGGGGTAAGTTGAGGGGTGGGAGGCTAGGGGAGGGACACCAGGGAGCAGAGAGACTGGGGAGTGAAAACACTGAGAGAAATGCCTGATGTAGGCAATGGGGGAGTGGGGACTGCAAACCACCATGGCACGTGTGTACCTATGCAACAACCCTGTGGGATGTGCACATGTACCCCAGAGCTTAAAGTACAATTAAAAAAATAATTATATATGTGTGTGTGTGTGTGTGTGTGTGTGTGTGTGTGTATACATATGCATATATATACATATATACACACACACACATATATATGTATGTATGTATATATTACAAAGCTATAGTAACCAAAGATGCATACTACTTGCATAAAAAGAGAAACATAGACCTGTGAAACAGAATTGAGAGCTCAGAAATAAATTTCTGCATCTATAGCAAAATGATTTGTGACAAAGTTTCCAAGAACACACATTAGGGAAAGGACAGTCTGTATAATAAATGGTGGTAGGGGGCCAAGAGCAGTGACTCATGCCTATAATCCCAGCACTATGTGAAGCTGAGTTGGGCAGATCACTTGAGGTCAGGAGGTCAAGGCCAGCCTGGCCAGTATGGTAAAATCTATCTCTACACAAATATAAAAATCAGCCAGGACTGGCGGTACACACCTGTAATCCCAGCTACTAGGGAGGGTGAGGCAGGAGAATCACTTGAACCTGGGAGGTGGAGGTTGCAGTGAGTCGAGATTGCACCACTGCACTTCAGCCTGGGGGCACAGAGCAAGACTCCATCTCCAAATAAATAAATAAATAAATAAAGTTAAGAAAACTGGTCATTCATTTGCAAAATGAGTATAGATGCCCATCTCTGACCCTATACAACGATCAGCTCAGAATGAATGTATTGTAACTTGAGAAGACCTAAAAGTAAATTGTGAAACTATGAAACTACTAGAAAAAAAATTAGAGGAATCATTGTATAACACTGGACCAGGCAAGAGTTTTTTGGATAAGACCTCAAAAGCATGGTCGACAGAAACAAAAATAGACAAACTAAAAGTTTCTGCTCTGCAAAGAAAACAATTTACAGAGTGAAGAGACAACCTCTTCAGAGAAAACATTTGCGAACTACAAATCTGAAAAGGGATTAACTTCCAGACTATATAAAGAACCCAAACAACTGAATAACCAAAAAACAAATAATGTGATTTTTAAATGGGCAAAAGAGCTTAGTGGACATTTCTCAAAAAAAGACATACAAATCAATGGTCCACAGTTATATTAAAATATGTTCAACATCACTAACTATAAGGGAAATGTAAATCAAGGCCACAATGATATATCAACTTGCTCCAATTAGAATATCATCAAGAATACAAAAGAAAAACAAGTGTTAGCAAGGATATGGAGAACAGGGGACTCTTGTACACTGTTGGTGAGAAACTGAATTGGTATAACCATTATGGAAAACAGTATGATGATTCCTCAAAAAACAAAAAATGGAACTACCACATTATCCAGCAATGTCACTGCTGGATATTTAACCAAAGGATATAAAATCAGTAGGTTGAAAATATATCTGCACTTTCATGGTTACTGTGGCACTATTCAAAATAGCCAACACATAAAATCAACCTAAATGTCCAATAAGAGATGAGAAGATAAAGAAAATGAAGTATATATGGAATACCATTCAATCTTCAGAAAGAATGAAATGTTGACATTTGTGACAACATTGATGAACCTGGAGGACTTTGCATTAAGTGAAATGAGACAGACACAGAAAGACAAATAATATATGATCTCACTCATTTATGGAAACTGAAAAGTTGATCTCATACAAATAGAGAGTAAAACAGCAGTTATCAGAGACTGGAGAGGACAGGATCAAGGCAGATTGGCCAACAAGTGCAAAGTTACAATTAGACAAGAAGAATAAGTCCTTATGTTGTATTGCACAGTAGGGTTACTATAGTTAATAATATATATTGAGTATATTGAAATAAGTAGAAGAGAGGATTTTCAGTGTTCTCACCATGAAAAAATGGGAAATGTTTGAAATGATGGATATGCTAATTACCCTAATTTGATCATTTACATAATTTATACATGTATTGAAACATCACATTGTGCCCCATAAATATGTGTAATTATTATGTGTCAATTAAAATGACACAATTAAGATGACACAAATAATGTGTGCTCTGGTTGTCTAATGTAGTGATGTCAGTTGGTGACACGAGAATAAATTCCTGAGTACTGTGCATATGAATCATCCTACTTGAGTGGCAGGAAGTCATATAATTAACATACACAATACAATTTAGAGAACCTGGGGCCCTAAAAAATAAATAACGGAGACCTTTGCTGCTGAACAGCCACAGTTAAGTTTTATGTGAATCATACCTAAGACAAAAGTAATAATTATCAAGAGCTTATCAAGGGTCTGGCACTGTCATCACCACTTGACATACACATGTACCTCAATCATCAAAGCAATTTTGGAGCAGAATTATGTAGCAGAATTGTTAAATTCAAGTCTCATTCCAAACACTTTTTTCTTCTTTTTTTATGTATTCATTGTTAATACACAGTAGATGTAAAGGATACAGAAGTGAAAAGGTAAAAAATGACATAAAATAAAAAGTAAGTCACTCTCCTATCTTCATCCTCAGATACACAGTTCCTCTCTCAACTGAAAATCACTTTGTTAGTATATGTGTACTTGTAGAGATCTATTGCCAACTATAATGGTGGAACATTTTCTTTCTCATTTCAGTTTTATTAGTTTTGCCTCATGTTTTTTGTCAATCTGTTTGCAGGTTCATGAACGTTTAGTGTTGTTAAACTGCTACACCCCAGTGAGTTTAAACAGAAGCGCCACACTCTGAGTTTGTTGAGAGTCCACTTCAATGGCTGGTGTCCAAGAGTCAGCCAGAGCTCAAACCTCTTGGCCCAGAACAAAGGGCAGTCAACATTTTTATATCAGTTTAGGGTCAGGGGGTGGTAAGCAGATTATTACAGAAGCAGAAGGAGCAGGTTAGGGGAAGAGGGTGGTGCCTAACAACAAAATTCTATTTAAAGTTGTTTTTCACTGAGGATGTGGGATAGGCAGTTACACAGTTGCAGGTACAGGATGTATGGGCCAGTGGGCCCTGTTTCTCAGAAAATTGGTTACAAAGATACCAGGTTTCTGAGACTATAAAGCTCTCGGAACAGAATGCCCGACATAGCTAAGGGTGGGTAAAATGGAGTCAGCAGGATTGTTTAAAATGTATTCATCACAGCCAAGCTAGGGTATTTCAGTATCTTCTCAGAGAATAGACTCTTATATCATTACATAATGCTCCTTCATATACCTAATAACCTTTCTCGTTCTAAAATACACTTTGTGTGATATTAATGTGGCTCTTTCAAGTTTCTTTCGATGAGTAACAGCATTGTATTTATTCCTCCATCCCATTACTTTTAACTTATCTGTGTTTTATATTTAACAGAGATTCCTTGCCAACAACATTTACTTGGGTCTTGTTTTATTTTTTTAATCAACTCTAACAATCTTTGTCTTTTAGTTGATATATTTAGACCACTAACATTTAAAGTGATTATTGACATAAAAGGATTAATATCTATTGTCTTTATAACTATTTTCTATTTGTTACATTGGTTCCTTGTTTTTTGTTCTTTCCCCACTGCTCTGGACTGAGTGCGGCTTCCCTCAAATTCATATGTTGAAGTCCTAATCCCTAACATGATGGTATTTGGAGATAGAGCCTTTTAGAGTTAGTTAGGGTCAGATAAGGCCATGAGAGCAGTGCCCTCACAAGAAGAGATGCCGGAGAGCTTGCTCTCTCCATTTATCTCTCTACCATGTGAGGACAGAGAGAGTTAAGAAGCTATCTGCAAGCCAGAAAGCAAGCCTTCAACAGAGGTGAAGACCAGCTATATCTTCCTGGTCTCAGATTTCCAGCCTCCAGAACTATAATAAAGTCATTTATATTACAATACATTGTTATGGTAGCCCTAGCTAACTAAGGCTACTTTTTATCCCACCTGGATACGGGGAGGTTTGATTCACTGGGAGCATTATTGTGAAAATCTATCTTAGTCCTTCTGTTGGCCCCATGGATTCACATTTCTTCCACATACAAGACTTACTAACCACCTCTGAAGAACCCCAAAATCTCATCCCATCACTGCATAAGGCTTAAAGTCCAGGCTATGGAAATCTGGGTGAGGTCCTGATGCAAATGAGGCTTCTTGGGTGAAATTTCTCAAGAACAGCATTTTGAAGCTCTTCTTAAGCCATGGATCTGTGAACTAAGTAGTTATTTTCATGCCACAAATCCAAAATATATTGGTGAGATGGGAAAAAGATAACTTCAACCAGATACTCACATTCCAAAGAGGGAGCAAAAGAGGCATCATAGCAGTCACTGATTTATAACAATTATGCACTCCTGCCAGGCACATGTCAAAACCCACAACTCTGAGGTCGGGAATGTTCGTTACAGAGGTCAGCTCTGTTTCTTACCAGTGGTTCCTTAATGCTTTATTTTCCTTAGCGTTGTCTTTGATTTTTGGCCATTTTAATACAACATGAATTTGCTTAAATTTGGTAGCGCTTCCTGAATCTTCACCTTTAGACAATTTAACATAGTTATGTCCATAGATGTTCCTTCTGCCTCATCCTCTCTCTTCTCCATTTCTGAAATTTCAATTATACAAAACTTTAATCTACTCACTCAGTCTCATGCTGTTCTTCCATTTTCATTTGCTTTTTGATACTTGTGACTTTCTCAGAAATCTTGTTAACAGTAACAGAGCCAGAGCAAGAACACTCAGTTGAGCTGCGATGTAGTGGAATATCAAGTACTTGTTCCAGATGAGTTTGTAGACTCCTCGGACCATTAGGTGTGAGGGAATAGAAGGCTGAATTTACTCTTGAGTAACAGCTAATGGTATGCTGTTGCTCGAAAGAGAGAGAGAAACCATTTGGATATTAAACAAAAGGAAGGTCCATTATTAAAAAAAGAGTGGGGGAATATGGAAGGGAACAAGGTTCATAGAGGGGAGTATTGCATAGAACCTGGGTTTTTAGAAATATTAGCACTTCTCTTATTCTCAATTCAGCATCCTTAGTCCAGACAAATATTCCTAGACATTGTAGTTCAACATACTATATCATCATCCAGTTTTTATCATTACCCAACTAAAGAAGAAAAAACGAAAACATGGATAAAGAGGGAATACATACATGGAACTTCTCTCCCTCTCTCTCACTTTATCAATATTCAGTAATTTAGAACAGGAAAACTTTCATGAGATTTCCCTGCTTATGCACAGCTACTCTAAAACACATGCCCCAAGAATGTGCTGAATTTGCTGCATAGTCTTATGCCCTCACTATGTACAACTAAATGAGGATTTTAGTAGGCAAGGGAGTGGAGTAAGTGTGCTGTAAGCCAGCTATTAGTACTTCCCAAATAACCACTTTCTGCTTATTAAAAGATGATGAAGCAAACCAGTATCTTATAGGATAGTGATTTGGTAGGAAAGTAAAGGGACTCCTTCACTCAAATGAAAACAAAGGAATTCTGAATTCTTCTGAAAAATAAGACTTTACTAGCACAAAGAATATATTCAAGATTAGTGTTTTAAAACAGATAAAATAGGTAAAGGAACAAAACAACAAACAAACAAACAAATCCTTGAAAGATACTATAGCAAAAAAGGTGCTGCACTTACAGGCCCAGCAATCTGTACCAAATATGTCACTTACACACTTTGTGACCTTTGGCCAAATATTTACACACAATAAACCTCAAATTTTACAGTTTTAAAGCAGAGAGAGAGATGCAGGCAAACTCTACCTCAATTACTATTTTAGTAAAAGGATAAAGCAAGAGAGAGCACATGAAGGTACTTTGTAAATCTCTGAGCAACACTGTGCAAATGTAAGACATTATTTTTGTATTGATATCTATTATGAGAAAAATAAAAGATTAATTCAAGACATATTGCATAGTTATGAAAAACTCCGTCCCTTAAGATATGCAGTTAATTTTAAGGGTCCTCATTGCTATAGGCATGAACATTTAATCAGTTACTGGAAGAAGAAAAAAAAAAAAATCCAAAAGAGCTTTGCCTAACAAAAACCAATAAAACAAAGTCATGCCATGTTTCCTTCTCAATCTTCTTTCAGCATTCTTTCACCTTTCCTAGCTGCATGCTTTGCATATTTGGAGTTTTAGGCCATTGAAAATATGCATATTTGTTGAATGGAAATGATGCAACAGAAATAGATGCCATTATAGTGGTTGGTAAAAATCTGGCTTAAGGGACAATATCTACAGTCAAATGTGCAGCTAACCCAGTAAAGCCTGGTTTGCTCTGTTATAGAAAAGGCATGCTAAATTTGCATGAGAG
Organism: Cebus imitator; assembly: GCF_001604975.1. NCBI lineage: Eukaryota > Metazoa > Chordata > Mammalia > Primates > Cebidae > Cebus > Cebus imitator. Next base: position 608,005 of record NW_016107533.1, read on the forward strand.
TAAAGAACATTCTTTCCCTGAGGACTCTGTCACTTCTGCAGATACACCTCACTGGTTTTATCTTTCAAGTCAAATCTTTAAAACAAGAGACAGGAAATCATTGGTACAGGGATAGAAAATTTGGAGGTTACCATAAAAGAAACTTAATTTTTTAGCTTTTTTACATTGTTGCAAGTGTAAGCACAAAATAGGAATGCAAATTTTCTTGCTTAGTTAGCAATGTCCTATTTTCCTTAGCTACTCTTAAAGACTAAGTAAGAACACCTTTATGTCATTCTCCTTCCTGATTCTAAAAATAGTGGGCAAAAGTAATTTCACAGTGATAATATAAAAATAACTGCCATTTATTGAGCACCTACTTTAGACCAGTATCTATTACATAATGTCTTATTACATTATTACACTTTGGGGGCATTCCAGGCAGATTTCATCTCATTTACAAATAAGAAAACCAAGTTTCAGAAGGTTAAATAATTTAAACAGGAAACACAACTAGTAAGTGGCAAAGCACAAAATAAAACAAACAAACAAAATACCTTATGGAATGATGGAATTACTCTTTACTTGCTAGGAAAATTTGTTAACCGGGTAACATGGCATTTGCGGAATGGGAATACTGCTTTATTTAATTTCTTGATAACTGAAGAATAATCAGAAAATATGCTGTTATAACAATTGACACTAAATATCTGCTCATAATATCCACTTTTCTTCTCTTTTGTGTAGTGGATGCAGCCAGTTTCAAACCTTTCGGAATAAAGACGGGCTGACAGAGTAGGAAAAATGGGAAGGAAAGAGAGAAGAGGGAAGAAGAGAAGGGGCGAAAGAAGAAACTAAAACATAATTGATTTTTTTTATTATTTCAAAACATCAGGTCATTATTTTATACATGATTTCTATATGTGATTGAATGAGATGCAGGGCATTGAGGTAATTCTATTGTGGAACCTTGTTTTATTTCAGGACTTTTCAGTTGCAAGAGAAAAAAATCCCAAATCAAACCAGTTTTGTTAAACAGTGGGATGGTGGGGGAGATTAAGGGTGATAGCTCATGTAATTAATTGGGAAGTCCACAAAAAGAAGCTAATTTGTTGTTGTTGTTTTGTTTTGTTTTGCCACAGCCAGAGCTAGGAATTCAAATATCATTTTCTGTCCCCTTGCTCTCTTAGTTTTACTTTTCTTAATGGTACCTTAATTCTTGGGCAGGTCTTTTCCATGTCAGAGAAGATGTCCACCTATACTTTCAACTTTAGATTCTCCTTATAGCTATAATGCTAGTTAGTATTCCAGAGAAAAAGCCACACTCCTCTTTTCACAATATCCCTATTAGTCTGCCAAGTGAATGTTGTCTTTACTTGGATTGTGTACCCAAGACTGGACCAATCTCTGTGTCCAGCAGAAGAGAGCATTCTGACTAGCCAGCTCATGTTTTCTATCCCTTATGTGGGAGAGGAACATGATTGACGTTTTCCTGCCTATGTCCAAAAAACGGTATGCATGGCAGAGAAAAAAAAGCAGCAGATATCTGCTGAAACTGCCTAGATATTTTCAGTTTCCTAACAGCTTCCCCTGACATTTTCCTCTTTTCTTCTCAAAGCCAACAAGGAAAAATGAAAAGATAATTGAACAACTTGTGCTAGTTATGTTGAGATTAGTAAAGTTCTGAATGGGTTTTACTTTGTACCATCCCAAAGCAAAGAAGAATGAGACATTTAGTTTATTAAGATGGGGGTACAATGAAAGGAGGTGCTCCCTCTTCCCTTGTTCCTGCTTATTCACTTGAATAAGCCACCAGCTGGCCAAAGTAGACAACCACTTTCTTGTTGCTTGAAGCCTTTGAGCACCAGTTGTTTTCTCATCTGTTCAAAATATGCAAAGAAAATAACTAACCCTGAAGAAAAAAAAAAGGCTCTCACCAATGTATATAATAACTAAATGTAGCAAACCAAAATAAAATCTGGAGAAAAGGTTTTGATCAAAAAAAAAAAAAAAAAAAAAAAATGGTCTTCCTAGGTGTTGGCAAACTTTACTTTGAATACAACATTGTAAATTTGGTACATTTCAATGACTTATGGGTACTAGGACATCAGCCGTGTAATTGGCAGTTTCCGGGTGTTATGTAATATGCCCCTGCTCAGAAACTAGAACCTGAGATGATTCTCAACAGGAAGCATAGATATACAAAATTACCTTAAAGATACTAGCGTCAGGTATGCCAGGATTGGCTGTTATATATTAAAATCTTGTATATATTATATATATATATATATAAGGATTTTCTTTATACATATAAAAATTTTGTCGGAAAGGTACTGATCTGCTATGGAAGCAAGATGAGAAATGAAAATTTTGGTATTATTCATCTAAGAAGTCTCTGGATAAGAGGGTCTTTGAATAGAGTATTTGACTGGTTGGTTCCTGTATTATTGAGATGATGGCCATACAGCAGAAGGATTATGGGCTTCATAACCAGATAAGTCTTTCATCCACCATACAAATATTTTCTTAGCACCTACTATGTGCCAAATACCTTTTCTAGACAGTGTGTGTCAGTGAGCAAAACAGAGAGCCCCTACTCTATGTAACAGATGACAATAAGCATTGATCATAACAGGTAAATTTTATAGTATTTCAGAAAGAAAATACTACAAAAATGAAAACAAGAAACAACATATAATTAATCTGAATGATCAAGGAGTTTTTGTTGAAAAGTGATATTTGAGAAATGATCTGAAGATGGCAAGTGAGTCTGCAAGTGGTTATCTGAGGGAGAATACTCCATGCAGGGAATGGCTACAACAACTGCCTCAAACATAGGAACATTACTGGCATAAATTTCAAGGCCAGGATGACAGGAGTTGAGTGAAGACATAGAAAGGCAGCAAGAGATACAATCAAAAGAAGAGGTTACTGTTGGCCATTGTAAGAACGCCTGCAGTAATTTGAGTGTGAGATGACAGTGGCAGGGTCTGGGGTGGTAGTAATGAAAGTGGTGGAAGTCAAATTCTGATAGTAATTAAAGTAGTAGGAAGTCATATTCTGGATGTATTTCAGAAGGAGAGAAAATATTGTTTATTGAAAGACTGGATGTGGAGTGTAAGAGAGACAACTGTCAAGAATGACTCCAAGGCTTTTGGCCTGAAAGGTTCCAGGCATTACTAGCCATGTCTTCATTGGTAGTTTACTTTATCTCTCAGTTTTCTCCATGGTAAAATGGGGCTCAAATGGTACCAAATGCACAGAATGTTTGGGAAGCTATTAAATGAGATACTGTTTGCAGAGCATCTGGCACATGGTAGACACTAAACCAGTTGTTATTATAAACCACTTCCCTTTTGTGACTCACTCATCAAGCCAACTTCAGAATATGATTTAGCCTTCTCTCCTGACTTCAGAGGAAGGCTATGTCAGCCAGAAAACACAAGAATCTAGGAACCTAGTCCACTCAGCAGCTGTTTTTATTGTAAATGTAGTTAGTCCATTGAGTCTTTCTGAGTTCCCATACTCTCAGTACAACCCTGAGAGATCAATCTCTTCCTAGTAGTTGGAAGATTCTGAGCTAGTGGAGCCTATATCTGTACTGCAGAGTTTTCTCCCAAATTTGACCACTTCAAGAACCTTTTAGTGGACAATCAGTCTCTCTTAAACATATCCTGAATCTATTAGGAGTTTTTCTTTAATCAAATTACAGTAGACATCTAAAATTGAGACTTACCTAGAAATTTTGGGAAATTTATCAACAGCATTACTTTAATTTCAGTCAACTAGATTTAGAGACACTGGTTGTACTCTGTAGTGTAAAAATTTGAAGAAATTTTTTCAAAGGCATTTATTATATCAAAAAAAGTTAATGTAATGTGATTATATTAAACTTACAAGAACAGCTACCATTTCTTGAACATCTACCATGTAACAGGCACTATATTCAACATTTTACATTGCGTAACCTCATTGAGCCCTCAACACAATCCTTCAAGGGACCATTAGTTTAGTTTGGGCAGGCAGGGTCTAGTCCCCAGTGCCTGCATATGGTTCATAAGCAATAAAGACACTTGCAGAGCCAGGTTTCTCTACTACCTTAGACCACGTTTTTATTGTTTCCATTTGTTTGTTTATCTAGTAGAGAGGAGAGGAGGTTGTTTTGTTTTGTTTTGCTTTGTCTATTATTCACTATCATGCAAGTGATAGGTCATGTTTACCTTTAGCTCTTTTTTGCTTGTTTATTACTCTTTGTTTACTGATCTACTCTTTGCCCCTAATCAGACTTCAGAGCACTGGAAATGGGAAAAAAAAACCAGAAGTAGCTGCAATTTCCAAAATATGCTCTGCAGAGCCTCAGGCTTACAAGTGGCTACCTTAAAAATGAAACCTCACCTAAAGAAAGTCTCACAGTAAAGAAAATAGTTTTAATTAAGTTTCATCTAGTGGTTTCCAATAACTACTGACATTCCTGAAACTAGTTCTAAGCAGCAAATAGTAAAAAAAAAAAAAAAAACAGAGAGAATCTCCTTGTTTCTCAATTCAAACTGCTGAAAATCTTTGCAATCCAAGGCAGAAAAGTGAGTAATGATGCTGTTTGTCGGGATGACAGATCAAGCATTAAATTTAGAATCTGAATTGAAAAGCTGCTCATGCAGAATACAGGGCAGCTTCAAGAATATGCCTTAAAATTCTGTCACTCATATCTGTCCTTGTATGATAGCATGGTGTCTGGGGGTGGCTGAACTGGCATTTGCCTCTTCACCTCTCACCCCTGTCCAACCTACACATATTCTAACCCCATAAGAACCACATTTCACATTCAGATAAATGAGAACCAACACATGAAAAGGCAGCAAGCCTCACCTTATTGTTACCCATCTTCAGGAAGAGCTTAAAATGATTTTTTTATTTCAGTCGTTTTGGGGGAAGGTGGGTTTTTGTTACATAGATAGTTTCTTTAGTGGTGATTTCTGAGATTTTAGTGCACTTTCGTCACTCAAGCAGTGCACACTGTACCCAAAATGTAGTATTTTATCCCCCACCCCCTTTCAACCTTCCCCACTGAGTCCCCAAAGTCCATTACATCATTCTTATGCTTTGGTGTCCTCAAGCTTAGCTCCCACTTTTAAGTGAGTACATACAATATTTGGTTTTCCATTCCTGAGTTACTTCATCCAGAACAAAGGCCTCCAGCTCCTTCCAGGTTGCCGCAAAAGACATTATTTTGCTCCTTTTTATGGCTGAGTAGCATTTCACGGTGTATATATGCCATATTTTATTTATCCACTCATTGGTCCATTGGCACTTAGGTTGGTTCTGCATTTTTGCAATTGTGAATTGTGCTGTTATAAATATGTATGCACATGTATCTGTTTTATATTAATATAATGACTTCTTTTCTTTTTGATAGATACCCAGTAATGGGATTGCTGGATCAAATTGTAGTTCTACTTTCAGTTCTTTAAGGAATCTCCATACTATTTGTATGGAGTGGTTGTACTAATTTACATTCCTACCAGCAGTGTTGAACTGCTCCCTTTTCACCACATCACCACATCAATGCCAATATCTACTCTTTTTTTGACTTTTTAATTATGGCCATTCTTGCAAAAGCAAGGTGGTAATAGAGGTGCAAAAGTAATTGTGGTTTTGCATTAAAAGTAATAGCAAAAAACACAATTACTTTTGCACCAACCTAGTATCTTATTATGGTTTTGATTTGAATTTCCCTGATGATTAGTGGCTTTGAGCATTTTTTTTTTCATGTTTGTTGGCTGTTTGTATATCTTTATTTTTAGAAATCCTACTGAAACTATTCCAAAAGATAGAGAAAGAAGAAATCTTCCCTAAATCATTCTTGAAATAGTTTTTTTATGAAAAGGAAGCCACCTTCCCAAACCACTTCTCACCAATTCCTGCCAATAATGGCAGAAAGTACAATACTTGGCTAGGCTCCTCTACCTGTGGTCCCACTCCTTGTTCCACCCCCAATCTGACCCACTCTTAAACCCCACTGTGAATACCAGGTCAGTTACTACCGACAGCGCCCACTACTTGGCTTCTGGTAGTCCTGTTTCTGCAGTATTGGAATCAAATTATCAATTTAAATTAAAGATTTTATTAATTTAACTTAATGACTAGGTTAGTTAATATCTGGGAGGGCTTTTGTTATTTGAAAGAAACACTTACCATCACTTTTATTTTATTTAATGTCCAATTCATTGAACTCATATCTCATTTCCAAAACTATGAAAATTAAATTTCTTTAAACAGTTAAACATTGATTAAAGCCTTACTTAATTAAAATCTCTTCAATGATTTAAACAATAATTATAAATCTACTATCACTAATTCTTTTGAATATGTTTAAACTCCAAAACCAAGAGACAAAATGTGTATAAATCCAATGAGTAAAAAATTTATTGCTACACCTACACCTATTTTTGTAAAAAGTTAGACTGAGTTTGCTTTTTCTCAGTATTTCTCCATTATTTTATATTTTTCTCATTTTTGTTTTTATACCTTCTTTTATTGTAGCATGTTTTTGAAAATGAACGTGCTTCCTCCTTCTCCAGTTAACATCTCAGATTTGTTGAGGTTCCAGGATTTGGATAACCAACTAATTGCTTTTTGGCTAGGCAAAGAATCTACCTACCTCTCCCAAAATGAGTCACATGTGAGCTACTAGTTATCTAGTTAGCTCTCTGAGTTGTTTGTTTGTTTTGCTTTTTATAGTTAAACTTTATATTTTAGCTCACTCAGACTTCTTTTTTTTTTTTTTAAGACAGAGTCTTGTTCTGTCGCCCAGGCTGGAGTGCGGTGGCACAATTTCACCTCACTGCAACCTCTGCCTCCCAGGTTCAAGTGATTCTCCTGCCACAGCCTCCTGAGTAGCTGGAACTACAGGGGCGCACTACCACACCAACTGAATTTTTGTATTTTTAGTAGAGACAGGGTTCCACCATGTTGGCCAGGATGTTCTCAATCTCTTGACCTCATGATCCACCTGCTTTGGCCTCCCAAAGTGCTGGGATTATAGGTATGAGCCTCTGCGCCCCGTCACTAAGACTTTTTAACTTCATTTTTCCACCTAGGATTTTTGCAACCTAGCATCTCACGTTCTCTTCTGTATTTCTTCTTCAATCTTGCATGGCCAGTGTTTTATAACTGATCACATCATTTTGTATAGACCTGGACTACTAACATTATCGGAAACTCACATATGTTTTGTTATAGCATATTATTAGAGGCACCATTGAGGTTTCCCCTCATAGAAAATAAGGCATAGGGCTTGCTTAGTTGTTTATTCCTATACCTCTTGTTAGTTAATTTGCAATCTTAGTGCCCGTAGTGTTGATTTTTGTCTACTTGGTTATTGCTTGAACCAAACATTCTGAAATGTGTGGGACCCTGTTGTATCCAGTTGTTCAATGTACCCACTAATACCGAAAGTTCTTGGTCCAGTCACTACACTTCTTATGTCTATTTGACTCACTCACTTCTTAATTACATAGAATAAAAGAAATGCATATCTATACTTTATACATATAAATTTAATAATAAATCAAGATACTCATATATAAATATTACCCACTAATTCAAGACAATACAACAAATATCATTAAATTTTTCTTTGTTCTCACTTATAAGTGAGAACTGAACGATGAGATCACATGGTCACAGTAATGGGACACACACACTGGGACCTGTCAGGGGGTGGCATAGTGGGGGGGTAGGATAGCATTAGGAAAAATACCTAATGCATACTGGGCTTAATACCTAGGTGATAGGCTGATCTGTGCAGCAAACCACTATGGCACATGTTTACCTATATGTAACAAACATGCACATTCTGCACATGTACCCCAGAACTTAAAATAAAAATAAACATTAATTTTTTTTCTCTTTAGTAATTATTGTGCCCTTTATATTGATATTTCTTAAATTTTCTTTCCTTTTATTTTTTTTTTTTTTGGTGAGTCTGGCTCTGTTGCCCAGACTAGAGTGCAGTGGTGTGGAGTACATGTGCACACTGCCACACCCAGTTAATTTTTTGTATTTTAGTAGAGACAGGGTTTCACCATGTTGCCTAGGCTGGTCACGAACTCCTGAGCTCAGGAAATCTGCCTGCCTCAGTATCCCAAAGTGCTGGAATTACAGGTGTGAGCCACTGCATCCAGCCAACATTTCCTAAATTTTTAAGAATTTAAAAATACTTATTTCCATTAATTCAAGTTGGATTGTCACAACTTGGTCAAAAGGAGCTTCATTAAGCTGCCCTTTAATTTTTTAACACTATCCCAAACATCCTTAAAAAGACTTCTTGCTTTCCAGCAATAGTAAGATTGTCTTTGCTTATTTTGAATTTTCCATTGCCTAAGATACGGAATCGGCTATTTCCCTAGGAATTCTGGCATTTCTCTGTGAAGACAAGTATAAGAGTCCAAATCTGTGCACATGGCTATGTGGATTCTTATGTCAGTGGTAGGCAAATATACCACTGCTCCTCTTGGCCACTTTTCATATAGAGCTGGAGAGGATATTCCTTTTAAAGTTCATAAGTTTGATTTGGTTTTTCCAATATGACATAATAAATTGTTGCTCCTTAGGTTTTTTAAAGACTAAGACTTCAAACCAATGGACATACCCCATATTTATAAACCCCTGATAAGTAATTTTCCATTAGCTTTTATCTCACTGCAGTTATAGAGCTTCTATATGAATCAGGCTCAAATTTTCTCCTTCATGACTAGAATAATTGGGATACCACAAGTGCCAGAACTCCTCCCTAACCCATTCTTTCCTATTTACTTGCTTGCTATCCATAGCACATTACCTGTTCAAACTCTAAAGTTTCCAATCTTTTCATTGCTTCTTCTACCTTCTGAGCAATCAAATGTCCTCATGTCAAATCAAGAATTTTCAGAAATTCTACTTTTAGCAGAACTATATTTTTGGTATGCAATTATATTTGCATCTTTATTTTTCCTCTGTAAGTAAAATTTCCTTATCTGTGAAATTCTCTGTTAAGAATTACACACTTTCCCAAGCCATAACAATTTAGAGAGATACAGTAGATGGGACTCTTGTCCACTCTTCCCAGTCCTTGAGCAGCATTTCTGAAGGATCCCCGCTACTAAACAGGAAAGTGGACGCACAGACAAGCCACTTAGAAAATGTATATCCTGGATGGTAGCAGTGCTTCTCCTCTTAGTATTTCCCCAGAAGACTTCATTACGTGAATGGAATTCTTTTGCCTGCCATAGTAAGAGGCTCTTAGTCCTTTGGCAAATCTTAGCCATTTGCCATTTCCTCCAGTAAGTAAGTAGGATAAACTGCCTCCTCTGAGGTGTTCTTTGTTGTTCAGTGCCATGCATGTATCTCCTGGAAAAAATAGCCTGAAGATAGTAATACTATTCACTACTATTGTCATAAGTTACTAAGCATACATCACTCATTGAGGACTATGATTTCATATGGTCTCAAGTAATCTTAACAACTGTTTGCAGTAATATCACTTTTATTCTATTTTTCCAGATGAGAAAACATAAATGTAGAAAGCTGAATTCACCCAGCTTGAGAGTGGCAGCACAGGAATTAGAACTCACAATATCACCTCTGAGTCTATATTCTTAGCCATTAGCTCGACTTCCTTATTCCTTTTCATCCATTCTCACATCCCCTAATTTCACATTTAGAGAAGAGCCCCCAAAACAGATTTTATATTCCATTAGCCTAATCATAGCACAATTCTACTTAGAAACAATCCTAGCAACAGCAACCATTCCTTATTTTTATATTGTAATTGACAGTAACCTAGACACAACATGCCATTTCCGAACTATGCCCATTAAGTTTATATAACATCAAACGCTCAACTTCTCTTATTGTTCACCTACAACATCCCTTCTGGCCTCTTATCAGTGAAATCAATTATAGCCTCCTGTTCTTGCCTTTCACATATTGTCAAATCCTTTCTCATACTACATGCTTAGACTAATTGTGTGAATTCCACTCCCCTGAGTTACTGGCTTTGAAAGGTTGCTGAGCTCTGTCACCACCTGGCCACCAACATGTACACAATCTTCCTAAAATGCTGCCATGTTCTAATTTTGTATTAACTCTTTTCTGGAACTGTGAGGGTATTTCTTCTCTCAGCTCAAATTTTCCCGTTCACCAACAACTTTATGTTTAAATTTGTCATCAGAGATGATTTCACTAGAGTATGTGACAAAAACAGTGAGATTGAATATTAAGAATATACATATATAAAATCAACTTCTTGGAAGATAGGTATTTATTATGCACCAAACGTGGCGAAAGAAAACAAAGGAATAGCAGAAACCAACATTAGAGAGAGAGATGCATTTATGTATATGTGAATATGTGTTTTCTTCAATATATAAGTTCTCATAAGTACCAAATTTTTAGAAATCCAATTTTAACACAGGATAACGTTTAAACATTCCAATTTTTGCAAATAACTTTAACATTTCAATGTTATCTCCCTAGATCTTTCTGATGAGACTTGACATTGAGTTATTCAGAACTTGCAGAGGCCTCTGGCTGGGGCCACAGACACACAAATTTACATTCTCTTGGACCGAGTGGCTCTACATTTTGAACTTTGTTTACACATTCGATGGACTTTCATAATAAATACCATTAAGAATCTTTTTTATTCCATCTCTGTTTCTCCCCATCTTATTACCTAATGTATGCTTTAAGTTTTAAGTTCTCATTTATAATATCAGTAATGACTTTCATGATTGTGAATAATAAAATATCAAAGAATGCCATCAAGGTAGCAAAAGGAATTTAAATGGTACTATGAAAACATTCTCAGCATGTAGTAGAGAATTCTAAATTAGGAAGAGACCTAATAGGTACCAAAAACAATCCCTTCATTTTACACATAGGAAATTTAGGTGTCTATTTATAGAAAATAATTTACATAGCTTTTAATAATAATATATTTTAGTAATAATAGTAGTTCTGGAATTCCTGACCAAATTTAGAAGCAAATTTAAAACTTTTACGTTAAGTTAAATTGAGAAAATGCGAAAAATACCGGGATTCATTGCATTTCTGAAACAATACTGGCTCCATCTGGTGGCCAAAATAATAATTCCCAGTCAATAATGTGTATTATGATTAATACACTATGCTTTCTTGAATTGAAAATGTCCGATTGGATCCAAATATTGAAGAATTTAGAATATAGTTCTAAATTCTTATATATTTAATCAATAGACTGTTAGTTTGTACCTGCAATTAATTTCTTCCAAAGTGTATAAGATTAATAAATTTTTAAAGTTGTAATTGAAAAAGAGGCAAAAATCTAGTTTAGGAAAATGAAGATAATTTCTCAACTACCTTCTGAGAAAAATTTGTATTCATCTTAAAATATATTAATATATTTTTATGAAAAACGGCAACAAAATCCATTACTTTTTAATCAAGGTAATATAATTACTACCAATTTATTATTTAACACGTATTACCAATTAAAATGTAAAACTCAACATAAATTATTTAGTGATTCCAAAAATCCATGGGGTTAGTACTGTATTATCATTTGTTCCTGTTCTTTGAACTAAGAAAATAAAACCAAATGAGTTAGGCTGTTGTATCCTCTTAGGGAAAATCTGCTTTGTGTTTATCACTAAATTCACAGAGGCATTCTTTCCTGCTGTTCTGTGAAAACTTTGAAATTTCAACCTAAACTTTTTTTTACCTTTTTTTTTTGAGGAGTCTGGCTCTGTTGCCCAGGCTGGAGTGCAGTGGCACAATCTTGGCTCACTGCAACCTCCGCCTCCTAGGGTTAAGCAATTTTCCTGTCTCAGTCTCCCGAGTAGTTGGGACTACAGGCATGTGTCACCATGCCCGGCTAATTTTTGTATTTTTAGTAGAGACAGGGTTTCACCATGTTGGCCAGGCTGGTCTTGATCTCCTCACTTCGTGGTCCACCCGCCTCAGGCTTCCAAAGTGCTGGATTACAAGTGTGAGTCACTGAGCCCGGCCTCAAGCTAAATTTTTGTGTTAGGGTCTATTCTAGAACAAGAGGCTTCAACTTTCTTTGGATTCTCAAAAGATCTTCTAACACCTTCATCATTTATGAAATTGTGTACTAGTCACACAAGTGGGCTCAATTTTTGAAAATTCATCAAGTTGTGCACTTAAAATATGCTTGTATATTATACTTGAAAATGAAAATAACATTTTTGGAAGTTCAAGAACCATTGTTTTTATGTCCCCAAATTTAAATATATACTAATAATTAGCCCTACCATAAGCTGAGGTGAATATTTGGTAAAGATTATTAAAATCTTCTGAGAATCAATTCTCTAAATTTAAAATATAAATAACTTCCCATGGGTTGTTAAGAAAACTACTATATAAAATTAAAATTGTCTGGAATTCGATGCCTATATATAATATATATAATAAAATTTATATATATATAAAATATGCATATGTTATATTATATATAAATATATACATATTTTATATGTATATAATTTTTTTTCACTCGGCAGGTTCCAGCACTGGGTGCCTGTGGTACTCACAGCATTGCTAGTGTCCAGTTTCTGCAGTCTGCAGTAGTCAGCAGCACTCAGCAGCCAGAAGCTCTTTCCAGCAACCCTCCCCTCCCACGCAGTGATTTTGTAGAGAGCGCTTCCAACTCCTGTGGCATGTGCGCCATCTCCTGTGTGCAGTTCCTGCAGGGCGCCGTAGCGCACTCAGCTTCCTCGCCCGCTGTCCCTTTATGTGGTCTGTTATGGAGCTCCTCCTGTGAACTAGCTCCCCATGAACAGCTTTTCTGGCTCTCTCCAGGTTGAATTGCCAACAAGTTCTGCACACAGGGCACCACAGCAACTCCTCTGTGAGCCAGTGAGCCAGGGAAGTGATCCTTCCCAACTAAGTCTGAATCTAGCCCGCGCTCCAACCTGAGCTCTCTCAACCCAAGGGCTGTGTCTCTCCTTAACACTGTTATTCATATATTCTTTCCAATTCTTTCCAATTCTTATTGCCCAGCCCCTTGTATTCTAATCCCTTTTCTAGTTAATAATTCTTTATTTTAAATGTTCCCTATTCAACTTACTGCGTGGTTGCTCTCTCCTGATTGGATCCAGACTAACACAGCCTCTTATTTTTCACTCAGCTAAGATAAGTAAAGGAATCTATTACTTATGTGAAAGGAACAATAACTAGATTGCGTTCATTCACTAGAACACTTGGTCTGGTTACACGCAGCTGTGTGGCTTGCTAAGTTTTTCTTCACAAGGATGTAAAATACATGAACAGTAGAGACTAATCCTTAATTGATGGGATTTCATGCAAACAGTACCGATTTGTGTATGTGCAATTTACAGAAATTTGTAAATCAGTTATTTGTATAATGAAGTTCTGGAACATTTTGGGAGTTCTTATTTAACTAATCAAATATGGTTCTTTTAAGGAAAGCTCTCCAAAGACATCTTGAAAATAAAGACGATGAGGCACACTAGGGATAGTAAGGTTAGATTCTCGTGGTAGTCATTTTCCATTGGCGAACCAGGCTCTTCCACTCTCTACCTGTTGTCTGTGTGGGTTTGACCTAGCCCAAACATTCATCCTTCCGCAGCCCCTCCAACACCTCCAAGATGTTAAGATGGTGGGAATGTGACACAGGCCCAACTAATCAGCTCTTTCATCCCTTGACCATGATGATTAGTTCAAGATGGACAAATAAAATAAATCTGTCTAATGAATGTGATCTGATACATTTTGCTGAAATTTTTGGAAAGACAAGGTCTCTTTTGGCTGGGGTTGCCGAGTTGCTAGGAAGTGAGCTTGGATCTGCTAGTCACTATTTTTGCCAGTGCATGGGAGGAACCAGTGTGATAAAGAGGGAAACACAAAAAAACAGAACCAAAAGATTTAAAAAGGGATTTGAGATGACATCATTTGGTGTCTTGGATGTGGCCTCTGGCTACAGATATCTAAAGTTTTCAGTAACATAAGACAGTAAATGCCCTCAGTCAGTTTGAGTTTTCTTCTGTCAGTTGCCGTGAATAGACTCCTTGCTGCAATTATTGTGATTTGAATAGCTAAGGCCATTAGATCATAAACCTAAGTAATTCATTGTTTCCTAGGTGTAAGTCCAGGAGTGAATTTTGGTCAGGTATGTGTGATGTGCTTACTTTGTATACAGTACTCTATGCTAGAGAATGAGCATTCGAATTGCCAAATCTAAAAACTGATGTCATTACCAGAGCCGACAGTTCTACCCTTTGGTATTCAGTAACAAAGCTATACTATACTGGGTCAGGCAATCATTCCTAAAATATTTGGAATAAATACGGGGCAAAATAGCCAAACATAGTGTTTGATGCTGCAATTTTTTTTTTGCAATCTGTGACCTATTGTTTCTCATTACCCTCACCAACTGATATTGGTAGAGATATTGAGATAGATAAGTATACAAAAATATAGCGTTGATTTCAGACAGATAAAAAATGTAAAAGTGTAGTCATTTAAGTCTTTTTCTCTTCTCCTTGTCTCCCTAACAGCAGCATTAGCATGCTGCCCACAATGACATGTCTTGTGTCACCGAACATGATTGATTAAGGGTTATATTTTTAAATTTCACCGCTGCCTTTGTTTTTATTTTTTTATTTTCTAGGCTGCTTGTCACATGACCCAGATCTGTGAGAGGTTTGTATAAAATAAAAAGCATATTTTAAAAGAAACACAATGTATGACATAATGACAAGAGCCAGAAAATTGTGCGTTCTGACGGACATGCCACTCTTCACTCAGGCCCCTGCTTTGTTTTCTTCAGCTAGGAGAGTGACAGGCTAAAGGGCCTGGTGTTTGTCAGTTTATGTCACAACTGTGATATTTAAACATAGGCTTCTTTGTAGCTATTTTCTTCCATCCAAAATCTTTTTGGAAATGTGCCAAATATACATTTACTGAAACAAACACAAAAGGTCAACTTTTCTCCCCTGCCTTTCCTTTAAAGGAAAATATCGCTTAGTTACAACCCATTAACTAATGTTAGATTTTATGGTCTCATCTGTTTTTAGGTGTTGAAATTATCTTCTCTGTGCCTATTTCTATTTATCATAACTTTTATTTGTTCTTTTGTACTTAAAATTAAGAATTCAATGCCAGTCTTTTTTAAAACTCTATAATTCTTTTATCTCTATGAATGCTTTTCAAGAGGGAAGTGTGCTTACAGTAGCATTTACATTACAATCTTGGATTAATGTTATTTGTTACATAATATAAACTTTTAAAAGCATCATTTTGAATAAATCTATCAAAAGACAGATTCTTATAAAATTATTGTGGGATATTACTTATCTATGTTACAATGTACTATACTTCACAGTGAGTTGTCAGTTGTAAGAACTACAGTTTTTTTAATGATGTAATAATAAAACAACATACTTTTGGTGGTGTTTATTGCCACTTAGTCCAAAAAACTGACACTCTTTCTTAACATAAATATTAAACATTACAAAACTAAAACCTGTTTTACAAGTATTCTAAAATAAAGTAACTGCTTATCACTCAGAGCTGAACAGAATAAATCTAACCTCTTTCTATTTTTTTTCTGTGATCTAAAGATCGCTTTAATGACTGATTAGGATTAGGTATTGCCACTTTCACTAATGACATTAAGATTTCTGGAATTCCTAAGGACATGCTACTGCATAAATAACTGTTTTCTCCCAAAAAGTTGTAAAATGAAAATGTTAGCAGTATTTTCAACTGCTGAAAGTTGAAATATACTGTAAATAGTTAAAAATATTAATTTCTAACAAAATTGAGGTATGGTTGTTCTACAGTTGGTTACACATTATTATTCAGATCATGTTAATTTTAATCTACATGTTTTCTATTGCTAAAACATTTGAAGTTTTCACAATAAAATGTATGTCACCAAAATCATCAGCATAAAGCAACGTTAGCCAATTAAAAAGATATTAAGACAATTGCACCTGAAAAAAGATAAGAACATCTTATATAAATTTTTCCAGGCAAGGCAAAAAATAAACTACAATATATAATGATCAGTCAACATAAGGAAATATAATAATTTAACAGAAGTGATAAACATTTTTAACATCCAATCCCTAAAATTTGGTTGTTTCAATGTTTAAAGAAGAAAAGTTAATTCTGTTACATTTCATATATAAAAGTTTTTCAAAAATACCAAAAAGTTTATCATAGGACCAGCTTTCATTTATTAACTACCCATGAGAGCCAAGATTGGTAGTTCAGTCTTTCTCTTGTGAAAAAGTGTTTATGAAGCACTCAAGTATATTTTTTTAGGTAAATGACTCTAATTGATAGGTAGGTCATACTCAGAAAAGATAAAAAATTAAACAGCTTGTAGTTCAGTGGTTTCCAAGTTCTTCTGGACCAAGCTCTAGAAATTCTATTCTAGGGCCCCCACATGCAAGTTTAGTGCTTTTTTCAGGAGCTTCTTGTGAGGCAGACAATCTCAGCAATTGCTTGTCTGTGAAGGATTTTATTTCTCCTTCACCTATGAAGCTTAGTTTGGCTGGATATGAAATTCTGGGTTGAAAGTTCTTTTCTTTAAGGATGTTGAATATTGGCCCCCACTCTCTTCTGGCTTTTAGGGTTTCTGGCAAGAGATCTGCTGTGAGTCTGATGGGCTTCCCTTTGTGGGTAACCCGACCTTTTTCTCTGGGTGGCCTTTTTTGCTTCATTTCAACCCTGGTGAATCTGACTATTATGTCCTTTGGGGTTGCTCTTCTTGAGGAATATCTTTGTGGTGTTCTCTGTATTTCCTGGATTTGAATGTTGGCCTGCCTTAGTAGGTTGGGAAAGTTCTGGATAATATTCTGAAGAGTGTTTTCCACTTTGGTTTCATTCTCCCCGTCACATTCAGATACATGGATCAAATGTAGATTAGGTCTTTTCACATATTCCTGTATTTCTTGGAAGCTTTGTTCATTTCTTTTCACTCTTTTTTCTCTAATCTTTCCTTCTCATTTTACTTCATTGAATTGATCTTCAATCTCTGATATCCTTTCTTCTGCTTGATCAATTTGGCTATTGAAACTTGTGTATGCTTCACAAAGTTCTCATGCTGTGTTTTTCAGCTCCACCAAGTCGTTTATATACTCTCTAAGCTGATTGTTTTAGTTAGCATTTCATTTAACCTTTTTTTCAAGGTTCTTAGTTTCTTTGCATTGGGTTAGAACATGCTCCTTCAGCTTGGTGAAGTTTGTTATTACCCACCTTCTGAAGCCTGCTTCTGTCAGTTCATCAAACACATTCTCCACTCAGTTTTGTCCCCTTCCTGGTGAGGAGTTGTGATCCCTTGAAGGAGAAGAGGCATTCTGGTTTTTGGTGATTTCAGCCTTTTTGCACTGGTTTCTTCCCATCTTCGTGGACTTATCTACCTTTGGTCTTTGAAGTTGGTGACTTTCGGATGGGGTCTCTGAGTGGACATCCTTTCTGTTGATACTGAAGCTATTTTTTTCTGTTTTTTAGTTTTCCTTCTAACAGTCAGGCTCCTCTGCTGCAGGACTGTTGGAGGTCCACTCTAGACACGGCTTACCTGGGAATCACCCTTGGGGGCTGCAGAACAGCAATGATTGCTCCCTGTTCCTTCCTCTGGTAGCTTTGACCCAGAAAGGTACCTGCCAGATTTCAGCCAGAGCTGTCCTGTATGAGGTGTCTCTTTGGATATACAGGGATCAAGGGGCTACTTGAGGAGGCAGTGAATAAGTTCCATAAGAATTGAGCCATGTGTTTGGTGCCTGTGTTGTTGTGTTTCATTTTAGGTGACAATGCCTTTATGCAGCTTCTGAGGCTTGCCCCAAGCACAATGGCTAATCAAGTAGGTGAAAATAAAGTGCCTGGCATTTTCAGCCACTTTTATTCTTAAGACATTGTCTCAAGTTTCTTCCGGATTTCAGTGACAATTACTATTGTACTTCTTGTTCCTTTTTATGCCCTTTTTCTTATATCAAAGTTCACCATCTCACTTTCTACATCAAAAAATACGTGCAAGACACTTTGTAACTATAAAAATAAAAGTTACCAGCCAATGTTTCCTCATACAATGAAGTTTCTTACCTCCCTTCCAACTATCAAGGAGCTTCCAGATAGAGAGAGAGAAAGCACTGAAAGACTTTCAGAGGCAACTAGTAGAATTTACATGGATGCATGGGAGAATCTCAGAAAAGAACTCCTAGAAGGAGAGAGCCTTCAATTTTGTCAGTATTATTTGGAAAAGTATGTTGATTGGGGAAAGGAACTTTACATATTTCCACATTTGGGATATAATATGAAAAGAAGTAAAGTGGTAGTGAGGAAGTTGCATGACCAAACAGTCTAAAGGGACTAAATGAATAGAGAAACTTCACCTGAAACCCAGAGTTTGTGCTGAGAATAATAAAAGATATGGTTAGAAAGAGAGGTTTCAGTCATGTTATGCTGGAAACAGAGTTTCAGCTTGGCGCTGAAAGGCCATTAAAGACTTGTGTAGAGAGAAGTCACATGATACGTCAATTTTTATGACAAGTGTTATGATAGCAGTATCTGAAATAGATTTCAGTAGAGATACAATGGCAATAGAAAAAGGAATTAGAAAATGAATTCACTAATCCAGTGTGATGTGACAAGGGGCTGGAGAACCAGAGTGAAAATAAAAAGAAACATAAGATACAGGAAAGGCTACAAGAGAGGAATAAAAGTCAGGCTTCGTTAATTGACTACAAGTGAGAGAAAAATAGACAAGAGGCTTCTAGTCAACAGGCAGAGTAAGATGCCAAGTGAAATACTCCTTTTCCATTTTTATCATTGAGAAATATACCACAACCACAAAAGTAAATCCATAGCTAAGCTGAACTAAAAGTCAGAGTGGTAATAGGGAGTTAAATCTGAAGGCTTAACAGAAGAACCAGAATGGATGCTAACACTTGCCCTAGGAATCTCACTGAGCTCCTGATATACAGCTTAGAATCAGGAAGGGTCACCCTATAGGCAAAACGGGTATGAGAAAATCAGCAGCTATCAGACTCTGGAAACCTTGTCATAATACCAGGTCCATGGGTAGAAAATACCCATGTGCATAGAAATACGAATATTCTGTGAGAAATAAGAAAATCAGGCCTGTGCCACACATGTGTGTAGTTAGAATTAAAGCAAACCATATGGTACAGAAACGTCTTTCTGAGAAATTAGTCTAAAAACAATCTGGAACCAGTGAAAATCCATTAGTCCCCTGCAGAAGCAAACACTAATCACTCTCTAAGGTTTCTCATACAATCTATGATAGAAGTTACAATTCACACAGTAAAATGGATCATTATCATCAGGAGTCAGCTGACAAAGAAAAGAAACAAGAATTTGTATTTGTGAAACAAGTGGTAATAGATTTTAAAAGAGACAGAGTCAGCAATGACTAGACAATCAAACTTGAATGATTAGAAAAAAATGGCTAAAACTCTTATAGGGTTTCTCAGCAGAAATCATAAAGACAAGAAAACAATAAAACAATGTTCTTAATGTACTGAAAGAAAATGAACTCTAAATCCAGCAAGAATAAAGGTGAACTAAAGGTATTTTCAGATTGTAAAACAAATAAATACTCTAAGGGAACTTATTGCCTCCAGATCTGCAATAAAGGAAACACTAAAGGAAATTCATGAGGCTAAAGAGAAATAATACCAGAAAAAAAATTAAAAAATAGAATTCATGATGAAGAGTACTACTAAATATAAAGAGAAACATTTTGTAATAAAACAGATTCCATTAATCAGTAGGACATAAAAATAATACATGGATATGTGTCTAATGACAGAGCCTCAAAACACACAAAGCAAAAATTAATAGAATTCGTGGAATAAATATTTCCACAATTTTAAGAGGAGAATTTTACACTCTGGTCTAATTGATAGAAAATTGAGACTAAAAATTCATTGGAAACATAGAGGAACAAGAAAACACTGCTACATTGATCTAACTGACATTTATGCAACATTATATTCAGAAAACCTTTCTATGAAAGACAAATAACAGTACAGTCTCTATGATTCCATTTATATAAAATGTAAATTAATCTATATTGACAAAAAACACATAACTTGTTGCCTAGGACTGAGAGCAGAGAGAAAGATGGAATGGGGAGTGAGAAATCTTTTGGGATTTATACAAGGTTGCTGTATCTTTATTGATGGTACTTTCATGGGTGGGTGTAACTGTCAAAACTCATTGAGCTGTGCACCTACATGGATGGAGTTTGTTGTATATGAAATGTTTCACTTATTGAGTTGATAAGAAAAATAAATATTGAATATCTTGAATTTGAAAAGATCATAAATAATATAATCCTATTTTTCTCATTTTAAGATGTATCTCTCTATTGACTTATGCATAGAGAGATTTTGTAAGTAATATTCCTTAAATGTTTATGGTTGTGATTTTGAGGAGGTAGACAATTAGGGGTAAGATTATTTTTCTAAGTTTTCAATATTGCTTATATTTCTTTCTATAATTGCCATTTGTCATCTTTACAAAATCAGTAATTAATTTTTGAAAGTGAATTGTTAATGAGGATATGAAAACAGCATAGTAGAGCACTTCTTTTATAAGGTTGACAGCAAATAGAAGCAAAAAAAATATAACATGACTATGGGATATATTAAAAGAGGAAAAGGATTTTCACAAAAGAAAAAAAAATATTTAAATATGTGAAATAAAGTTGTGGAGGAACCCTTCACTTTCCCCTCACAGATTCCTGAACTTTCTTTCCTTCTGTAGTAGCTAATAAATATGTGAAGCAAATTCATGCCAACAAGCAAGGAAGTATTACAAAGATTTCCACTAGTTAATGACAAACTTCCATTTCATTAAAACGAAGTAGATTCAATTCCTTTTTTCTAAGGGGCAATAATGTTGCAAAATAAACAATTTGTAATACAAAATAGAGTATGAAATAGGTGCTCAATTTTATTTTAGTAAACAGATGAATACATGAATGAATAAACAATAGTTTTCTCTTATCACTGAAATTATGCTCTATCAGTAATTGCATATTCCACCACAGCGTATGTCTGATCCACCTTGTAAGACCTTTAAGTTGGTGGTGATTTAGTTACAAGATCAGTTTCTCAAATGATAAGAGAGGTTGTATATAAAGTATACCATTATACCATAAATGAGATTTTATACGTCAGTGCATATCATGACGCCTGTGTACACAGTGAGGGACATACCACTTTATAATCATATGTCAGAAATCCTGAATAAAATTCTGTCTGTCAAGCAGTTCTTGAAACTGAATTACAATATCCAACGTAGTAACTAAGCTTTCATGAAATACATTGTGAACCAGAGATAGTTTGCCTTTTGAAGTATCTTAATCATCGCCCATTTCTGGTTTCATTGTTTTATACATGAAACAAAAACATAAATCAATGATAAACACAAGCCCAACTTCCAGGAAATGATAAAAAAAATTCAAAAGAATGTTATAAATATCATCCAAATATTTAAATAAATGAGGTTTCTTAATTGCAGATTTTCAGTTTTACCTAAGAACTAATCATTCTTAAAAGCCCTTTAGGTAAGTATTTGTAAGTTTTTTCAAAAAAACCTATAAGCTATTTTTGTGATATTATTTTTGGTCAAAACTTGAAATTTTAGATGCTGTTTCCATTAGCAACAAAGAGCATACACAAGTAAAGCAGTATTCATAAGATAAATCTAACAAGATAATGGGTCATGCTCCTGACCCATTATCAATTCAAAGATTTATAGAGTTCATAATGTTTAAAGCTGTGAAGACCATACCGATTTTAGGCACTATCATAGCTGCTATAGGAATCTAATTGTATATATCTATCTTCAAGAGAGAAGAAAAAAACTTACAGTTCTGAATTACATATTATTGAAAGATTTTGATTGTATACCTAGGAAGTTTAGAAAATACTGACATTCAAACATAATTTAAGACTGATTTAACTGATATGAGATGTGCCTAGGCATTAGGATTTTTTAAAACTCTGCAGCTATAGAACTGTTGAGCTGGAATATCCTGAAATCTTTCTATTGAAGAGCTAAGTAATTTTTCTGTTATGAATAATAAGGATATCTATTTTTTTTCTAGCCATTACATGTAATTTTGCCATTATCTTGAGGATCCTATTTAGCTGGCAACAAGAAACAGTGACTGAAGTTTGGGAATAAACTGCAGAATCTTAAGAGAGTTGTAGAGTGAAAAAGTCAACTAAAAGAGTTGAAGAAATCACGCTTTTCCTTACAAAGATGATAAAGCAAATACTTGATATGTACACCACTCATATTTGACCTAAAAAGCTTAAACATTCATATTTTAAGTTGCAAAAATGAAAATTATGTTACTGAAATGCAAAACATGTTTGTATGGGTATGTATGTGTGTGTGTATATGTATAGTTCCATACCTCATGACAATGTTTGGTCATCAAGGGACCACATCTACAGCGGCAGTCCTATGAAATTATAATGAAGCTGAAAAATTCCTATTACCTAGAGATGTTGTAACATCATGGCATAACCCATTACCCATGTGTGTTTGGTGATAAAGGAGTGAACAAACCTATTGCACCACCAGTCATATAAAATTATAGCACATACGATTATGTGCAGTACACCATATTTGATAATAAATGACTATGTTACTGGTTTATGTACTTACTACACTATGCTTTTAATCATTGTTTTAGAGAATACTCCTTCTATTTATTTTTTTTTATAAAGGTTAACCATGGCTGGGCACGGTGGTTCATGCCTGTAATACCAGCACTGTGGGAGGCTGAGTGGGGTGGATCACCTAAGGTCAGGAGTTCGAGACCAGGTTGACTAAAATACTGAAACCCCTTCTCTATTAAAAATACAAAAATTAGCCAGGCATGGTGGCTTGTACCTGTAGTCTGTAGCCCCAGCTACTCAGGAGGCAGAGGCAGGAGAATTGCTTGAACCCAGGAGGCAGAGGTTGCAGTGAGCAGAGATCATGCCACTGCACTCCAGCTTGGGTGACAGAGCAAGACTCTGTCTAAAACAAAACAAACAAACAAGAATGGTTAACTGTAAAGCAACCTCAGGCAGGTCCTTCAGGAGGGATACCAGAAAAAGGCATTGTTATCGTAGGAGATGACAGCTTCATGTGTGTTATTGCCTTGAAGACCTTCAAGTGGGACAAGACGTGAAGGTGAAAGACAGTGATATTCACAATCCTGATTCTGTGTAGGACTACACTAATGTGTGTTTGTGCCTTAGTTTTTAACAAAAAAAGCTTAGTTTTTAAAAAGTAATAATAAAATTTAAATAACGAAAACTTACAGAAAATGGATATAACGAAAGGAAACATTTTTGTATAGCAGTACAATGTGTTTGTGTTTTAAGCTAAGTTTTTACAAGATAGTTTAATAGTTAAAAGAAATTTAAGTTTATAAAGTAAAAAGCTACAGTAAACTAAAGTTAATTTATTATTGAAGAAGAAAAAATGTTTTTATAAATTTAGTGCAGCCTAAGTGTATAGTGTTTATATAGTCTACAGTAACATCCTCGGCCTTCACATTCACTCACCACTCACTCACTAACTCACCCAGAGCAATCTGCATCCCGAGAGCTTCATTCCTATTAAATGCCCTAAATAGATGTACCATTATTTATCTTTACTCTGTAAGTTTACTCTATGCTTTCTATTTTTAAAAATGTTTAGATACACAAAGACTTACCATTGTGTTACAATTGCCTACAATATTCAGCATAGTAACATGCTATCCAGGTTTGGAGCTTAGGAGCAACAGGCTATTCCACAGAGCCTAGGTGTGTAGTAGACTATGCCATCTAAGTTTGTGTAAATACATTCTGTGATATGCACACAAAGACAAAATCTTCTAATGATGTATTTCTCAGAACTGCCCATCATTAAGTGTTGTATGACTGTGTATACACACACTTATATATATATATATATGTATATTTACATATATATAATAATTATGTATGTTATCTAAAATGACCTCCCCTCAAGAAATATTAACCTTAGCTTTTTGTGAAGTAAGTGTTCAAGTTTATTTATATTTATATTTAACATAGCAATAATGCATGCACCAGAAATAAAATTTTAAAGTGACCTAAAACTAACAATATTATTATTAGGTTTTTCAAATATATGTCCAAATAATAATTTTTAAAGTGTAAACATCACCTAACATATTTTAAATTAGTAAACTACCTTTAGAGCAGTTTGAGGTTCACAGCAAAATTGAACAGAAAGTACAGAGAGTTCACGTGTGCCTTCTGTCCCTGCACATGCCTCCTTTACTATCAACATTCAGCACCAAGCAGTATGTATTTAAACATCCATGAACTTAGAATTATGCATTGTTATCACCTAGAGCCCAAAGTTTGCCTTAGGGTTCACTGTTGGTGTGGTACATTCTTAACATATTACTTTGCCGTATTTGCTTAACTTGTTTTTGTTTAAAAAAATAAAACATTACATATTCAGTTAGAGCCCTTTTGTACCTTCTCACTCCCTTCATTTTACACAGCATGAGTGCCCACATGCATACACAGCCATCCATTCCCCTCACAATCTTTGTAGAGATAAACAATATTTTAATGTTAGTGGATGTTTTGCTCTCTTTTAAAAAATCTTACTACATATGCATGTATAGTATAGCATAGTATGCTATAATATAGCATTATAATTTCTTAAACTGTTACTTGACTTTCTAAACTAAATGTGTTTAAAGCTGTAATAAGGGAAATCATACGATATATGTAATTTTGTAACTTGCTTTTTTGCACTTAACATATTTTCATGATAAAACTATGCTGATAAATATGAACTAGTTTATTTAAATTGCCATAAAGTAGTCTATTTGTTAACTACATCGAGACATATGTATTTTTCTGCTGATGGATATGTAAATTATTTGCTCTTTTCTGCATTTATAAATAATACTATGAATAATAAATATTCTTTCTGCATACCTATGTTTATGTGCCAAAATTTTCCAACATTATATAGATCTAGGGTGAGAATTTTAATGTATACACATTTTCAGTTGTCCTAGGTATTGGTAAACTATTCTCCAAAGTGGTTATACCAATTTATATTCTTACCAATAGCTGGCATTGTTAAACTTTTAATTTTGGTCTTTCTGATAGTTTGAAAATTGTTAATTTGCATTTCTCTAATTACAATTTAGGCTGAATAGTCTCTCGACTGATTGCTAGTCATTCAGGTGTCCTCTTTCAAGAATTGTCCTTTAACCTTTGCTAGTTTTCTACTGGATTTTAAATCATTTTCTCACTGCTTGTAGGAGTGTAAGAGCTCTCCATGATCTTTGGTTACTAACCTTTTGTCCTTTGCTATTTGATTACTTACTTCTTTTTTTTTTTTTTTTTTTTT
>NW_016107533.1:633439-651095 GCF_001604975.1 Cebus imitator
ACTCTTGTTACCCCGGCTGGAGTGCAGTGGCGTGATCTTTGCTCATTGCAGCCTCTGCTTCCCAGGTTCAAGCAATTCTCCTGCCTCAGCCTCCCAAGTAGCTGGGACTATAGGCACACACAACCACGGCTGGTTAATTTTTGCATTTAGTAGAGACGGGGTTTCACCGTATTTGTCAACCTGGTCTCGAATTCCTGACCTTAGGTGATCCACCCACCTCAGCCTCCCAAAGTGCTGGAATTACAGGTGTCAGCCACCGTGCCCAGCCTGATTACTTACTTTTAACCTGTGTATGATAGCTAATGTCATACAGATTTTTAAGTATATTGCACTTATTAATCTTTTTCTTTATGATTTATGCTCTTTGTGTATGCATTTAGGTTTACTTCCATAGAATAGAAATGTAACTTTTTTGTTTAAAAAAACTGTAAATATATTGAAACTTGTTACATTGTTCGAATTATTTTCCAGAATTATTGAAGAGTTAGTACATTCACCAACAATGTGTGAGAGAACTGATTTACCATACTCTTGTAATGGTTAATCTTATGTGTCAACTTGGCTAGGCCATAGTACCCAGATGCCTGGTCAAACACATCTGGATTTTGCTGTGAAAGCATTTTTTGCACAAGATTAACATTTAAATCAGTAAGCTTTGAGTAAAGTAGATTACCCTCCATAATGTGAGTGAGCCTCATTCAATCATGAAAAGTCTTAAGAAGAAAAAGTAACTCTCTTAAGGAAGAGGAAATTCTACAAAAAGGCTGCCTTCAGCCTCAAACTGCAACATCAACTTTTTTCCTGGGTGTCTAGACTGCTGGCCTATCCTATAGATTTTGAATTCATCAGCCTACACAATCACATTGAGCCAATTCCTTAAAATAAATCACTCTCTCTATATATATGTACACACATCCTATTTGTTCTGTTTCCCTGGGGACCCTGACTAACATAGCTATATTACACAAGGTTTTATTTTCATGTAAGTTAGATTTATACATAGCCCAGTGTCATTTATAGTTAATATGAAATGTCAGCCTTTCTGATTTCAATTTTTCTATTAGAATCATGTTTTAATTTCAAGTGTAGTATTCGCTTCCTTCTTCTTTGATCATCAAGTTGGTCTTTACAATGAGTTGGTTGACATTTCATTTGGATGTACTTTTTATAAAATAATGTCCCTATGAATAAGGATTTTGTACTTAGGAAGTTCATTTCCACCTATCAGATTTCTTCATATTACCCTGAATTTTAAAAGTCACTGGTATATATAATTGATTTGCTGGAGTACATTTGTGTTTTCTAATTTTCCAGCAAACTAATGATAGTATTTAAATGAAACAGTACCTTACAAGTACAACCGAATTTCTAATTATTTGTGTCTGTCTGAATGTGGTTCAAGGGGATGTTTTTATATTAATAAAGATAGCAATAATTTTTATTGCTGTAGTCATTTTTAGGTTTAGGTATATTTCAAAACATGTATTCTAAAAATCAGCTTTTGTAGCATTTTGTATATGACCATAACTATGTGAATGTGTAGAACAAAATAGTTTTCATATCTATCTAAAATATTTTTTATTTTAATTTGATGCTTCATTTAAAATATAGCTTGAAAAGCATAATGAACTTTCAATAAACAATCTCATGGACTGAAAATGAGAAACTTGCTATTGTTCCAGCTCCCACAGTAACCAAACCAGCTTTATTCACATTCTACACCAATAGCCAGTGCCATTCATGGAACAAAATAATTGCTGATAGCAACAGAAATATTTCTAGACTACCCTCTTCTTTTTATTCACATCTGTTCAGCATTTGAATGAATTTTAATTTTGTTTTAGAGAATGTGCTTAACTGTATATTAAGTAGCTAGGATCTGTGTGTGTGAATGAGTGAGAGAACAGCTGATACTCATGGGACTGTAACATAATATGGCCACAGTGACCCATGCTGGTCTTTCCCTCATAGGATAAAATATAAAAGAACTTGCTATTAGTTTCCCAAACATAAACAGGACCCATAGTTGTGTGCCTTATCATTTTCAAATCATGATGTGTTATTGTTAAAAATACATGCTGGCATTAAAAATAGGTACTGAATTCCTAAGGTTCTTCACAAGGCTTGATTGTATTACAGTGAAAACTGCCTTTTGATTTTCATATTTATTAGTACCATATTTTCTATGCAGAAGGAATTAGCAATTGAGAAATACGCTGCTTTTTAGTGTTATCTTCATGAAGCAGTAATTATAACTGGGGCTCAGAAAATCTTAAAAGTCTCCATAAGACACAAAATTTTAAGAGGAAAGAGTTCATTTCACACCTCTTTTCTCTTAAAACCTCACACAGCCAGGTATCTCCCACTATTTGCTTCCTTTCCCAGGCAAAACAATTCTAATAAACTTGAGTGAGGTCATGAGCAGTAAAACTCTCTTGAAGCTACTGAATGCAGAATGCTTTTTAAAGAAATAGCCCATAAAGTTGTCATATGACAAAGATAGGTCCAGTTATTATCTTCTTTTCACATCAAAATCCTAAAGTCAACAGTAGTTTCTCCACCACAGGGCTCACAGCTGAGCTGTCCTTAATTTCCCTTTCCCTCACACCGCACTCCCATTCCCTTAGCAAGTCCTGTCAGTCCTGTCTTCAAAATATATCCCAAGTCCAACCAGTTGTACCACTTCATTGCTGCCACCCTAGTTCAATTGGCAACTATTGCTCTTCAGAACAGCTGCAACAGCCTCTAATTTCTCTTTCTGTGTGCATTCCCACCTCTGACTATCCAGTTGTCTGCACACAGCCAGAAAGATCTTTCCAAAGTTTACATCAAATCATGTGTCTCCTCTAGTCACACATCCTCCAATGGCTTCCCATTACCTGCACGGCTTTTTGTGAGTTGCCCCTGCCTATATCTCTGATTTTACCTTGCTCAACTTTCTTCCTAATTCACCATCTTCCAGCCAAATTGGCTTGCTTTCTGTGCTTCAAACATGCCAATCTTCCTAACCCAGGGTCTTTGTCCCTACTCCTACTTCTTTTGGGGTTTCTTTTCCTTCAGATCTTTTCATGATTGATTTTTTCTTTTAAAAGACAGGATCTTGCCATGTTGGCCAAGTTGATCTTGAGGTCTTGAACTTCTGGCCTCAAGAAATTTTCCCACCTCAGTCTCCCAAGGTGCAAGGATTACAGGTGTGAGCCACAGCGCCCAGCCACGATTGTTTCTTTATGCTCAGTCTTGTCTGAAGTATTACTTCCTCAGAGAGGCTCCCACCCTAGCAAAGCAGCTCTTCTCCCATTCCTCTCTCATATTACCCTACTTTATCTTCTTCATAGCACTTCTTGACATTTGGAATTATTTTATGTATTAATTTATGTGTTTTTTACTTCCTTGATATCTAAAAAAATCACTGCATGATTATCTAAAACACTCGTAACTTGAAACAACCACAAACATTTATTACCTCCCATAGTTTTTGTGACTTAAGAATTTGGCTTAGTTGGGTTGTTCTGCCTCAGAGTCTCATATGAGGTTCCCAGTAGATGTCAGCCAGGGCTACAGTCATCTGACTTGACTGGGGCTAGAAAATCTGATTTTAAGATGCCTGACACACATGGTAGGCAGGTTTATGCTATTGACCAGACAGAGGTCTCAATTCCCGGCCACATGGATTTCTCCACAGGGCTGCTAGTGTGTTCTCATGATATGGCAGCTGGATTCCCTGAGAGCAAGTGATCTAAGAGAAAGCACGGCAGAAGCCACAATGTGCTTTATTATCTAGCCTTGGAAGTAACACATGGTTGTTCCAGCACTGTCCTATCGATTATACAGGTTATCCCTATTCAGTGTGAGAAGGGACTATATATATATATATAGTGTGTGTGTGTGTGTGTGTGTGTGTGTGTGTGTGTGTGTGTGTGTATACATATATATCATATAGAGAGTGCTATATATATATATAGAGAGAGAGAGGCAAAAATTATTGGGGGGCACTTTGGATGCTGGCTTACACACCATGGAAATCATAACTCTGTCCTGTTTAAAAATATCCCTACTGACCAGGAGAGTATCTGATGCTCAGTAAATGATTAATAGTTGACTAGTTAGTGAAAGATTTGTGTCTCAGTATCTGAGTTTGTGTTCATGCATATGTGTGTAAGCCAGCATCCAAAGTGCCTCCTCAGTAATTTTTTCCTCTCTCTCTCTATATAAGTTACATATATTCATGCCCTAGTCTAGTCCCTTCTCACACTGAATAGGGATAACCTGTATAATCGATAGGACAGTGCTGGAACAACTGTGTGTTACTTCCAAGGCTGGATAATAAAGCACATTGTGGTTTTTGCCTTGCTTTCTCTTGGATCATTTGTTCTTGGGGAATCCAGCTGCCATATGGTTTTTTAAAAAAATACTAACTTGGAGTCAAAGGAACTGAATTCCTTCTTAGCTTTGTCCTGACTTGGTCATGTGCCCATGTATAAGTCACTTAACCTCCATTATCTTCAATAGCTTCATCTATAAAATGGGAATAATATCTATCCTGTCCTGTTCCCACATTTGTTATAAACATTGTGTAATGGAAACTTCATTCAACTTGGATTAAAAATAACAAATCCCAGATTCGAATCTCGTGGTTATAAAGTTGTGTCACTTTAGACCTCAGCTTCCATTTCCTCTTTAACAGAACAAATGGGTTAAATTAGATCATCTGTAATGTCCTTCTAACCCTCAGATTCTATAGTCTCTATGGCTAACGGAACAAATGATGTAAGTTGAGGGGACTTTAAGTAATGGTACTGTGTGGTTTTGCAAAGAACATTATTATTGCCAAAAGAGTCACAACAGAAGTCAACCTGTCATTAAAGCAGCTGTTTGGCATTCTGACTGAGGAATGGGCAGACCACCATGACAATGCCACACATTGTTAGAAGGGGCTAGTGGACAACTGGAGGTGGGATTGGCAATTACCAGCAATCCTGACTTCAGTTGATCATGCTGTTGCTATCACTTCACAGGCTCCACTTCAGCTGGCTAAAACATTGCCAATGCCTCTCAGGTTTCTGATTTCAGGGCCCACATAATTCAAGAAAGTGTGAGAAAAACTTTCACCAGGGCTCCAGAGGGCACCCTTGCGCCTTTCTGGAAATGAAGGGTAACAGCCCCAACTACATGTCAGCTGTGATTTGTGAGTACTATAAACACAGACTTATTTTAGAATTCTGATCAGCCTCTCTCAGTCCCCACATGTACTCATGGACCTCCGCCAAGAACAATTTCCCCCCTAAATTATAAGAAATCTTCAAAGGCCACCAAATCACTAAATGCAAAAGACTCTTGGTAAGACTCCTAGCTCATAAGATGCCATTTAAAATTCTCTGCTTTTGTTTTAAAACTTGTTTATCAGAAGTCAGGAAGAATTGAAGCAATAATACCTATCCCATTTGTACTTCAGGCATGTTTTTTTCTTCAATATCATTTTGAAAACTAAGATTTGTAGTTTTTGCAAAAAACAATTTTTAATTTGGCATAGAGACAGTTTAACTTTGAGATCTTTCACCAATTGTTTTTCTTACTAAAACAGCTTTAACTTTGGCAATCATAACCTACTTGGCCCTCATAATGGACAATACATTTAGAAGCCTGTATTTTATATATATAATATATACATTGTATACATTATATAGTAACAGAAAAGTAAATGTCTACAGAAATGTTATTGTTTGTATCTTATATGAAAAACACATTCCTCATACTTCTAAGAACTCAGAAACATATCTTTCATCTGTGTTTAGCATAAATTCTGAACAATGGTGTAACTGATATATTGAACAAACATCTGTAAAGCAAGACAAAGTGTCATTGATTTGTTTGTGGAACTAGACCATCTGAAGTCAAGTATGTGGATCTTAGCGGCTTATTTGTCAGATTCTTACCAGTTGTTGCTACTTATAATAAGCTTAAAACATTCAAGCATATTAACACAACTCTGGGCATAGGACTCAAAAGAAAACATTAGGATTCAAAGCAATACAAAACAGTGCTACCAATTACACTGCATTACCCTTCTTAAATTTTTGATGCTTAATCTTTCAAAGCCACCTTGAACCATGTGCTGAAGCCACCAAGAGTGTTCAATGAAAAAATCCAAAGGGATTATAGACTCATTCCGCTGGAGAGAAACACATTTTCTCAGCTGTTCTTGTTTCTAGGAGGAGGAATTTTCCCTAAACATTTCTGCTCTCTTTCTGTTCCTTCACTTCCTTTCCCTTGGGGAGCAGAGTAATCTATCACAGTGGGAATTTAAGGGTAAATTGGGCATGCTGAGCTCAGTTTTACTCGCTATCATTTTTGGAAGAAAGAGACCCTCTGCTCCTTCATCCTTAAATCCTATCTGGCAAACCAGTGCTCTCCTACACTGCAAGCTGGGGAGGCTCGCTAGGTTCCAGCATTATAAATAGAGTGGATAAGTCTCTGAGGGTCACTTAGAATGTTTTTCTCTCACAAAGAACAAACTTCAACTTTCCCAATATTTAGAGTTTTCATCTGTCAATCTATCTTATACTGTGTAACAATATCTGACAGTATCCAACAGTGTCCAACAAACCAATTAACAGAAAAATTTCTACACATCTTTACATCCCCCAAACCTGGTCCACACTTGCAGCTATATACTGGGTTTGAAGAAATATACATGTTAAGAAGGTATATAGTTAAGGTTGAGACTTAAGAAAAATGCTCTTGATACCATATTAAGTGAAAAGAGAGGTAAAATTGTTTTTCTGTATTTTGAACACTGCATTAAGCATTCATGTAAGTCCATTTTTTGCAAATTCGTATTTTGTTGACTTCCATAAAAGATTTTTTCATATTTTATTTGGTTCTCTCCCTACTGAAATACATCTTATATATTCAAATACGTTTCCTAAGCAGAGACTTCTTTCCTAGCATACAATTCAGAAGAAAAAGCTATTTTGTGTAGACAGCAAAATAGTTGTTTTGTAACCAGCAAATGCAGTATCTACAATTATTGTTACTTATTCTATCCAGTCAATATGGAAGAAATGAACTTCCTAGTGTTTCTTCCTTATCTGGGTTTCTTTTTATTTTTTATGCCACACTTTTTCCTATGATTTGAAATCACATTCAGAAGTCCTCTTTCTTTATTTTTATTTTTGAGACAATCTCATTCTGTTGCCCAGACTGAGGTGCAGTGGGATGATATCGGATCACTGCAACCTCCACATCCTGGGTTCAAGCAATTCTCATGTCTCAGCCTCCCAAGTAGCTGGGATTATAGTCACTCACCACCACACTTGGCTACTTTTTGTATTTTTAGTAGAGACAGGGTTTATCCATGTTTAGTAGAGACAGGCTGTTCTCAAATTCCTGGCCTCAAGTGCTCTGCCCACCTCAACCTGCCCAAGTGCTGGGATTATAGGCGTGAGCCACCACACCGGCCAAAAGTCCCATTTCTTTCTTGACAGCCACTTTCAGGAACTACAACCTGAGTCAGATAGAAGTTCATCTGGGATTATGAAAAATTTTGAGGGCTGTCTCGATTCAAGCACCTAAGTGAGTCCATGAGAATATTACTATTTTACTTTAATATTTTTAATATTCCTGCAATTAGATTGGTATCTATGTAAAAAGCTAGGAGAATCACATATACAGCATTGAGATGGACTACTCATTGCTATTATATTGAAATGAACAGAAAACTCTAATTTTCAGGAGGAAAATTTTATATCACTCATGTTTCAGTTAATACTAAGGTCTAAATTTATTGACAGTTTCAGTTAATATTAAGATCTAAATTTATTAATAGTTCTACCTTTTTAGCTTATATTCAGTCTACAGACTAGTAGGAGGAAATATTCTGTGTAAGGTATGTGTGTATGTCTGTGTGTGTGCGCACATGGATTTAAAAAATAGGTATGAATTGAGGATGCTCTAATTCACTTTGAATGCCTGTGTCAGTGTCTTTTCAGTTTCTTCTATAGCACACCTGGGCATTTAAATCTACTTTCTCAGGCTTTACTTGAGAATCACGAGAGACTCATTATTTGCTTTCAAAGCACTCCTGCCTATTGAGTTTCTCAACTAATTTTATTTATTTATTAAAAGCCACAGCAGTCATCTTTTTCTTAATTTTTCAGGATATAATAAGAAAGGGTGACAGTTTCACAACTTTGTTTAATATTCTTCCTCTGAAACTACTTGAGATTTTGAAATTACAACATAGACTAAGAAGAAATATTTAAGGTGATTTGTTTCAAGGGGGAAAATAAACAGGAGATGGCAGGACCCAACATGAAATGAAATAAAAGAAAGGGGAAATGAACAAATGGAAGATACTTTGGATTAAGCAGAAGTAGAAATTAGGTGATGAAGACCTTTCATCAGAGAGTTAAATGATTTTTAATTTACTTAAACTATAAGGAGAAATGTGAGGTTCTTTTAAAGAAGTTTCCATTTGGTTCACTGTGCCAATATTTTCATTTCTTTCATGATTATGATTTATTATGAAAGAGCATTAAAACATTAAAGGAATTTCTAAACATAAAAACACAGTTTCCCATCACCGTGACACACTGAGCATTTGTGTCACTTCCTTGAACCACCCTCTTCTGCCCTCAGACAGATCAAGTACACTGTTCAAAGCTTTCTGCATTTGTCTTCACAAATTTAATCCATTGAGCATGAATTTTTTACCCTTGATTGTATGTCCAACATCTAACGTTGTGTGTGGCACATAGTAGGTATTCAATACATATTTTGATAAAAATGAATGATGAATAAATATTTCTCTTAATTATTCATCCTTGAACTCCATATATCCTCATGTCTCACCAGTTTATAGATATAAATGAAAACATTTAAATCATTGAACTGAACTTCATTAGCTTTAAGACCTCACTTGCTCATGGAGTTCCTGGTTCCTAAAACATCCCTCTTAAATATTAAAATTCCCAAGATTCTCCCTGGTCTCTGCTGCTCCAAAGAACAGGTCTCTGTCAATCCTACCAGCACCAAGGCTCTCAATGCCATATGGAGAAAGAAAAATAGTTTCTTCCTCCCACCATCTGCACTTTGATGTACTCAGTTACAAATGCCCTACAGTAGTATTACATAGTCTCTGATATGTTACAGAGCTTAACAGATACACAGATCCTTCCTCTGTATGGTAAACCATGGTGGCAGATAAAAGTCAATGGAGTCCATAGGAGTTGATCAATTCAAACAAATAGTAGAGGGAGAATGGTGTCTTCTAGTCTGTGTTCTGGCTTTTACACCTATGCATTTAGGAAACCTGTTTATCCAGCAGTTTTGTCTTGATATGGACGTACTTTATATGTTGGTTGGAGGGGGGGTCTGATTTTTGTTTTGTTCCCATCACTGTACTCAACCATAATCTGGGGACTTTTTAAACCCTCTAGTGGTATCTCTGGAAAATCTTGTAGCTTTCTGGTCCCTTTTAGATATTAGAACAGCCCCATTCAACTCTTCACATTTCAAATTCTACTGTCATATTTCTTCTTTCCCACAGCTCAGGCTTAATCTTTAACCTGGGGAGGTGTGTAGTTCTTAAGAGGCATGGTCTGTTCTTTTACGCATCCCATTCCTCTTCCAGTGAGCTGTCACATAGGAATAAGAAATGGCAGGGGTCATACATAGCTGGCTGCCCAATGCTAGGGCAAAATGACCCTCGAACCTTCTCCTCGAAGTCTCTACCATTGTGAGACGCTCCGCATAATTGTTATGGGCAATTTTTTAGGGGCACTCTTCAGCTTGGCTGTGACCTCGCCTTTATTTAATAACCCATCAGAAAGGATCAACCACATCTCCCTTTTGGCTACAACAGGAACCTATGCCTCCAAACCACTCCATAAGTGGGGCATCATCTGAATAGCTCATATTATCCATAATTTCTGCTGCCTCTTTTTCCGAGTATTATGCACCTTCTTTTGTTGTTGTTGTTGTTTCTTTCAGACAGGGTCTAGAGACAGGGTCGTGAGCCATGGCAGCTCCTAGCGTCCTTATGTGGACCCCCTGATGGACTAGGAGTTAGTCCATGAGGTAGCCATGTTCCTTCCATGTTCTTCCCATGTATCTTACACCAGGGTTGTCACATACTCCCCTGATTCAGCTACTCCAGTGAGACTTCTGCCTTATGAAACGAACAGGTGAGAAATAAGCACCAGTCTTCATGTACACATCTGGACCCCTAACTCCAGGGAACAAACATCAAGATCTGCTGAGATATCTCTCACCTTCTGCCTCAAGGAATGTGTCGGGTGGCTCTACCAGTTCTGCAGCTCATTAAAACAGTCAAGAACGAGATGTATGTTGTCTCCTTCTTTCAATTCACAATTTCTCTTCAAATCTCTCTCTCTCTTTGCTTTTGTTGAAGGGAGAGCTAGATGCCTATGAAAATGCATGCTCCCCTTTCATGGTGTATATATGTCTCTAAGAGACCATGATCCATTCAGAGACTGTTTCCCAGCCCCCCGTGGCATGTAGGTAGGACCATGTGACCTATCTTACAAATGAAAAACAAATGAAGGTGACGTATCTGCCCCAGGCCCAAGCCTTTAAGAAGTTGGTAGCTTCATGCTGCTCTCTTTTGCAGTTGGATGAAGATGACTCTGACTCCTGGGGTATGATCGAGATACAGAATGCAAGAAAATTCTGTTCCTAATTGACTCCATAGAGAAAAGCCATTGCTGACCAATAACACACACATGAATTTTATGTGAGCAAAAAATAAACTGCTATTGTGTTAAGCCTGTTCTACATTCTGTTAACAGTACCCAGAAGTACCCCAAATAATATACATAATACATCTGTGAGAGAAGGCAAAGAGTTTTGAGGTAGTCACTGGAGCTTTCAGGACCAGATTTCTAAATGAGTTATAGAGATGCCTAGAGCCAATTATTGATATTTTCTTTGAAATACGGTTCATGAACTGGACTTTATTTCATCATCTTTGAGCGCTAGTCATTGTCATCATCACAATTATTTTACCACCTCACAACTAAACTTTGCATGCCAGAAATCATTCTTAAATGTTATTTGTATTAGCTTACCTAATTTTCACAACAACCACATTTTGAAGATGAAGAAACTGAAGCACAAAGAAGTTTATGGAATCTACTAAAGGTTACATCGGGAAGTGGGGCAACCAGGACTCAAACCCAGGCAGTCTTGTTCTAAAGCTCAAGTTTTAACAACTAAAGTATGTAGTCTACAACTTCAAAATACTCTCACAGGTTCCAGGATGTTGAGAACAGTCCTAATCAGCATCTTCTGCTATGTGTATCTTTATTTAGTTATATAATTTGTGTTTCCCTAGACCACAGGTAGTAAATATGCACTTTAAAAATGCAGTGGCCAAATAGGTATTCTCCCATTATTCAGGAACCATGTGATTTCAAATGGCTGTGCCATTCCACTTTTCTGTCCAATTGCATCTGTTCTGACCAAAGCTTGAGTCTTTGTAATAGAGATGACTCTGGCCTCACTTCTATACCAGCCTTTGCTGCTCTGAATAGAAAAATGGCTCTGCTCTTAACATTATTTAAACTTTTTTGTAGAATACAACCCAGAAAGTTCTAACCTTCTCTGTATTACACACACACACACACACACACACACACACACACACACACAGACATTGTTCAGCTTATTTATGTGACTTCTTTTCTGTTTTCAGCTTCACTTTAAACTTGGCACAAATTCTTGGGAATGGGGATAAAAAGCCACGGAAAGAGATTGAGTTTGAAGAAAATCCAAGTGGCATTTGCTAAATATTGCAATCAAAATGGCCCTATGCTTGCTGCCTGTCTTCACCCCTCACCCAAACCTCTATCAGTGTCTCTGCACCAAGCTTATGAATCATGGAGCTCTCTCTGGTTTATCTGGTGCACTTCCCAATAGCAACATGTGGAGCCCTTGTGCCCTCTCCATCCTCCCTAGCCCATATTTCTTTTGAGTCTCAATGATAGGGACCAGTCACGAACTATAATACGTTCAACTATTGCTCCTCTGGAAGAGCTCTTAAGTTGTCATGGAAATAGAATCCCCAACAGCACTCATTCCCCAGTTAGTCCATCTAAAAAAAAAAAGAGAATGTTTTGATTAAGCTGAATTCAAAGTAGCTACACAGCTAAAGTCCTTACTCTGGAACTATGACTGTGATTTTGACCTTAAAGTAGAGAAAACTCTGTGCTCTGCTTCCTTTGACCATTATTTCATGGTAATCTTTCATGTATCAACATTGGCTTTCTACTTTTTATTTGAATAGTTTCATTTGATTACAAAGTTAAAAAATAACATACTTAATTATTCTTTTGTTAATAAACATTTAGGATTTTTTGGGTCCCATTTCAGTTTATTTTCACTAAGGAAAAAATTATTACTATAGTATTTTCAAAATAATTATTGAAATATTAATTCGGGTTCTCTAGGGGAAAAATACCTTGTGAAGTAATAATTTTCTATAGGATCTCAGAGTTTCAACTAGTGGCTTCAGGTCTGAGTCTATAAAACTCTTGTGGTAAGTTTAAAGTGCTTATTTGTTAAATGATAAACCTATGAACAAGATTTTTCAGACTCTGTTTACTCGGGGATTCTGGGTCCTCTGAAGAGGCCAATAATCATGAGAATTGCTTGAATATTCAAGTATTTGTGGAACTTCCAGTGTGTTATGATGTTTAATTATTAACCCTAACTTTGACAAAGAAGGCAATGATGATTTTTGCAGTCTATTGCTGTTAGTACCTTCTCCCCAACCGCACTGAGGTTTTTATGTTGAACTATGGGCTTTGAATAAACATAGCAGAAGACTCGGCAATAAGAAGCCTCACTGAGCACAAAGAACTATGGCTTCCTGGGTCCAAGGCCGAAGGTGAGCAAGAAGAGGAGGAGACTAAATCTTCTATGGGACCACATTTTAAGACGAATGTGGTTAAGATACAAAAGTTGTAACTGGAAAAGCAATGCAGAGGGCAAAGTCTCATGTGAAAAGCAAGGGTAAAAATGGAAGAATATGTAATAGGATCGGAACTCCAAAAAATGGAGAGTTAGTTAGGATGGAACATTCAGAACAAGTATAAGAAACAGCTTTACAGTGGCTATTGCAACTTTAAAAATACCATGACCTGATGCTCTATTAATAAGTATTATTACAGGTTAATGATCATCTATTTAAATAATGATAAACAGAGGATCTAAATATGTTTCCAAGTGCTAAAAAACAAAATATTTCATCAAACCTAAGATGCTATTGTGTGTATGATGTATCTGAATGTTAGAGGGTTAAGATGTGGAATCAGGTGTGACTTAGAATCTAAGGTATATGGTAAAGTGAATTCTCTACCATATAATTTAAAATGCTGTATATTTTATTATATCATGATTCTTTGAAAATGGCAGAATGTATAGTATATTTTGTAGTTATATACTCATTCCACAGATTAATTAATAAATTTCTGAAGTGAAACACAGTACAAAACAATCTCTAAAGACAGAGAAATAATTAAAGGGTGACGTAGATCATGTTTTCAAGGATCAAACTGTTTTATAACAATTTGATCTAATACCATATCTACAAATACCATATCTTTTTTTATTTTAAGACTGGTCAGCCTATAATGGTCTCAAATTGACCCTCAAATCTCAGTAGAGTAACCAAAAAAGGTTTTATTCTAGATCAGCTCATTTCACAGTCTGATGCTGTCAGGAAGCCTTCCACCATCTTGGAGCAACACAGTCTGGAGCATAGAGTCTCCTGGGCTACTCCAGCAGACAAGAGACATGGAGGGAACCTATTGAGACTATTAGCAGCCTTGGCCTGAAGTTCGCTTTGTTCCTCTTCCCATGGCTGTTGGATGAGTATTCATCTAGGCCAATTGAACTGCAAGAGAAGCTGGGGACTGTCAAGAATC
The DNA here is from genome assembly GCF_001604975.1 of Cebus imitator. Taxonomy (NCBI): domain Eukaryota; kingdom Metazoa; phylum Chordata; class Mammalia; order Primates; family Cebidae; genus Cebus; species Cebus imitator. Next base: position 647,386 of record NW_016107533.1, read on the forward strand.
AGAATGGAGACTTCTGAACACTGTTTCTGGGATAGGATTAGTTAATCAAATGGCTCTATTTGGACAGAAACCCTCTAAACACCATGAGTGTTTTCATGAATCAGTAAATGAAGAAGTTGCCTGACTGTATGATTGACATCCGTGCTCCATGTTTGCCCTCCTTGATATATCTTTTTGAAAATAAGTGGCATCTTCTTCTAGCTTAATAGTTTACAAACAGCATGCTCTTCTGTAAAAATAAAATAAAATTTATTTAACATAATCTCATTGGGCATACACATCACTTTCGAAGTATTGTGGACAAAGTATTTAGAACCATATAATAACTGTAATTGTGGTTGTGCAAGCTCCTCTTTGGATCTCAGGCTTTAAAGATTTAAACATATAGCATAATAAATAACATTAGGTATGACAAAGCTACTGTATCCCACAGGCCCAGGGAGTACCATTTGTGTGTACTGGGAGTAAGTGATGTGTGCTGGGTCATCTGAAAAGAGTATGGCAAGTTTACCCCTGGAGTTGTAGGACAGAGCAGCCCTGGGCAGAAACCTGAAAAAAATACTCATGTTAATATTTATTAAAAAATATTATCTGCCTTGAAATTATAATTATGGACTCTCTAGAAAAAAGTAACTTATGGAGTAAAATTAGAGAGGATTTTTGCCTAAATCACTCTATTTGAAATGATGTAAAAATAAACGAATAAAAGAATTTAGCTGCTGGCCTGAAAATGTAAGCACAGAAATAAATGAAAAAAGAAGCGTAGTACCTAGTATTTTAGAACAAGACCAGGAAAATTGAGATTTTAAGCAGAGAACCATTAAAATTTTTGATGCCTCAACAGGTAGGAAGCTTTTCCGCTCCTGAATTGCTTCAACTGCCTTCTTTCTTTCTTTTGTTTGTTGTTTGACTGTTTATTTGCTTTGGAGACAGAGTGTCATTCTCTCAGGCGGGAGTGCAGAGGTGCCATCATAGCTCCCTGCAACCTTGAACTCTTAGGCTCAAGTGGTCCTCCCACCTCAGTCTCCCAAAATGCTAGTATTAAAGGTGTGAGTCACCAGGCCCAGTCACTTTCAATTATTTTCTTTTGCTCTCTCTCTCTAGTCTGATTATATATTGTTACTAATTTTCAATAAACATGCCAGAATTTTGCATTTAAATGAATGTTGTTTCAGTTTGAATAGTCATCTTAAGAGACTGTGGGTTAATTTGATTGATGTTGTCATTGTCCAGATATTTTTGGAAACTCGTCTTTTGGAATTGGCTTCAAAGTCAACATCACATACTTTGGAACAGTGACAAATCAATGTCTTAAAAGGAAGACTCTTATTTGAAGCCACCAAATGTTCTTTGAAGTTAAGTTTATTACCTAAAGGAAATTACCCAACTGGTTAATATCACTTTAAAAGCTAAGATATATATAAGAAGATATTACCTTAATAGTAATTATGATTTTATATAACTTATACACAGATATGAAAGATACTTTGATAAAATGTTTTGAGCAAAAATAGCTAGTGCTAATGTTATTGGTAGCTATCAGTCCATGGAAATCTCTATAAAGTCTACTATATTTATTTAAAATCCTTTTTTGGCTTTTTTTAAAATCACACTTTAAGTTTTCAGGTACAAATTCTCTCTTTGAACATTCTAACCAAATAAAACCAGATGACTTATTGAGCCTCCCACCAGTTTTTCAAATTATGATGTCATTTTGTATTTCTACTAACTTAAAAATAACTATATAACCAAATTAAAGTCATTAGAATCTTACATTCAATTAACATTACAGTTATTTTTAAAAATATAGTTTTGTAATACTTTTTAAAAGCATGAGATGAAAGGAAAAAGCCATAGATTTGGGGTACCTAATCAATGCCAGGCACTCAGCCTGACTGAAACCAGAAGATAATTGAAATAAGGAGAAGCCAAGCCAAGTGTGTACTTAGATCTTCCTTTTGGATAAGGGCACAGTGGGGCCTCTCAAACCAGTATGAGATAGCTCTTCCTTATTACCCTGTTGATTTGTCCCTCAAACCACACAGCAAAAGTTACCTCCCACTGGGAAGCTGCCATAGGAAGGCTTGATTTCCCGCAACTGATGCTGTTGAAGCTCAGGTTGCTGGTTGTTTTGTTTTAGAGACAGGGTCTGGAGTGCAGTGGTGTGATCATAGCTCACTGCAGCCTCCAGCTCCTGGGCTCAAGTGATCCTCCTGCCTCAGCTTTCCACATTCCACCTGCTGTGAGTACAAGTGTGGGCCACCACACTGGGCCTGAAGCATAGATTTAATGCCCCAATCATGGCCACTGGATACTGACAGAAAAAATGTCTGTGTATGGATGGGAAGGATAAGGCTTGGTGGGCATAGCTTTTGAGACCGGAAGAGGAAGCCCTACTCTTTTTTCCCTAGATTGTAATTTGGGGGAAGCCAGGAGAATCTCAGAGTCCTGCCACTCAGAACTAACTATCCTAGATAATGCATAAAAATCTCATTATTTTTAATAGATACATAATGGCCACACTACAATTTATTCAACTATTCCCCTTTTAATGAACATTCAACTTGTTTTCAGGTTTTTGTCATGTGAAAAATCACCTGTTTATTACAGATTTTTACTTTAAAAGTAAGAAGTCCTTTAATAGGCATGTGTTTATGTACTGGTAATTCCCAAATTGGGATTGCTAAATAAAAGTGTATGATGTTTTAAATTGTAATAGCCATTGCCAGTTTAATTTCTAAAATGTTTTGAGCAATTTGCACTCCCAGCAGCTAGGTAAAGGGCCTACTTCACTAATGTTGGACAGTGTTACCTTTTCTTCTTTAAATTTTTGCTTACCTGATGTGTGAAATATTCCAACTAATTTTTATATATTTTGCATTTCCTTGATTCATTAGTGAAAAAGAAACTGTTTACAGCCTATTTTCTTTATTTATTTACAACTTCTTTTGGTAACCATTTGTATATTAGGCATGTCACTTTTATGTCTTCTGATGGCATTCTGATTGCATATATTTTTCCCAATCCATTGTTTTGCATACACACACACACACACACACACACACACACACACACACACAGTCATGACTGCATGATGACATTTCAGTTAATGATGGACCTCTTATACAATGGTGTTCCCATAAGATTATTGATCCTATAAGATTATAATACTGTATTTTTGCACTACCTTTTCTATATTCAGATACATTTACATATACACAACTTACCACTGTGTTTCAATTGCCTACAGTATTCAGTAAAGATACAAGCTGTAAAGATTTAAAGCCTAGGAGCAATAGTCTATGCCATATAGGCATGTAGTAGGCTATACCATCTAAGTTTGTGTAAGCACTCTATGATGTTCGCACAGTGGTGAAATCATCTCATGATGCATTTCTCAAAATGTATCCCCATTGTTAAGCAATGCATGACTATGTATGTATATATGTATACATATATATATATGTTCCTTCACTCTAATCCAGTTAAATACAACCATGTTTTCTTGCTAAGTTTCCTAACTACCTTAACATCTCTCTTGACCAAAATTGTACAAGTATTTTAAAATACATTTTGTTTTATTTTTAATTTTTACATTTTGTTTATATTAAAATTTCATTTAAAGATAGGTTCAGGGCCAGGTGCAGTGGCTCATGCCTGTAATCCCAGCACTTTGGGAGGCCGAGGCGGGCGGATCACCTGAGGTCGGG